>NW_017306523.1:855128-860527 GCF_000935625.1 Nanorana parkeri | reverse complement strand
CCCCCCCCCCCCCCAAAAAAATTAACTATTTCTTTACAATTAAAACCTAATTAATTAATATACTAACTTGCCAATTAGCCTGCCTAATATAATCAACCAATAAACTTGTTACCTTAACTAATGCTCTAAGCATTTCTTATAAGGCCTCATTCACACTGCTCTAAGTGGGGCCGTACACATCCGTGCGGCGTACAGGCCCCTATAGGGCTGTTCCCAGGAGGGACAGGTGCTGCGTGTAGCACCCTGTTCTTCCCTATGGGAGGATAGTACGCTGTCATTCGCACATCCGAACTGTAGGATGGATCCTGTCTGCGTCCGAGCACAGACACCCGGACCCGCATGGATGTGTAGTTCGGGTGTGCGTATGGCAGCATATGGCAGCGTCCTCCCATAGGTAAGAACAGGCTGCTACACGCAGCACCTATCTGTCCCGGGAACAACCTGATACAGGTGTGCACACCGCACAGATGTGTACGCCCCAAGTTAGCACAGTGTAAATGAGGCCTGACTGTCTGGCAAGCACTGGATCATGTAGTAAGCAACCAAGACTTCTGACTGCTGCAAGTGGTCATACCGTAATTACAGAAAATCTCTGTTCATATGGCTGCCATACATTGTTGTTGCATGGGAAACAGAGAAGATCACATCATGTCCTAGCAGAGCACTGGTTTGTTCCAAGGCAGCTTGTTGTTCTTTTTGAGATTTCAACCTCTAGCTGGCTGCACACTGTTTGGTGAAATTAGTCACTTGTTACTACCAGGCCATATACAAATGAAGTAACCAGTTTCCTCAAGAGTTATATTCATCATGCTAAATTATTTGTTATCATATCAGAAAATCTCTTAGTGACCTTTAGTCAGTTTGTTTCCTTTGAGTGTAAAAAGGGAGAACATTTTCACCGCGTGACTGCGAGTGTGTGTGTGTAATTTATCCGATAAGCAGTTTGCAAGTCATTTGAAGACCTGTCCATCTATTCTATGGTCATCCTTTTTTCCCCATCAAAGTTGCCATTTTCCTGTGAAGCTGCTCTCCTACTGGTAATAAAAAGATGACCAGCTGCAGGCAGACAAAGAGTTTACTTCTCTAAAAAGTTCACAAACTTTCCCAATGATCACATGATCAGTTCCTAAACTCTGTGTCCTGCAAGTTCCTAATTTACAACCTTCCCGCTTAAAATGAACTTTACCTACCAATTTAATGTCTCCCAAAACAATTACTTTTAAGGTATGTCAAATTTGCCAGTGTGCTTATTTCAGCTGTCAACTGACCTTTCAAGCCCTCAAATGGCTGGTGTCATTGGTGCAGCACCATGGCAACTGCAATCTAAATAGAGGCCAAGATGGCATCTTTCTGTAAGGGATAGGATGTTGTAGTTCCGCTTTAAGGAACTCACTAAGGGGCATCAGTTGCATAGCACAGGGCTGGATTTCATCATCGTAGCCTGTAGGTAGTCTAGTTTTGGTGTCATAAGTAAAACCCCTGTTAGTATCCCCTCTTTTACACAGAACATATTTCCTTGTCCTAACCTGGTTTCGTATATTGTGATAATGTGTAAACGACCTCCTATGAAATGACTATCAACACTGAAGATGATAAAAAAAGGTATGACCAATAATAATGCAGGAGAATGTTGATGTTTACATGCGGGCAGGTATGTGTTCACTGTGCCTATTGGAAAATCCTTTAACATATGATGACAACAGAATCTAAATTACAGAAAAATAGGAAGTTTATGATACATTTGGTCAGTCCTGAGAACCACAGACATTTCCAGTGATATGTCTATAACACCTGATACTGTTAATGGAATTCACAAACTGTTGGCAACTATAAAGCTCTGTTCACACCTAGGCGTATCGAATATGCGCGTTTGTCGCGCGTTTCGTGATGCACGTTTTTACCGCAATTCACGGTAAAAAAACGTGCGACAAACACGCGTTTCCGAGGGCTACTTGGCTGTATCCCAATGGAAACGTGCAACAAAAACGCAGCAAAGAAGCTCATGTACCTTTTCAGGTGTAGGCCTTTTTGTAGCGCGTTCAGACGGGCTGAAATACGTCAAGGTGTGAAGCATACCCATGGCTATGTGCCCGCGGTCGTATGCAATTTTCTAATCATATACACACGTTTGTTCTGGCCAAACATATCCGGTGTAAAGGATCAGCAAAATGCTTGTGTTTGGAGGCATAATGTAATTTGTTTCTTGTTTGTACTTCATTTATGCACATATACAAGTAAAGTTTATGACCCAAAATGTTTTGGTACAGATCTGAACACAGTACATGTTTACACACCTTGTTGCATGTTCCCTTTGAAAATAATACACCTGCGCCTGGTCCATAAACCAAAAATATTATGCATTGTTTTTTTTACGCATGTGTGCGTGTGGCCTTACAATAGCAAAAGGTTTACCATGTAGTCTCTACTGTGTGTCAGTTTATTTTACATGTCCAGGTCATCATTGGCAGTGCCCAATTAATTTGTAAGAATATTTACTGGAGCTTTAATGAAAATCCGCACTGAAAGAAATATGTAGGCCAGCACTGAAATTACCATTTGGCTGGCTGACTCTGGCTTCAATGTGTAGAACAATGATACAGAATAGTCATGCGGCAAGTGAAATCAGAACACCTAATCTGCATAATTATTGAATCCATTGATCCAAGCTGTCAGGGTTGATTTCCTACACCAACCCTACATATGTGTTAATGAGAATTTCTCTCCCCTAATACAATAAGGTGGCGAGCAGCAATCCACTTCAGAAAATTCTACAAGCTATGATTCAGGAGTGGATCGTCCTTCCGTATGTTCATTTGATGAAGGTAAACTTTGACATTTGCAATGAAGAGAATTTTGTGGCTCTTTCACACTCTTATCTGATTTTGTACATACCTGAGGTTGTGACAAATACACTCCATTATATCTAAATATCTAAAACAATGACAAATAAATGTTGGCAAAAGTTTTATTTTTGTATTTTTTCCATCTCTTCATCTTCATGGGAATCTTGGCATTCTAGGATAGGACAGTGAAATCATCTGCTCTCCTAATTTTACCTAGTACTTGTCTTTCCTGCCCACACCCTTCAAATATCTGTTGGGCCTGAAGACAACATTTCAGGGGTATATCGGAGTTCCACAAAACATTCACTGGTGGTGAATCAATCACTGTGATCTAAAACACATGCACCAAGAAGATTCAGCTGCGGTGAATGTCAGATTAACTGAGCTTAGATTCTACTCAGTGCAACTCCTTCATGTCTTTGAATCCTTTGCATGTGTAGAAGGCGACTTTCTCCTGTGAAGGGATGCTATGTTGAAAATGAAATGTATACAATTATTTCTAGAGTTTACTAACGGCAACAGAAAATGCCAATGTTCTTCAAAAGGCTGGGTTCACACCTGTGCGTTCCAAATACAAGCGTTTTATGCTCGTTTTTAGCACGTTTCAAAACACGTTTTTTTGTTCACTGAAACGCGTGTTCGACGCTCGTTTTTTAACATTCCTGGCAGTATGATTTTTTTTTCTCCTTTTTTCTATATCTTTTTTTGTTTTTTTACTTTTTAAATTTCCCGCCGGTTCCGCCCCCCTGCGACGCGGACGCTCGCAAAAGACGGAACCCGGAAGACGGCAGCGGTCGGAGGACGCAGCGGGGATCGTGGACAAGGTAAGACCTACGCTGTATTCCTGAGTGTGGCTCGGGGTTACCGCTTTGTTAACCCCGAGCCACACTCGGGAATACCGATAGATACGCGCTGAAATACGCCCCAAAGAAGCTCCTGTACTATTTCGGGTGTAGGGCGTTTTTCAGCGCAAATTGATTTGAAATAAGCCCAGGTGGGAACCATGCCCATAGCACTCATTAGGATTTCACTTGCTGAGCGTTTTTCAGCACTTCGATCAGTGCTGAAAACCCCCCAGGTGTGAACCCAGCCTAAGGCTGGGCACACACCTTACAACCATCGCAAGACTTTTGTCTTGCGATGGTTGTAAGGTACTTTAAAAAACGTACGGTCTGCCTATCTTGCATAGGCAGATCGTACTTCCGATGATCGCAAGCCACGCCGATGACCACAATGCCGGCTTCCGATGACCACAATGCCGAACGGGCAGTGTGCGCTTGCGCACACCGGCCCGTACGGCTGTTATCGTACGGACATGCCACAAACCCGCCGAACATCGTACGATGCTCGGCGGGTTTTCGAACATGTCCGTAAGTTTAAAGTCGTGCGACCTTACAGTAGTAGAGGTCGCACGGCTTCCACACACCTTAATCGTACGATCGCGGGAAACATTATTATCATACGATTATCGTAAGGTGTGTGGGGACCCTTAGGTGCAAGGACTGATTTGTGAATTTGGACACACATAAAGAGCCATGTTCTGTCTTTCAATACATGTTTTTCAGATATGTCATTTGTCTTTATTACATTCATTTCCCAAAACAAAAGGTATTCACATGTCTCATTCCATCACATACCCCTAAAATAAGAGGATTCATTCTCATTTCAGGAAAGTGGACGAATTCATGCAAATTATTCCTTTATGCCCCATCACCCAGATGCACATCCAGATCCACTGGTGTATATTGCAAATACAGACTAATATTATAGAGACGTTTATTCCAAACTCTATACAGCTGCTTTAGGCTATTTGTCTATCAGTGCAGTATCAAGAAAAGACTGCGCATCACCACACTTTGAAGAGTCAAAAGAGATGATTTATTATTAATAGGTTGACAGGATAAAAAAATGGCCAGCACACTTCGTGGGTCATCTGAGCTTTTCCTTCATCAGTGTTTATTAAATGCTTTGTTGATTGAACCTTTTTCAGGAAACTGGACTCAGGCTTCGGATAATAAATGACGGTATTAGCTTGTGAATAGATTAGTATCTTTGCAAGTATACCATGGCATCTTTGGAGTGGAGCTGGGACCCAAAGGAACAATGAAACTATACCGGTTATGGTGGGAAGGATACAAAAGAATCAAAGAGCCCTCCAACTGAATCTGTGTGTAGCACACTAAAGCCGTCTTAAAACAGAACATATTCACATGTTGCATTCCATCACATATCCCAAAAATAAGAAGGATTTACTTAGCTACAAGACTGGTCAGACACTGTCAAGAAAATCGGCTTTAGGGGACTGCCAGCAGGGAGGAAGACTAAGGGACCATGGATAAAAATTCCTCTGATGTAAAACAAGCATTTATTTTTTGCATTACCTGTGGGGGAAGGTGACACTGATAATATATATACTATATATATATATCTATATATATATAGGTATATACAGGTGAAACTCGAATAATTAGAATATCGTGCAAAAGTAATTGCAGTAAGTGCTGCAAAAGGGGCCCAAACCAAGTACTGAGTACATATGCATGCTTGTACTTTTCA
>NW_017306523.1:801708-853090 GCF_000935625.1 Nanorana parkeri | reverse complement strand
GTGAAACTCGAATAATTAGAATATCGTGCAAAAGTAATTGCAGTAAGTGCTGCAAAAGGGGCCCAAACCAAGTACTGAGTACATATGCATGCTTGTACTTTTCAGAGGTCCGATATTGTTCTATGTACAATCCTTGTTTTATTGATTGCATGTAATAATCTACTTTTTTGAGGTTGTGGATTTGGGGTTTTTGGGGGTTTCATGAGCTGTAAGCCATAATCATCACAATTATGACACATCACGGCTTGAACTATCTTGCTTTGCATGTAATGAGTCTATCTCATATATTAGTTTCACCTTTTAAGTTGCATTAGTGAAATAAATGAACTTTGCACGATATTCTAATTATTCGAGTTTCACCTGTATATGGAGTTTTTCGTGGAATGTGTCAGATTTGGCTTTTTTTTTCTCCACTTTTTTGTGTCATACCAATACAAACAAAAGAAATAAACATGAGAATGCCGAAACATTTGCAACAATTTTCTGCGCGAAGTGGTGCATTATCTGACAGAAATGCAGGGGTGCCAATATTTTTGGCCATGACTGTATATCCAATTATGTGCAGTAAATAAAATAGGAGCTTGCTTTTGCCTTTTGTTCCATATACGTGTGTGTGTGCGTGTGTGTGTGTGTGCGTGCGTGTGTGTGTGTGCGTGTGTATCTGAGAGCCACCACTTATCCCTTATTACTTTAAATATAAGGCCCAATGCTGAAGCAAGAGGGTCAGTATGACAGCCAGGCAACCTGCATTTTTAGAAGGAGAGATTAAAATTCTCGTCCCCACATTTCTCTCGACCAAATGTAAACTTGTGCATTGTAGCGGGCATTTTTGGGTACATTTAATGCACAGTACAACAACCTCACACATACATTGTGGTTTGTTGCTTTTCATTTTTAGTGCCAATCCCAACCACATTAACAAACAAAACAAGTGCACTGTGACACATAAAATAAGAAACACATGTGTTGTCTTGGTCTGTGGACGTGTGTTGAGGGCCCATTAAAAATGAAGGGACACATTTAATGCAATGCACGTCAATGCACCCATAATCGTGTGTCAACATGTCCACAAGTGTGAATGAGGCAAAGGCCAGACAAGAATTTTGAAACACTACAATTTTTTTTCATTAACCCCTTCATGACTGAGGCCCTTTTTTCCATTTTTGCACCCATGTTATATTTCACATTTTAGGCCTGAAAATGACGTAAAACCCCCCAACATTATATATTTTCTGAATTTGTACGATTAACACTGCTCATGTGCAAACGAAAATACGTGCGGTCAATTAACACAATTCGTCCAGGTGTTTTTTTTAACTACCGCTAATTGAACCTTGCAATGATCGGGGCAGGATCGGGCCGCCATACGAAAATCGTACAACGGTTCGATCATCGGACGAAAATTTTCATCCGATGATTGCACGGTGTAAGAGCACCTTTAGGGTGGCTCAACTCTATGGAGGAACAACAGAACCACCCATGGACAGCAGCGTTGTCACCCTGTTGAGAAGATAATTTTAGGCAGCTTTCACACCTGTGCCCTGCTCCTCTCCTAATCAGAGCAGTATGGATCGGATGTCACCGCTGTGACATCAGTGTCCTTCCAGTTTTTCCTCCATCTTCATCCTCCATGTCCATCCTCCATGTCAGTCTATGGGGAAGTGGGAGAAAATTGACTTATTCATCTGTTTACATCAGATTACCCTGATCCAGCATGATCAAGTCCATCAAAATGGAACTCTGTTCCGTTTGTTTTTCCGGACCTGGCCGGAGTCAGGTATAAACAGGGTGTAAATGGACACCCGTTTGCTTAAATCCGGCTGCCCATAGACGTATATTGTGCATCCAATTGGGTCCGCCTGAAAAGCTGACAGGCAGACCTGATTGGACAGCCCGTGTGAAAGCAGCCTTACATGCACTAGCAGATTTAGACGGACTTGACTAACAAATTATCCAAACACTTTTTAGGCAGTTACAGCAATAGTTGTTTTTTTTTCCCTTTAAGGGGAAAAGGTTTTACATAAATGAATAAAAGCGGACCATTGTAAGCACCCCTGTCAATGTTAAATGGTTTGTCTCAACCCCCTATCTGCCACTTTTCCTAGACAGTTGGTGGTCAGTTAAAGCAAGTTAAAAAAATAACAGACTTACTGGCAGGAGTATAACTACAGATCATGGGGCCCCATAGCAAAATTTTAATTGGGCCCCATGACAAACCCTTAAAATCAAGAGCTGTCTGCATAGTCTCTTCCTGTACATCTGATATAAATTCTTCTTGATTGGAAATGCCATAAGGGGTACATGATCAACAGAAACTTCAGCAATCCTTTATGGGGCCCCCTTCCACCCCTAGGCCCCATAGCAGCCTCATGGGCTGCTATGGCTATTGTTATGCCTCTGCTTACTGGCCAGATCACCAGGTGAAAAAAAGGAAATAAGTCTAAAAAATAAAATGAATGCAACCACTACATCTAGGTACTGAGAATCTGCAATATATTAGAATTGTTGCTTTTATGTTTAAATGCACTTTAACTTCAACCAGTCAGTACCGTGTCTCTTACCCAACTGCCCTCTAACCGAGCTAGTAGGTGCAGCTACACTTAGTAGGAGTAGCTGATGACATTTTGAAATACTCCAAGTTAGACCTTTCTCCGTTCTTCAGACATGTTTTCTTTGGACAGACTGAACAAACTGAAAAAGGAGCTCATTACTTTGCCACTTTATTGTCCAAATTATCTTCACCCTGTAGCACCCTGACCGTTGTCTGCACTGGCTTGATGTGAGAGGTAAACTCTCAAAGAGATTAAAGTCTTGCTTCAAGCAATTTATCGCTCTTTTTTTCTGGAGAGAGTGACTTGTGTTTTGTTTTGATCTGATCTGGACATAACTGTATCATCATTAAAAATGTCCTCTACTAATCCGAGTTCCCGCAAATCTATAGAAGATCATTGCTTTGACTCACTGTTTGCTGGAACACAGATTAAGACTGAATGATTGTTCTTCCAAAGCGTTATATTTTTTCCTTTAGGTGGAAATATTTATTGTTTTTCCTAGTTGTTATGCTTATGTCACAAAGATATTTTGTTGTTTGATACACTTTGTTTTGATGTGGAAAGAATGGGCATACAGTCACTAATTCACTTTATCACATGTCATTTTTTTATGACATGTGATAAAGTGTTTTAAAGCACACATTTTATATATTATATACATATTAAGCGTTGCTTGCTGCAGCCAAGTCAGTGTTTGTATATTTAAGCACCAAAGGCCTCAAAGGGAAACTCCACTTTGAAAAATTAATGAAAAAAAATTAATATAGCATAAAGAAATGCTGCCATTTTGTCATTTAATGGTTATTAAAAATCACCTTTCCATTTAAAACTGCAGGCACTGTCATTTTCTAAGACTGTCCAAAAAATGTAGTGCAATATGGAGACATGGAAGCATTCTGTACATAGCTGGTATACAGAATGCACCACGCTTCCTGCCTCTGTGATTGGCTGACTGATTTTCCAAGAAGTCTAGACTGAGATAAACGTAAAAATGTAGGCATCCCTTGCCATTTAAATTTCCTTTTTGGTGAGATTGTCCCTAAGGGTTAATTAATACTATAGGAATGCCGACACTGTCACTTTCCTCATTACGACACAGAAAGTCCACCAGCTAATTATAACCTGTCACTCCCATTCAAGAATCAGTTTGGAAAGGACATGGTGAAACAAACTGCTACTTCTTCAGAACATAAACAGGTTAGATCCTACAACAAAGTTTTTTTCTACAGCCCTTGCAATATACATTGATCGCCCAGAGGGAATTGTTTTTTTCTCAACATAAGTGGAGTTATTTTTTAAGGCTCCCAGGAAACTCTATAAGATAAGTGATCATAGATACAAGTAATTTTATAGTGAACTTGAACTTAGAAAGTGAAGATTTGTTATGTTACAGGGGTTATTTAGAAATGTTAAATATGCCTAAGCAGTATCCTGTAAAATGTACCTTTTGTGTTAAATTCTCCACCTCCTGGTATGTTTGTTGGTGTGCACAGGGACTCCTGTGCCTCCAGCCTCGCAGCTATATATCTGCAGTGTGATCAGCTTAGTCCCTGCTGCCTGGGAGTGCTAGTCTCAGGAAATCTGGAGTAAGATTTGCTGATATCACTACAGTGACTCTCACTGTTCTCCTTGCTGTAGGCTCTGACATGAGGAAGCGTTGCCCCTACCAAGATGGCCACCTTCACACAGAGATATAGCTCAGAGCAAGTCATGGTATGTCAGTATTGGGGGAAAAATTCAGCTTTAAGGAGACCACAGCCAATACTGGTGACTTAGTTCTTTGCTCTCGACCTGCCTTTTTGTGGGCACAACTTGCAGAGTTCAGTTCCTCTTTAAAGTTGAACTCCAGGATGTTCTCAATTATTCTCTGAAACAACCCTTTCTCATGCAAAGTAAAAACAGCCAGGAGGTTTTTCTATAGGATGACCCCAATGTCTCATCCTATGGAAGCTAGGCGCACCTCGGAGGAATAAGTGGGGGCAGTGACAAGACCCTATGATTGGTATACTGGGGAAAATTAGTCCCATGGAGCACAGCCTTGCAGGGGATTTATTCAGTGGCTGCTCTACAAATTGCACATTAGTATACAGATTCATCCAAAGCTAGGATACACTGTTACAGAGGAGCTATGTTACTTCTGACCAGAGCTTGTCCCTAGAGTACAGATCCTAAACCCTGTATAAATAGTCTGTGAATATTTACCTTTCCTGTTGTCTAGTTGCTGAAAAACTCTCCAATGCTGATACATTTTTCTGCAGATTTCCAGAGCGTCTAAATGTATAAACTTCACTCATGGCTTCACTAATTGGATTCCTTTCCCCCTTTATTTTGTGTTTGCTAAGCGTTAAAATATATCTAAACCCCAAAACTAAAATGTAATATATTGCAGTTTGCTAATCCATATATGGGTAGCTGCATTTTCTTTCTTCATGTTTTTTTTTATCCTTTATTTTAACCTTGTGAACCTGCTAATAACACACTTCCTGTCCTGGGGTGAAAACAATCACCACTGTAAGGTATCTACGGAGGAGCAGCGTTGTCATCATAATACAAAGGAGAGGTGTTTTGTAGTTCAAGGAACTGAGCTAGGAATGCCAATACGTTTTTTGATATTTCACTCCCAGGGTTGTCCCTAAGCTATTCGCCACCTGAGGTGAATGTCGTTCCGGCCAGCTCACTGACATCACTGGTTGCCAGGAGTGGAATGCCAGCAAGAGTGCCCTGCTCATCTCCTGGCAACTGGTGACATCAGTCAGCTGAGCTGGAAGCCGCACAGAGCATCACAGATTGCTAAGAGCTCTTAACAACCTGGGACACTGTGGCAACCACCCAGCCACCCCCCAGTGAGATGCTGCCTGAGGCAGTACTATGCCCTGTTCCATTCAGTGCATAGTGCAAATACACTGAAATTCTGGCAAGACCAGTAATGTTCTGTAGTTTCTAAAAATATCCGTGAAAAGTAAGGCAGCTACCACATATAAGGACTGGTAGGCTGCAATATATTATATTTTTGTTCGTGAGCTTAATTATTCTTTAATACCAACTATCAGATATCAATGTCCCTAGTAACTAGAATACTGCCTAGGATGCATACTATGTAAATTAAATACTAATAAATAATTGATTGAATTTTATGTCTCATATCACAGACATCAATCATATGAGATCTGTACCTTTGAAGTCAATGATACAATTCTGTAATTACATATGGCATGCTTTCATAAAATCATAGATGCAGCAGTGGCTTCAGAATATTTGAGTACACACTCATGGTTCATTAAAAACAATGGCCCTGCAGGTAAAAAGACATAAAATCTCATTCAAAACCCATTGTAAAATGCAAGTTTAATGAGCTCCTAATGCGATCCCTGATACAGCTAGGCTCATAAGGCATAGGTCTTTCAACAATGCCAAGGCCAGGCCTAGCACCTCTCTATGTTTGCAAGCCATATCTTCATAATGTCACGTAAAGAATCAAAAATGCTAATTGAATTTTGCAACAAATCATCATGCCTTAAAAAGTAATTACCTTCCTTATGCATGTTGCTGATTTGGTCTCTTTGGAATTTAAGAATTTTCTTTTCATCAAGGCCTCTGAATGGGGGATGCTTGTCAATCAAGTGCTCACTCAATCTTTAGCACACCACGTTCTTGTTAGACGGCCAATGCAGAGAGGGAAGGGAATAAAGGAGGATTAGACTGTGCAAAATCCCGTTCAGCGCATAGGGATATGATACAAAAGGCAGAAGCTAGAGAAAATCGAATTCCTCCCACTTCAGCTCACCATACCAACTACTTAAAAAACATAATAATAGTAAATCCATGATACATTTGTGGCTAGAATTCTTTTTTTTCTACCACAAAATTGAAAGACATCTTAATAGCTGCCTTCCAGTAGTACTGCTGGGAGATAATGAATGAGTTTACATTACACATTCTTTGCACTCTTCATGTGTCATCTCACCACAAGTTGCTAATGAAAGAAATCAGCAAAATATGTGTACATGCTTTCATCGAGACAAGAGGCTTCCCTTTGATTTATAACAGGCCTGTATGAAAAATGCCAGCATGTAAGAAGATGATTTCTTGTTCTGCAGTCTGATACTGTCAGCAGTTTAATGAGTGCGTAGCAGCGGCAGACTTCAGATGCTTCTTTTGCTGGGAGTCTCCTATGTGCTGTGTACGTCATTGGAAGATGATGCACAATCTGATTCACAGCACTGTTGGGAATGTTGGTTTTTAAATTACTGAAGTGGAGCTGCTCCACCAATAGAATTCAGTCTGTGCTCCTCCTGATATCCCTAGATACAGAACCAGGCCTTCAAGAAGAACCACTTGTGTCAGTACATTTTTGACATTCTCAGGATTCAGTTTATTATGCAGCATTCCAACTTCTTAAATCTACTGGGAAGGTAACATCTGAAGTATTTCCCAATAAATATATTGTTTTATTAGGACGCAGGAAATGGAACCTATGCTCAAACGAGCAGCTCTTTCCTGCTGACAATAAGCATTGCCCCATGGGCCAGATAGTGGCTTGAGTATTCCGTAAGGCAGGGGTGCCCATAAGGTCGATCGCGATCTACCGGTCGATCGCGAAGCGATCAGTGATAGATCGCGATGGCCTCTCCTCACGCCCGTGGTGCTTCTCTGGATCCCCGCTGCTCTCCCCATCTGTAGGGGATCCGAGAAGTGAAAGAAGCGCTGCACCCCCGGGGGGCGGAGCCGCTGTCACAGAAGTAAGGCCGAGTGGTGAGGATAGAGAGAGAGAGAGAGAGAGAGAGAGACGCTCGGCCAGGTTCTGACAGCCGGCGCCTCTCTCTCCCGTCACCGCTCAGCCTTAGTTCTGTGACAACGGCTCTGCCCCCCTTGCTGGAGCACTTCTTTCACTTCTCCTCGGATCCGCCGCTGCCTCTGCCTCTGCCTGGGAGAGCAGCGTGGATCCAGCTGAGAAGCTGAGCCCCTGTGTACATTATTACATATCAGTGATATGTTCCGATCCTCTGTGCAAGACAAACACTGGAGCGATCAGCTGATCACTCCAGTAGGCAGAAGCTAGAGAAAATCGAATTCCTCCCACTTCAGCTCACCATACCAACTACTTAAAAAACATAATAATAGTAAATCCATGATACATTTGTGGCTAGAATTCTTTTTTTTCTACCACAAAATTGAAAGACATCTTAATAGCTGCCTTCCAGTAGTACTGCTGGGAGATAATGAATGAGTTTACATTACACATTCTTTGCACTCTTCATGTGTCATCTCACCACAAGTTGCTAATGAAAGAAATCAGCAAAATATGTGTACATGCTTTCATCGAGACAAGAGGCTTCCCTTTGATTTATAACAGGCCTGTATGAAAAATGCCAGCATGTAAGAAGATGATTTCTTGTTCTGCAGTCTGATACTGTCAGCAGTTTAATGAGTGCGTAGCAGCGGCAGACTTCAGATGCTTCTTTTGCTGGGAGTCTCCTATGTGCTGTGTACGTCATTGGAAGATGATGCACAATCTGATTCACAGCACTGTTGGGAATGTTGGTTTTTAAATTACTGAAGTGGAGCTGCTCCACCAATAGAATTCAGTCTGTGCTCCTCCTGATATCCCTAGATACAGAACCAGGCCTTCAAGAAGAACCACTTGTGTCAGTACATTTTTGACATTCTCAGGATTCAGTTTATTATGCAGCATTCCAACTTCTTAAATCTACTGGGAAGGTAACATCTGAAGTATTTCCCAATAAATATATTGTTTTATTAGGACGCAGGAAATGGAACCTATGCTCAAACGAGCAGCTCTTTCCTGCTGACAATAAGCATTGCCCCATGGGCCAGATAGTGGCTTGAGTATTCCGTAAGGCAGGGGTGCCCATAAGGTCGATCGCGATCTACCGGTCGATCGCGAAGCGATCAGTGATAGATCGCGATGGCCTCTCCTCACGCCCGTGGTGCTTCTCTGGATCCCCGCTGCTCTCCCCATCTGTAGGGGATCCGAGAAGTGAAAGAAGCGCTGCACCCCCGGGGGGCGGAGCCGCTGTCACAGAAGTAAGGCCGAGTGGTGAGGATAGAGAGAGAGAGAGAGAGAGAGAGAGACGCTCGGCCAGGTTCTGACAGCCGGCGCCTCTCTCTCCCGTCACCGCTCAGCCTTAGTTCTGTGACAACGGCTCTGCCCCCCTTGCTGGAGCACTTCTTTCACTTCTCCTCGGATCCGCCGCTGCCTCTGCCTCTGCCTGGGAGAGCAGCGTGGATCCAGCTGAGAAGCTGAGCCCCTGTGTACATTATTACATATCAGTGATATGTTCCGATCCTCTGTGCAAGACAAACACTGGAGCGATCAGCTGATCACTCCAGTGTTTGTAAATAACTGGGGACACATAGTACTATGTGTCCCCAGTTTTTTTTCTTGCCTCGGGCACAAAAGGAGTTGGCTACGGCTATGCTCCCGCGATGCTCGTGCGGCTGCCGGCTGAATGTGGCAGGCGCTGCAGATAGAAAGGGGCGGGTCACCTCTCCCCATGTCCAACGTCGGCCACATGAGCACCGCTGCAGGATAGGACTCCGGGGCCTCCAGGACGCACTGGAATGTAAGCCAGCCGACTCCCTGCGATCTGCAAAAATAGTGCTTGCAGCATTTTTCCGGATTGCACAGGACTGGAACGCAGGCACTAATGTGCCTGGGTTCCGGGTGCAGGCAATCGCACTGTGGGCGAGGGGCCTGTCTGCGATGCCTGGCTGCGGTGCCATTGACTTCAATGCACCGCCCCGCCCCTGTATGCAGGTGTTTTTTCGTTGGTAGATCTCATTGAGCTCATTATTTGAAAAGTAGATCTCCAGACGAAAAATTGTGGGCGCCCCTGCCTTAAGGTAATGGAGTTTACAAGACTGGACAGCAGAATTAAAAGAGCTGTCCACTGTAAGAAGCCCAACTGTCTAAGAGGAACCATGCTGCTTTCTTTTCTCTTTCATTTCTCACACATACATTGAAAGAGTTATTTATGACTGCGACTCGGCTTGAATTTTTTTTTCTTCTTCTCTTCAGCATCCCCAGTCACTGTAAATCCCCATAAGTCTAACAGGTTTGACACTAGTGTCTCTATTCGGTTCTCATGTCAACACACAGCATAAGGGGCCCCATGCAGTCTTGCTCATTAAAACTCAGCGTAGTCGGTTAACATAATTTCTTGCTCAAATCTTAGCTCTTTTGGCATGTGGAACGTGACAGCTACAGTCATTGCAGATGTTGTTGGGGTTTAGGAAGCTATTTCTGATAGAGAATTAAATGTCTGCAGACTGTAGAGAAATAGTTCAATCAGAATCAGTTTTAACATAAATTAAAAGGACTGAAAAACGTCATGCTGTGGTGAGGGAGTCTACAGAGAAGATGATGTTGGTGCAGAAACAGAAACCTGACAGGAGTAATATCACCCACTGAGAAAAGCGCAGAGTGAACTGTATGTGACATCAAGACAACTGTTAACATGTCAGCGCTTTGTTAGTTACTGCTGGCTTTACTGAAGCTCTACAACTGAAAAGGAAGTCTTATTTACCTGCGAGCATTACTCTGCAGAAAGCATGTACAATGCCGTTTTCTGACACACATGCAGTTATCCTAAATTATTCTTAAATTCCCTTCAGAAATACAAATGATACAAAAATGATTTCATGCAACACATGCCAGAGCTCTCATACTGAACTGAATACGATATTATAATTTGGAAAAGATATTATTAGTACCAAGATTATTTGACTGGCAGATAAAATAGGGTACGTAAGGTTAGTATGCATCTGTAGGAGTTAATTCCGATTTAGGGGTTAGAAATTAAAGTTACAAATATTCTGCCCCTACCCCCACCATGCAGCTTTAAGGACTTACCTTAAATGATGCCTCTTGATCCCATCATCTTCTTTACAGTAGTTTTCAGGAGTCCCTCCAGCTCTGATGCCGGTCTCTGATCCAGCACAGACTCCTGTCTCTTTCTGTCCCACGGTGTCTGTCAGGCATGCACGCTCACGGCTGCGCACATTGACTTAGTGAGTCTTTCCTCTTCTCCCCACCGATGATCATGCTGCTCGAGAATCTTCAGATCTTCAGATTTTCGTGAACGGCGGAGAAACAGGTAAGTAGTAACCTTTTTGGAAACTTTTTTTAAATGTATTTGCATATATCTACTGCTTGCTAACAGTAGATATACAGTACGCAAAAAAAGAGAGTTTAAGGTTAAAGAGACACTAAACTCAGGAGGTAAATATTATAAATAGATTCAAGTATCTTATCTATTAACAAAAATCTTATTTGTGTATCACTCAGCTGTAGATCCTCAAATCATCTCTGAATTGGTGCTGACACTGTCCTTCCTTCTGGAGGGTGGCTACTATTCCTCCCCATGGTCCCTGTGTGTGTTGTGAAGTAGCCACCGCTCCAAGCTCACTCCCGTGATGGACTACAATTTCAATACAAATAAGTAACTAACCGTGTAGTCCATCACAGGAATGAGCTTGGAGCGGTGGTGACTTTAAAGAGAACTATGGCCAAACCTTTTTTGGTCATAGTTCTTTTTAGGGTGACAGGAGGGCATTTGCTAATGTCTTCTTGTGACCCAAAACTCAGCAAGCCCGCTGTATGCTGACAGCGCAGAGCCACGCTGCAGTCTGGATCCACCATGCTGTCTAAATGACAGCTGGCTCTACCTCTAGAGGCAGAGACAGCTGTTCCCGCCCTCTAGTCAACACTGGAGGAACAGAGAGGAGAGGGGAAATCCCCACGGGGAATGGCGACTGACAGTCACCACTGTTTTCAGGGAGAAGATCGGAGGTATGTGATCGCTCAGTTCTTGATCAATAGAACCGACGTGTGACAGCTTCAGTGTCACGTCTCAGCTCTAAGTGTAGAGATGAGAGTATTTCACTGATCCCATAGTTCTACTTTACAACACACACAGGGACCATGGGCAACAAAAGTAGCCACCCTCCAGAAGGACGGCAAAGCGGCACTTTGCTCCACTGTCTGTAAACAGAGCACAGCGCCCGGCCATCAAGGAGATCAGATGATTGCACAGGGAGAGCCACAATCTCCCTGTGTAATCTGCAGGACTGAGCTGTTTGACAGCTGGGGTTCTGCTCTGCATTGATTTATGAATGAAAGCTACTGTTGTTCATTATTTATTATCGTGTGTGAGTTTAAAAAAACAAATAAAACAACTTTTGTAAACACCCTTTTAGCCACTTATAAGCCCTCAGCGCCTTTATTAAACTGTAAATAAAAATTGCACTCTATTTTTTTATCCCTAAAATTTGTAACTAGAGTTTAAGTTATTAGCTATTCCTTTTATTGACTTAATTCCCTTCTCTTAGCCTTTTATCAGTTTTTAATTTGTGTTTGTATTCCCAAATGAAAGAGCGCTGGGGGAAGAGGGCGGCTATTTAGGTTTGCAGCTTATCAGTCCTTAGAGGTGGTGGCTGCATTGGTTTTCCTTTTTTTTCTCCTCTGCCAGTAACACACTTCCTGTCCTAAGGTGAGAACACCCACTCAACCTTCTGTATCAGGACAACAGAAACAAGATAGAACTACAGAACCACCCCTCACCTTTTCTCCATACCGTGGAGGGCTGTGCTTCTAAACTCCAGTGAACAATGCAACTGATGTTAGTGAGTAGAAATAACAGGCAGTTATCAGCAACATCAACTGGTATTTTTCTTTTAACTTATCAAACAGATACAACAACACACTTTCAATGGTACATTTTACAGACCAGAAGGGAGCAAAAAGAGACATGAATTGCTATGGTGGTTGCCATACACTGTAAGCAGTCTAGCATGTGGTCTCAGAGCTGTCTTTACATCTTTCTTTGCTCATGACCACCACTAGAGGGCCCTGTTTAAAGATGGGAGACACTAGGCCATATAGCCTGATACTGGATCTTTTTTTATAAAGAACCCATCATACTGACATACCGTATCTTATATTCGGGTCAATACTTTTTCCCAGTTTTTTTGGCTAAAATTAGGTACCTCGGCTTATATTCGGGACGGCTTATACTCGAGTATATACGGTATATGTCAGAGTCTGCAGGCATGAGTAAAAATGCAGAATTTGCAGTGACTGCAGAGTAACATTTTGAAAGCACATTTCCTAAAATAAAAATATTATAGAACTCCATTTATTTAACAAATTAACCCTTACAGTGGGATTACCCTCTCATTTCTCCTGAATACAGAAGATATGCTCACCTGCTGTGGTCATTACTCACCTCTCTCCCACCCCCATTCCTCAGACATCACAGGTCCTTAGACTGCTGGAGCCTGGGGTAGAAGAGGTTGTGGATACCAGTTTAGCAGCCAGGTGGGAATGAGGATCATATTTCTTTTATTTGAGGCCCTAGACCAAAATGGGCAGAGGTAAAACCAGGAGCAACAGGACACACAGACAAGCCGCAACAGCCGGGACAGACGGACAAAACCAGACAGAGGTATAACCAGAAGCAACATATACACAGACAAACTGCAACACAAGCCACAGCCAGGACAGACCGACAAAACCAGACAGAGATAAAACCAGGAGCACCAGTATACACAGACAAACCGCAACACAAGCCACAGCCAGGACAGACCGACAAAACCAGACAGAGATAAAACCAGGAGCACCAGTATACACAGACAAACCGCAACACAAGCCACAGCCAGGACAGACCGACAAAACCAGACAGAGATAAAACCAGGAGCACCAGTATACACAGACAAACCGCAACACAAGCCACAGCCAGGACAGACCGACAAAACCAGACAGAGATAAAACCAGGAGCACCAGTATACACAGACAAACCGCAACACAAGCCACAGCCAGGACAAACAGAAAAAAGCAGATAGAGGTAAAATCAGGAGCAACAGGATACACACAAACCGCAGCACAAGCCACAGCCAGGACAGACAGACAAGCATGATCAAAGACAAAACAGCTGATATAGGTCAGATTCAGGGCTCGTAGCCTGCACAATAAACTCTCAGGTATAGCATGAGGGTTATAGTGCTGCGTGAGGTCCAGGAAGGGGGAAGGAGGGCGCTGTGATGCGCAGTTTTAGCATATCATGCTGTTTCCTTTTTTCTCTATTTGGAGTGCACACAGTGTACACTCCATTCAGGGCTGTACACAGCAGCATGCAGGATTTGAAAAGGTTTTGCTTGCACCGCACATAACCCCCACGTTGTGGTGTGAACAGGGCACATAGAAAACAATTGTGCCCTAGCAATGACTGGCATTGTTCAGTTGCTGAAAAACACCAGTCCGCAGACATATAAAGAGGAGATCATTTACACACAGGAACATACAGAGTCTGAAGTGCAAGAGACCATGTACTGTACATTCTGGATGCCACCACAACGCTAAGAGTAACCTGCATGCAGGCTAGTGTGAACGAACCCCAAGTCTTCCACAGTTGTACAGCCTCTTTGTCTATAAATTGTTTGCTCTGACTTCTCACGGTATGCATTACATCCTGCAGCAAGTCAGATGGAGCTAACTTTATCTGCTGACTTCATCTGCTGGCTAAAGGACACACAGCATCATCTAACTCTTTCCTCCCCAGCCTTACTGTGCTTCCATTTATTGGATTTCAGTTCTTTTAATCATGGAGGCTCATCATTACATGTCAGTATTTCATATGGCAGCCCATGTGTAAATGCAGTGAGCCTAGAAATACTCACTCCTCTTGACATCGACCAATAAAGGCATTTTGATATTTGCATAATTCATCCTTGCATTTTAATAGTTCATGGAAAGGGACTTGTGCCACATCCTGAATATATTTACGTATACAGAAAAAAGAACAAACTAGTGGACCTTTAGGCACAAACATGACCATACCGATATGTAAAAACACCTTTATTACAAAAACATCATAAAAATGGTGCAACAGTTTTTTTTTTAAAGCAGCAAAATCTCCAATCTCTACATCCATCTAAAAGAGCCTAAACCCAAAGGATATATACAACCCTCTATGAATTGTATATCATATTCTTCAGTTCATATACAACCCACAAGGTTCCTTGTGACATACACAGTAATCAATATTGTGTAGAGGAGTGTAGATAACTTGCTCTACGTGTTTCGTGGTAATTACCGCTTCCTCAGGAGCAGAGGTGAGTATACAATATTATCTCAGAGTTTGGTATGAATGCATCAATGGTTAACAAGAGAACAGGGAGCTTACGCATCAAAAACAGGTGGATGGGCACCCTTGGCATGACCTCACCAGTACCTATGTAAATGGATGCTGTTGTCATGTTATGATGGCCAGATGGATTGAAAGAAACTTAGACCCTCTATATGAACTTCTCAGCCACAATGTATATTTTAATTCATGTATAAATTCCCAATATCAGCCATAAATAGCATCTGGTCCTGATCATATCAAAGTTGCTATCCACCTTCCACTGTGCCTTGTCAGGAACCGGATCTGAACCCAGGGCCTCTGCTGTAGCTGGCAGTGGTTCAACCTGCTGAGCCACCTTAGAACCTTGGATAGCTCCTTGTCTGATCTCCTGTGTCTTCCTCAGTTAAACCTAGTTTCTGCTGAACTCTGAACTCCTTGCTCCTCTCTTGAACTTCCTATTTAAGCCATGCCTCTGCACTTCCTGTTTGCCAGATTATTGTGCTCCTGCCAATATCTTGCTTCCTTGCTCCTCCTGTGATACCATAGGCTCATACTGCTACCCGTGTACCGACTACTCTCATCATCTTCCACTTCATACCTGATACCTTTGGCTACTGACCTCGGCTTGATCTCTGACTACGCTTCTGCCTGCTCCTATACTACTACCGTCTGCTTGTGTACCGAACTCGGCCTGTTTGACTACGACTTTGTCTGCTGTTTCAGCTACTGGACTCCAAGCCTGATCCAGATTGCGACACCCCTGCAATGGTGTATCCCCACTGTGCTGTGTCCCCTGCATGCTACAGAAGAAGGTGGGCAGCAACTTTGATACGATCAGGACTAGATGCTATTTATGGCTGGTATTGGGAATCTATACATGGATTTATGCAATGGAAAGATGAAACTGGGTACAAGCTCTTTCCACAGAGTGTGAGGCTAACTAAAATAACATCTCCAGAGTATGCTCAACACTGGAAATGCAGTTTATGGATAAAACAGACTGTAGCATTAATACTCGTATGTAATTACCACAGCTTCAGAGTGTAAGATGCCTACTGTGTACCATATGGGTTGTCAAACCATGCAAATGACGCAAACAATGACTCACTATTTATTATAAAGTGTTCTTTTGTTGGCACTAAATGTGTGTGCATGTGTGGTGTGGTATGCTTGCAGCCTTCATGTGCTGGGCGCACAATACAGAATACCGTTACATCTCTTGAAAAAGTGTTGTAAACTGGCGCTGCTCCAGACTTCTGGCTTCCTTCCACTAGCCTCATGCTTTTCCTCTGGCACTTTTTATCCCGTTGTGGAAGTAGACTTTTCCATGTCACATGATTGAGGTATTAAGTCACCTGTCATCTGATGTTTCACAAAATATAGGCATCCTTGTTATTGAGAAAGAAATAGATTTGGTTGCCCCACACCTATTCAACGTCAGTTAATTTAGGGGAGTAATGATTTTAAAGATATACTCCAGTCAATGTTTAAAATTAAAGTGACAATCTTAAAAATACATTCAAGTACCTTAACTATTAACAAAAATGTATCTTATGTATGTATCACTCGGCTGTAGATCCTCAAATCATCTCTGAATTGGTGCTGACATTGTCCTGCCTTCTGGGGGGAGGCTACTATTCCTCCCCATGGTCCCTGTGTGTGTTGTAAAGTAGTCACCGCTCCAAGCTCTCTCCAATGATGGACTACAATCTCAATACAAATTAGTAAACTAAACGTGAGATTGTAGTCCATCACTGGAGCGAGCTTGGAGCGGTGGCTACATTACAACATACACAGGGACCATGGGGAAGAAAAGTAGCCACCCTCCAGAAGGAAGGACAGTGTCAGCATGAATTCAGAGATGATTTGAGGATCTTCAGCTGAGTGATACACAAATAAGCTACATGTTTGTTAATAGTTAAAGTTGTATTAAAGGCTGGGCGTTTTTTACTTTAATGCATTCTCTACATTACGGTAAAAAAAGCCCAGTACCTTTTTGACTCCCATGTCCCCCTCACACTTACCTGTGAATGCCGCTTGTCACCACCACTGGTCCCCAAAGCGATCCTCTTGCCTGAACTTCCTGGTTGCGGGGGAGGATACTAAGGGCAGAAGAGCCATAGGCTCCTTCTGCCGTCAGTCAAACTGTTGAGCGGAAAGGAGGGGTATGGTCTGTCGCAGGGCTCTGTGTGTTTGACGCACACAGCTACTGCAGGCACGGCTGGGATCACGAATTCCAAAACAAAAAAAAACACCAAAAATCTGCAATAAAGACGGCCTCCTAGGGGGAAGACAAAATGAAAAACCTAAAGCTTTAATATCACTTTAAGGCACTTGAATGTATTTTTAAAGTTTAACTCCTGAGTTTAGTTTCACTTCAAGTCTTGAAATTGGTACAATGCAAAAAGCTATAGAGCATCTGGAGGAATCCGTAGTACTGTTCTATCCATGAAGAAACGAATGAGTGCTCTAAATTGGATAGTTGGAAGAATAGGAAGAGAATTTCCAAAATACAGCTCTGAAACATAAATAATAATAAAGCACAAAGGAGTGCATACAATATATAAAAGCCTTTATTCCTGTTCTCATGCTGATGTAATGAATAAAGTACCTTTGTGTATGTCTACCTGGAGTGCAATCATCACCTAAAGACTGTACAGAGGGTAGTGCTTGAAGCCAGGGAATGCATTGTCTGTACTATCACAGGTTTAGGTGACATTTAGAACATATGTTTAGCAGCAGTCATAGAGATTTAGGGAGCAGCTTTGAGTGCTGAATGTCAAGATGACAACTACAGCCACTTAACATGTCTCCTGTTTGAATCTAAACATTTGACTGGAATTTACTGAGAAGGAACATCCACAGATGCTGTATTTACATGTTTTCTTTTACCATGGTGCATTCCCAGAGTTGTGCTTTTCTGGAATCTGTGTGAGTTTACAAATCACAATTACACTACAAAATGATGTGCATGCTTGGTCACATCACCATGGAAAACCACCATTCTCCCAAAGAAACCCAGAGTGCTACAAAAGCATGTTGTTTGCTTCGAGCTTACGTTAACTTGTTCCAACCTACTGCTTACAGCAGCGATATGCTTCATAACTGTGAAATGGCTCTACATCTAATCTCATGGAGGACATGTGCATGCTTTAAACTCATTTAAAGTGTGTCCCCTTTTAAGATCTTCATGGAATGGTTTTATCTGCTTGTCACACCAAGAAATCTAAAGTAGATTACAAGAAAGCCATGTCAGGTATCAATGATTCAGTTTGAGGTCCACACTCTGATGGAATGACTCTTGCAGAGTAGCGGCTGCATCCTACTGAATGATAATGAGAGCAACTTCCCCAATGCATACAAATCTCATGCCGTGTAGCCTGATCCGTGACTAATTCCACCCCCGTCCTTTGACCCTCCAATGCCATCCCGAGATCATGACTAACATATTAAAATGCATTCAAAAGACATTTGCAATTATTATGTAAATGAGAAAATGTCTTCTACATTCCATAAATTATATGTTTGTTATTGTGTGTTACTACCCTGCACAATAAGAGTTCACCTACCAGCTCTCTAATAGACTAAAAGTCGTTTATACACAGGAAAATCTGAATTAGTTTGACTTTAATGGTTAAGCATGTAAGATCTTTATATGGGGATACATTTCAGATACAAAACACAATAATAATGGCTTGTAAGCAATGCTGTTGGAGGTCTTCTAATTGTGGTTGACACCTTTCAATGTATTCATCCCAGCGGGCCGCATAATGTTTTTGTGACATTGCATACAAACTAAAATTACAAGTGGAACATAAAAGGACTATTGCCTTTGGAAATGAGAAGTGGTTTGCTCACTTGATTATGCAATTCTATTGACAATGACCTTTTTTTCTTGTCACGCTGGCATGTTTAAGAAAAAAAAAAATCTAGAAAAACTCAATGCTTGGTAATAAAGTAAAGTGATAAAGAAAAAATAATGTCTGACCCTGTAAAAAAAATAACTACTTCTTAACTCCTGGCTTCCGGAATAAAAAATACAAATAGAACCAGCTATCTGTCCATCAGCTGATACAATGATAAACATTGACAGCAATATCCCAAGCATCTGCTGTACAGGAGCACTCACACACTTGTTAAACTCCTTGATTTTCTACTAGGGAACCCCTGACTCTCCCGTGGTTGTTTATACTGTATGTCAATATGTTCATATGTACATGTGGATCTTATTCCAACAAGTGTCATGTGCAGTACATGTTTATGTGCTCTCAATGTTGATAAACATACATTCAATGCAATTAAATATTTATGGAAAATTATACACAGTCCCAACATTTTTTTTCCAGTTGTGGATAGGGTGCAAAGAGTTAGAACCTCAGCCTGGTTTTAAATGCTGTGTCTCCCCACTGAGGATATTTTCCCTCATTTCTTGAACTACCCGACACCTCATACCTGTACCAAATGTCATAGAAAATATCCCCACTGGGGACATACAGCAATCCTAAGAGAGGTTTTTACCAGTGGCTCCCACAGCATTTTGATGGGATTGATTTCAGTTGCATGACCCAACTTCCTTTAAGCTTTAACAGTCCTTAACACATCATTTTACTGATATATTCTGATATGTATTGGTCCCTGAACAGCAGGGATGCACCGATACCGATACTAGTATCGGTATCGGTGCCGATACCGAGTATTTGGGTGAGTACTCGTACTCGCCCAAATGCTCTGATACCTAGCACGAGTACTTCCTGTATCAGGTAGCCGAGCAGCACATCATTACACGCTGCCCGGTTTCTTGATTGGCCAGGAAACGGCTCCATGCTCTCTCGTCACTTGTGATAAGAGAGCATGGAGCCGACTTCCCGGCCAATCAGGAAGCCGAATAGCGTGCAATGACGCGCTGCCCAGCTTCCCGATTGGTCAGGAAGCTAGCAAATCCGGAAGCCCGGCGCCATGTAATGGCGCAGCGCCCGGCATTCTGATTGGCCAGGAAGCCGGCGTCATGCTCCCTCGTCATCTCATGAATCATAATATTAAGAAAGTGACCTTAAAGCATTAGTTTGTATTGCTTTAGAAAAAAATGTGACCTGTCCCTTTAAGAAAAAGTATCGGTAATTGGTATCTGCGAGTACTTGATCAAAAGTATCGGTACTCATACTCGGTCTTAAAAAAGTGGTATCGGTGCATCCCTACTGAACAGTCTCCTAAATAGTCTTTTAAAGACTTAAGCAGGTATACCATATGTACACTGTTCTTTTTCCAGCCCTGAAGAGGCCTTAGGAATTAATAAATGGGTTGCTATCAGTAAGAAAATGATCCATATTTTTTCATAGTTTGCCATGTCAACTTTTGCAATGCAAAGGTCATTCTCTCCCTTGACCCCCCTGGTCAGAGTCCTCCTGAAATTCCTGCAAACTGCAAGTCAAGAAGGGTGCGGCTTATTGTTTAGCTCTCAACTTTATCAGCAGTGATGGGCACAAACCCTATGATGGGTAAAGAGGAACTGTTCCCACCAATTTAATATCTTCCAAAACAGTTACTTTTAAGGCAAGCTCTCAGCGCTCAAATGGCTGGTGTCATAGATGATCACATGTGCAGCACCATGGCAACTACAATCAAAATAGAGGCTAGGGTGGCACCTTCCTTGGCTGTAAAGGATGGGAGGGTGTAGTTCTGCTTTACATTTAGAAGACTTAACCAAAATAACATTGCAGAGTAAGCCAACCTCCCCAGATTGGGACCTTTTTCTTGTCTTTCACATGAGAACAGTTTAAGTCAATGGATGTGATTTCCTTGTGGTAGTTTAAATGTAACCCTTCTAATTGTGGTCATGTCAGCATGGAGAGTATTAGTATCCTGTTCTCACACAGGTTGTCCTCAGATTTTCTCCTGAAGGTAGTCACCAAGGTCCACTTATACATAGAATGGATGCTACCAACACTGTTTCTAAATCCAGCATCAGAATCTTAACAAAAAAAATGGCACAACTTAGATTTAGTGCAGTCATATATTGCCACTTGCAAAGGATAGTGGCCTTAAAGTGTAAGTAAGCCCTAACAATGAACTTTCCTTATTTGCCCCTTTTGGCCTTTCAAATGTACTGTTGAAAGCTAAGCATTTTGTTATACCCATTTCAGAAGTGCAAAAAAACGTATAGATCCTGTCAGAAATCTTCTGTGCCTGTCCTCCTGTGCATGTTGAAGTATTCTATAGTACATATTACTATTCTCAATGTTTTTAGCATACCTTGTTCTCTCCTCTGTGGACAACAGAACACCCACCCATGATATGGAGATGAGGAGAGGTGATGTGTAATCCTAACACACATCCTGTCCCAGAGCGACAATGCGGCTTCTTCATAGACACAGTGCAGTATATGACCGCTGTCATGCTTGGGGAGGTAGTGTGTAACTGGCAGGATTACCAGGAAAAAAAAAAACAGCCAGAAAAAAGAAAACAAATGCAGCCGCCTCATCTAAGGGCTGGTTTGCTGCAATACATTACATTTCTGTTCTTGAGTTTAGATACACTTAAAGCCTCTATCAGTTTACTGGTCCAAAAGGGTCAGTTGTCATCAGTCAGAGTCACCCAATTTCTAAAGCTGGCCATACTCTGGGTGGTCCTGCCGGAACCCCTCTGCTCAACAGAAGTCGTTTTTTCAGTAGATATTTGTCGTAGGAGCAGGGCTGAACAGTGGCTGTAGTCAAGCAGCAGCAGTCACTGTTCATATTCAAAAGCTGGCAGGGGAGATGCCTTCATCCACACTGTTTAGCATGGATGGGGGAATACATGCTGAGTGTATGGGCAGCTTAAAGGAGAACTATGAGGTGAGTGCTTTTCACTCACCTCATAGTTCTAGCCGACCTGTGACAATGAGACTGTCACAGGTCGGCTCAGTAGATCGGGAAGTGAGCGAACACATACCGGCGTTCGCTCACCTCTCGATCCTGTCACGGCTCTCTGCCGTGACAGGGGGAGGGGCTGGATTCCCCCCTCCGATCTGCCAGCGCTGACTGGCGGAACGGACGGACGGACGGGGGGGGCTTTTACAGCTGGCTCTGCCTCTAGATAGGCAGAGGCAGCTGTCACTCACGCAGCTTGGTGGATCCAGACATAATTGTCGGGATCCGCTTCAGCGTCTCAGTATACCGCGAGCTGTAGCTTGCGATATACTGAGCTTAGGGTGACGGGAGGATGCTAGTTTGTTTCCTCCCGTTACCCTTCGGAGAACTATGGGGAAAAACACTGACCCCATAGTTCCCGTTTAATGCAATTCATAGCTGTCGCAAGGTGAATGGCGTCTTTCAAGTAGCAATCACGCAGGGGAATGGATTCCTTATGGGCGTCAACTGCTGTCCAACAGATGTTATCTGTAAACCAACAAGCTGTTCATCCTCAAACACTTTTATCAGCCACTACAGACTAGATGTGGCATCTAAATCCTGTGCCTGATTTAGCAAAATCATATTACCTTTTTTTTGCAAGTCCTGTAGCAGAAGTGGATTTCTTTTTCTTTATTTGTTTGAAAGAGCCCACCAAGTTTTTCTTTTATTGCTACTCATTACCCAGATGTGCCAACATTGAGACGTGTCAGGAAAATGGATATCATGTTACCAAAATAATGACTAATCTTTTCTTGATGGCTTCCCATGTCAGCATAGTTTTCTAGCCATGATATCAGGGAGATTAGTTAAAGGAAAAGAGGACATATGTCTGGCCAAATCTCTTATGAACTATTCAGGAGGCTATGCTAAGGGTCACAGAGGTGAGAAGTCCCTTGCTTAGTGAATAGCCTTTAACCCAGCAGAGTGCAATAAATGACCCACCCAAACTTTGTCTGGTTGTGTGGCACCTGTGTCCGAGTGGCACCAGTATTAATACAAATGTTCATATATCCCATCACCTACCCTGCCAACATCTAGCAAAGGCATTGTCTTCCCAATATGAGCACTAGAACAAATACAAGACCATTCAATCTATTTCACATGCTCCATCTTGTATCTGCCTCTGGTAGCTAAGGGCCTGTTCACATGAGTATCAGGTGCGGATCTGCAGGCGCGGTGCTATGTGATTTTGCCGCGTTTTTGATGCGTTCCAGTTAAATAAAATAAAAAAATATTTTTTTTTTGGAGTGGGGCTGTCAGTATGTTAGCTGCAGTGCGTTTGACGCGTTTTGCGTTTCCGGACCGTTTCCTGACCGTACAAAATGTGACATGCAGTATTTTTCTGTCGTAACCTGAACGGACTGCGCACGTGAGAACTGTAGCCCATAAAACACATATGGATACATTTTTAGTGCAGGAGCATACGGATCAGGTCAGCACAGAAAACGGACGTCGTGTGAACAGGCCCTTACACCTGAGTGAGTCACTTCAGCCAACAAGGCAGTTCTACATAAACATCTTCAACACAACAGTGAGCAATACATTAGAATTCTGGGCTCCCCTGACATTTCTCCTGAACCTGTATGATCAAAGAAACGTACGCTTCACTCATTCGGTATCATTAATAAAAAGAATTGAAAAAAGGGACCTCATGTAATACATTTATTTAAAACCAAATAATTATGAAACCACCAGAGCCTCCCATTTTGTCTAATGATGAAATATTTTGGCATTTTCTAAAGTGTAAGTAAACTTTGTTGGCAGCGGTGGGTACAGCATACTTGCACACTATGGCACCTCTTTCTGTGGTGTCCTCCATCAATGATGGGCCCAGGCACCTATCACTCACCACTGCGTCGCCTGGCACTTCCTTCTCCACTGCCAATTCTTCCAGGTCCCACAGTGATCCTCTTTGGCCATTGGGCAGCCCACTGATGTACCTCCTGTCCATGCTCTCCTGGCCCATTCCCAGGGAATGAGCCGAGAGTGTACGCTGTAAGGTAGATGCGCTGCATACACAAAAAATAAACCTTTGGCAGCAGAAAGAGGAAGATTTTCTTTTACCCCCTAGCTTTTTTTTTTTCTTAGAGTTTAATGCTTGATTAATGCTTTGATCTTTATATACACGTACTCTTTTTTTCTACTTTTATTATTGATTGAACTAAATCTGTGCTTAGGATCCCCTGAAGACACAGGATTGGGAGAGGTGCCATGACCAAGGGGAGCTGAGAAAGTGTCAACAAGGAACATACCAAGACTTGTGCATCACATGCCAGGAGGCTGATCCACAGACCTGAGTCAGCACAAGGCAGTCACACGCATTCAGTGAGTGATTCATTCTGCTGGATTGCAGAAAGCTGTTTTGTTTTTAGCTGGAGTTTAAAATCATGATTACAATGAATAGTCCATTTAAGATAAAATAACAGAACCAGATTTGGCTGCAATATTCAGCTTCAATCACTTTATTCTGCTGCTAGATGTCCATGATCTGATGGTCAGCATTATTAAACTCAAATCTTCTGAGCCCAGGTCATCCTGGACCTGCCCCAGCCAGAAACTAGACAGTGAGAGGAAAGGCAGCACAGTGATGGATTCATCTCTCAGTCACTCTGCTTTCTCTTTCTTTCAGCATGCTTCTTGTGCATCAACTGTCTGGCTCCTGTTCTGCTTCTTCCTCTCACACTCCAGCTCTGCGGTACAAGGACTACAAGAGGCTGATACCAGGTCAATTTCAGATACTTTCACTGCTTGCATTTAAAAAAAACAAAAAAACAACCTTCAATGATGCATTAATGAATACTTGACAAAAATGTGTTTAGTTTCATATCAATTTTTATTTTCGGATTCAAAATTAGAACGTATTAAATGAACGTATTATTTATTACCGGTATTTATGGAGGGCTGACAATTTACGCAGTGCTTTACATAGTTGCACATTTACATCACTCCCTGCCCACAAGGAGTTTACAATCTAAGGTATTGCACACACAAACAGGGTCGATTTAGACAAGAGCCAATTAACCTTCCAGCATGGCTTTGGAACTGAATTATTTTTTGGGGGTTTTTTTTGGTCATTTTAGTTCGGACACCATGTGTTCTCCTACTGCTCTTATCGACTCTCTCTAATCTACAACATGAAGTCACATGACCGTGCCTGTAATGCAACCCCCAAAGACCATCTGATTGGCAGAGAACAGTCACATGTCCAATTTAGTTTTGTTTTGAAAGAAATTCAGATGGATCCGAATTTTAGTTAAACGTACATTTGGATTCGTTCACATTCGCACACATTCCAATTCGAGATTTGGATGCATCCCAGTGTCTGAATTTAACAAAATTCGTATGAATATCCATTTGGAACAAAATTAAATTTACATGTCAAATGAATACAGAGCTGCATTTATTTTGTCTTTTATATCTGCTTAGAGTTCAACTTTTACTTTTAAATAAAACCTTGCTGTTTTTATTACTTACCTTGTTTTAGATGCAGCAATTTCAACTCTGGGCTGTGCTTCTATATGCAATGCAGGCAGAGCATGGCTGGTGAGAGTGGCCGGGAGGTTACTGTGTATAGCTTCCTGAAAACATCACAGCGCTCTGCCCTAGTGCCCCTCTCAAGAGCCATCAGCCATGACACAAATCAGTGGACTGGCTCTTGAAAGGAATTATGAAAATACCAAAATGCCTTGATGGGTCGATATTGACCTGTGGTAACGGGAGTGCCTAAGCAGGCTGCATTTGCATGCAGACTGCCCTAGGTAACCCCACATGTGATGCTAAACCTTCATGATTAAAGAACTAAAATCCAATTTATTAAAGGGGTGGCCCAGGGACAGGAAGGATTGAGGATGGTGGATGTCCTTCAGCCAGGAAATGAGGTGGGATCAATCTGACTTACTGCAGCTTCTAAAGCACCCTCCGAGAGGAGCCTGTACAACTGTGCATGACTGAAGGCAAGGCTGGAGTTCAGCTTTAGCATATAAAATGAAGATTAAATCACATTTTAGGAGTATGAATTCATCAAATGAAAGGTTATAAGGCAAATCACACAATCTCCATCTCTGTGCATTCAAACATTTCACAACATAAAATAAAGTTACACTTAGCTACCTGGACCCCATCTCATTGTGTTAAATGCACAATATCATGCATTTAGCACACGGTATCGCACAGCGTACAGTGCCTTGCGCTAGGTACAGTGGTACCTCGGTTCACGAACGCTTCTGTTCGCGAACAGGAAGTTCGGAAACATTTGGCTTCCGTTCGCGAACTTCGCATCGGGTGACGAACACAACCGCAGCTATCTTTCCCGCTATGACACTAGCCGTGGCTTCCTCTAGTCGAGATCGCGGTCTGATCACAGTTTGATTCGGTTCACGACCAGAATCGTGGAACGAATTAAGTTCGTGAACCGAGGTACCACTCTACATTGCACTGCCATTCAACTGCAATATTGTGCATTGCGTCGTGGTGCGGCGGAAAAAATTAGTGCATGCACTACTTTTTTCTCTTCAACAAAATGCACATTATTGGAGTACCAGGAAGTGCATTGGGTGGCCCTAAAGCTTGATTCACACTGTTGCACTGCAGCACCTCAATTGAACTGCTTTTGGACATCTTAGTTGTCTCTGAATCCTGCAACCCTCAACCAACTAGAAAATAGAACACAGGTTCAATGTAAATCCAGGAAAGTGATTTTACAGTGAGAAAATTAACTTAATTTTCTTTCTTGTACCACATTTCCCGTGGGTCAGTTTGAGGCACTAAGATTTTTGGGATGCCCTCTATCTCAATCCTGTGGACCAGACAAGGAAGGAGTTTCAAGGAAAGAAAGTAATTGATCTGGATGTACTGATTCCACGGAGTCACTAGTGCATCCACTGCTTCCACCAGAGCAGCTTTGCACCTGGAGGCAAAACTCCCTAGTTTGTTGATGAACGCAGAGGTAAGAAGGTTCACATACGGCATCCCCATCTGTGATATAGGTTCTGGAGGTACAAATAGCCCCTTGTACCCTAGAAGCAACTCACCAGACTAAAACACCTCTGAAAATCAGAGGTCAATATGCAAATATGTAAGAATATTCCAAATAGCTGAAACTAATAAATCATGGTGTTTTAAGTCAAGGAACATTGGGCAAAAGACCAAACGAGGCTCTAGGGGGAAGTAGGGGTTAGGTACAAAAAATTTAAATCCTGGCCGCCGTTTTTTTTCATCTTGGTAAGAATCTCTTGACCAAGGAGAGATTGCAACACTCCATCAGGGATTAAAATATGCTCCTTTCAAAAATTGGATGCATTTCAGATCTTTATTGATGTAAATTAATTCATCAGAAAACTTGAAATAAAATATTCAGCTTCAGATCCCATTATTATAAATAGCAATTTACAGTATGTAATACAATTAATAATGGTGTGTAACATACTACACTTTCCTGACCATATCCCATGGCAGCGCTGACAATTGTGTTATACTCCTTCTACCCCTAGTTGACAGGAACAAAAAGGGATAACATGTACTACCCTCAGCCTATATAAGCCCCTCCTACTCCATAGTACTCCAGTCTTTTTTGTTCCTGTCCCCCTAGGGCAGGAGGTTCTTTATTTTTATCTATGGGATATTGTGGTGATTTGGCCCCAGGGGAGTTCAACCTCTCTCCCCTGGGAAGCCCTCAGGATCCGGCCCCGAGCAAGGGTGTACAGTGCAGTTCGTATGTGCACCAGTACCCGTGTATAGCCGGGTTTCCCCCAGACATATTCATGTGGCAGATACCTGCTGTGGCTGTCGGCTCTCCCTCCGTTCCGTTTTGTGCGTCCGCGGTGTGAGGGCAGTCTGTTCGGGCAGATGCGGCTTCAGTGGGAGCTACTGCGCATACGCAAATACGCGTTCGTGACACGATCGATGACGTCACTGGCGGCCGGAATTCAGGCGTGAAATTTGAAATTTTCTTCAGTATATTGCTGATCTCCACCTTTTTGGTTGCTCCCTTTCACTCTGGATCAAGATGGATGTCGGGGAATGCGGTCTCTCACCTAGCAGAGCTGGATCAGTGGAGCTGAGGTGAAGAAGGATTTAAAAAAAAAAAAAGTGCACATTTTGTTTTCTAAATTGGAAATGTTTTTGTCTGTTCATATTCAGCCCTGACGAGATGGATTCTGCTTCCTCTGGGAAAAAGAAGATGGCAAAGTCAGCCAGATGCCAGGCTTGTGATGCAAAGGCCATGGCGGGGAAAGCGCTTTGTAATGACTGTTTTAAAGAGGCTGTGGGTGTTTCCAAAGCATCGGCTAACATTTTGGATCTGATCCAACAGGCAGTGGCTAAGGGCGTAAGCCAGGCTGGCCATTCCTGCAAAAGGCAAAGAGCAGAAAGTACAGTGTGGGACTTTTCAGTGGACACCGAACAGGAAAGGTCATTGTCAGAGGGGGTTCACCTGCCACACTCTCTTTGGAACCCAAGAAGATAGATGCGCTTATCACTCTGGTGCGCAAATCTTTGTAATTTACAAATCTATGTAATACAATTAATAATGGTGTGTAACATACTACACTTTCCTGGCCATATCCCATGGCAGCGATGACAATTGGGTTATACTCCTTCTAGCCCTAGTTGACAGCAACAAAAAGGGTTAACATGGTACTACCCTCAGCCTAAATAAGCCCCTCTTACTCCATAGTACTCCAGTCTTTTTTGTTCCTGTTCCCCTAGGGCAGGAGGTTCTTTATTTTTATCTATGGGATATTGGTTTGTGAAGTTGAGGAAATTCAAGATGGAATCTCTTTGTACCATAATCAAGGTGGTCCGGCCGCATATGTGGATGGTGTCCATAGACCTGAAGGACGCATACTTTCACATCCCCGTGGCTCCGGGCCACCAACAGTTCCTCAGGTTCTATATCAACCACAGGCACTTCCAGTTCAGGGCAATGCCATTCGGACTCAGCACCGCTCCCAGGACTTTCTCAAAAGTTCTCGTTACCATCATAGCAGAGATCCGGGAGCAAGGCATCAACATATTTCATTACTTGGACGATGTGTTGATCCTGGCAAATTCGGAAGTGGAGGCAATCTGCAGCAGAGAGTTCAGTATGGATACCCTGAGAAGGTACGGATGGGTATTGAATATGGAGAACAGCGTTCTGACTCCAACCCAAACGATGGTATATTTGGGAGCAGAATTCAATACGAGTCAGGGAGTGGTTCAGCTGTCCAGGGACAGACTCAAACAGAAGGTGGGATCAGTCCGATCATGCACACAGATCACAGCCAAATCCTTCATGAGTCTTCTAGGTTCCATGTCTTTGTCCATAGGTCTTACGCGATGGGCACAATGGAATATGAGGGTGACTCAGGAGTCCTTCCTCAAACAATACAGATATCAGGACAAGAGGCAGCGACACAAGATTTCTTGCGAAGTCAGCCGCTCCCTAGAATGGTGGTCCTGGGACAAAAATTTGCTCCAGGGGTTTCCGCTGGGGGTCACCATCACTACAGATGCCAGCGGGATGGGCTGGGGGGCCCATCTGGAGGGCCGATACACACAGGGATTGTGGCCACGAGAGTGGATAAACAAGCCCTCCAATCTGTTGGAGCTGAAACCAGTGTTTCAGGTGCTTCATTCGTTTCAGGACCACATTCACTTCAAATGGGTCAAAGTTTTGGTGGACAATGCCACGGTTGTGGCATATATGAACCACCAGGGAGGCACCAGGAGCCCGAGCTTGATGCGAATTCTATCACCTATGATGACTTGGGTGGTGCGAAATCTGGAGGGAATAAAGGCGGTGTACCTGCCAGGAACTCAGAACCACGTAGTGGACTATCTCAGCAGGAACCACATAGATCCTACGGAATGGTCTCTCTCTCTCTCAGATCTTCAACATGCGGAGATGGGGCAAACCTCATACAAGAACTGCCAGCTCAGCAGATTCCTGTAACGGAGGTTCGACGGGAGAGCAGAGGGGCTGGATGTCCTAAAACACCAGTGGAGTTACACTCTGGCTTATGTTTTTCCCCCATTTTCCATGATCATGTCAGTACTTCAATGGATAGAGAGGGAGGATGTGACGGGTCATTGCCATCATCCCATATTGGCCCAGACGACCATGGTTCCCTCTTCTCATGTCCTTGAGTATCCAGGATCCATGGAGGCTCCCAGTGTGAGTGGATCTTCTGTCCCAGGGGCCGATCCACCACCCAAATCCACAGAGCCTTCAACTGACGGCATGGCTGTTGAGAGGGAGAGGCTGAAGAGATCAGGCTTCTCTCGAGCAGTGGTGGACACGATGTTGAAATCCAGGAAAATGTCCACTTCGGCGGCTTATTATCGATTGTGGAATATATTCTCTACATGGGCGAGGGATAACGGGATTGACCCTTCTCCCCCTTCTCCAAAAGCAGTACTGGATTTTCTCCAAACAGGTCTGGAAAAGAAGCTAAGTCTCAGCTCCCTCAAAGTACAAGTATCAGCTATTTCAGCTATCACTGGTATCAGATGGTCTCAAGATCAGAATATTGCCAGGTTTCTGAAGGCGGTGGGGAAGGTTAACCCTGCGAGGAGGTCTCTCTCTCCATCTTGGTATCTTCCTCTAGTGTTAGGTGAGCTTTCAGGTCCTCCCTTTGAACCATTAGACGAAGTTTCATTTCAGTTCCTCTCTTACAAGACAGTATCTTTGGTAGCCTTGGCCTCCGGAGCTCCAGGCATGCAGCTGTAAACATCCTTTTCTCGTCTTCCAGGAGGATAGGGTGATTATGAGAACCGTTCCGGAATTTTTGCCAAAAGTACATTCCAGTTTCCACATGAATCAGGATATCGTGTTGCCTGCTCTCAATTCGCAGGGCAAGGACAGCTGTCTGGACTTGGTTAGATGTCTCAGAATATATGTGGACCGGTGTAGGGAATGGCAAAAATCCGACAGATTATTCATTATTCCCGCAGGATCAAGGAAAGGGCTGGCGGCAACCAAGGCTACTCTGAGCAGGTGGATTGTGTCTACTATCATTAACACCTACCGATCAGCGGGACTGCCTCCACCAGAAGGTATCAGGGCTCACTGCACTCGGGCTATGTCCTCTTCATGGGCCGCAGCGGCAGGTGTTTCTTCAGACCAAATCTGCAGAGCCACTACTTAGGCTTCCAAATCTACGTTTATTAGACATTACAGATTGGATGTTAGAGCTGCGGTTAATGACCAATTTGGCAGGAGTGCGTTACTTTCTTGCCATCAAGTCAATCATTAAATATTTTTCAGCATACTGTTTTGTGTCTATATGGTTTTGTTCCCACCCTGATTTCTGCTTGGGGAGTCCCCAATTGTCAGCGCTGCCATGGATATGGCCAGGAAAACTGAAAATGTATTCATACTTATCGTAATTTTCTTTTCCTGGTTACATTCCATGGCAGTGCTGAGCTCCCACCCGATGGGATACTTGTCTTGATACCTAGACTGGAGTACTATGGAGTAGGAGGGGCTTATATAGGCTGAGGGTCGTACACGTTAACCCTTTTTGTTCCTGTCAACTAGGGGTAGAAGGAGTATAACCAAATTGTCAGCGCTGCCATGGAATATAACCAGGAAAAGAAAATTACGGTAAGTATGAATACATTTTCCGTTTTCTAATGCATCTCGCTTTAACACCCCGCATAATGTGTAGCTTACCCCCTATGGAGACGCATTGAATAGGTGGGTCATCTGTATGGCCAATAGCACTTGCCACCCTCCATGGTATGGAGTATTGCTGAGTAAACTGCATAGGGGGAGACCTTGGGCCTAGAGGACAAAGGAGTTTACAGTGCCAGGCACGTCTCCATTGCATCAGTAAGGACCAAGTTGGTGTCCTTAAGCTTAAGAGAATTAGTGGTTGAATGATCTGGGGGGATATAGAAGGTGCTGCTTACATTTCCCATAAACTCAGAAATGGCTTCCCTGATTATGTGTAAAGAGGGAGGTGAGCAATGGAAGCCTCAGAAGAGGGGAGGGATTAGGACTGCGGACAGTGATCAGTGCCAACCATACACGGGTTCACAGGGAAGGTATTGACCTCCCAGAGCCATTGCCTGAGTGAACACTGGCAAGAACCTTTGTCCAAGTCCCCTTGCACTTGTGATCCACCATTAGTGTAGTTTAGCAGGTTCCCCAGGGGTAAGCATGACCACCAACACTGAGAAGGAGCTGACCCATCCTTTGCCAGGCACTGAAGGCTGTTTTACTCAGAAAAAGTCTGAAGATCGTTCTGTGCCCTATGGTGATGGCGTGTGCTGTACAAGCCACCAGGGTTGACCAATCACAGTGGTGAATCACCACTGGCATAAAATTTGAAAAGCAGTCACTCCCACAGAACAATGTGACAGATGCAGCAGGTGTTGCAGCCTACCATTGATGGCTGTGGCACAGTTTAAAGTGTTACAGCCCTCCATACATGGCTGCAGCAGCACATTGTTTAAAGTGTTGCAGCCTGCTCCTCATGCTTCCACACCCTCAGTTGTTGCATGTGCTCTGTACCAGGGACAAACTCAGATAGTGTTACAGCCCACGCTCCCATTGGCCTGCGAAGGAAAGAAAACAACAGCATCCCAGGACCTAATTTAAAGGGCAATGCCAAGACCTACCACTGCCCTGGGAATGGGCAAAACAAGCCCATAGGATGAAGGAGCAAGTCCCATTCAGTCTTCGCCCGTCTCTGTGGGAATATCCTCGGGAGGTCTTCAGGGACAAGATTCCATCAACTAATAAGCCCCTGAATCTTTGTATAGCACCCTGCAGCTGACTCATTGCGATGCACCTCCTGTCAAATGTGAGCGCCTAACGCAGGATCCAGTGCCTGGAGTGTCATTTAAGTCCGGCCCCATTTTCACATGGGCTTAACTGAGGGGTCCTGATCCAGAAGCTGCAGGCGTCAGCCACAGTGGCTATAAGGGCAGACAGAACCTCGATAGAAGAATCTCAGAAAAAGAAGACATCCAACACCTATGGACAATAGCAAAAACCTGAGTCTTGCTTGGAGTAGGAGGGGTTATATGCGGTTGTCCTAACAACTTTGTTGGCAGTGTCCAATCACCTGAAGGCAGCTGCATACAAGGCATGGTCAATGACAGAACAGCTTGCCATACACCAGCAGAATTTTGTTTCAGGATTTGCATTTTCTAATGGTTAATGGAGTCTAATCGACATTTGTTTGATTGTAGTAACTGGAAAAGCCAGATAAAGAGTCAATGCAATTTGCATCATGAAGGCCCATCCTTACTAAAATACTTGCTTCTAGGTTAGCCACCGTATTACATCGCTCGGTCTCCCAGCTCAGACGCATCTTCCCCCATACTCAGATCTCCCATCAATCCCGAGCATTTGTGTTGTAAAAAGCCTTTGATTCAGTAGTCTGGACATATATGATGGTGGTTCTGCAATGGGTGGGCTTTGGCCTCAACTCCATAAATGGATAGGTATTCTCTCTAGGTGCCCTAATGTTCGTATCAAGCTGCAGGGGAAAGAGCAATGCTGCCCATTGCCTCCCTGTACTTTTTGCCTTTATGGTTAAGGCCAAAGCACGGGCTCTCAGACACCTTCCCCCTTGATTAAAGGTTCTGTATTGGTCAACTAGTTACAACTACTCCTCTGTATGTTGATGACCTAATTCTCTTTCTAGATAATATGGATGTCTTTAATGGGAACATTGCATATTTTAAATGAATTTGCTAATTCTTTTGTCCCTGGACACTCCTAACCCAGCTGTTCTGCAGCTCTCATCTCTACTGCAGTGGTTCACTAAATTAGGGTACCTGGGCTTGGAACTAACCGAAACTGTCATGGATTTAATACTCAAACAATTCTCCATTGCTTTCTCAACTTAAAAATGAGTGGCATGCATGGCGGCATCTACCGCTTTCAATCTCAATCAATAAAAAGAAAAAAACCCCCACAAAAAACTGACTGTTTCAGAAATTCTCCTGTGTGGATCCCAAAATCAATCAACAGATTGATTTCCGATTTTCTTTTGAGTGGGAGGATTTCTAGGGTGTGTTTAGCAGCATAACAACCCTGGATGAAGAGGGAAACTAGCAGTTTCAGACTTCTATAAGTATGTTCTATAATGTTTTTTGCACATCAATAGCTACAAGGCCAGCAAGATGACTCCATCTCCTTAGAGCCTACGATAGTTTGCTCCTATGAACGTTTGCAAAACCTGGTCGACCAGAGCCTTCAAGCACCTCACCTGCTCTCGATGTTTATGAAAGCAGTAATAAGAGCCGGGTAACTTATTTACAGTATGGGATCTCCAGCCTTCCATAACACTTTGTTCTTACACATAATTATGGAAATAACACTCAGATGACTAATTTCTATAGTATTCCAGATCAAGTGTTACATACTTCACGCAGGGTCAAAAAACTGCAGGACCTGCGGGGATTGAATATCTTTTGAGAACCACAAATCTGCTCATTAGGCATTAAGTCCCTCTCTTGAGAAAGTCATCATGAGCGAAACACGTCGAGACAAAACAGATCAGCACCCCAAGAAATCAATTCATCAATTCTCATATAAGCTTCCCATCGGTTTGAACTCTGTATGTACTCAGCTGCTATAATGCAGTCACTCTTTTTGCGTGCTGACTCAGTTTGGAATATTTTGCCAGTCAAAAGGATATAGTACATCTTTTAAAATTTCAAATTAAAAAAACAGAAATTAACTACTAATACAATTTAAAATTGTATCTCTACATTGGTGTTGTAATCTGTGGGGCATCCTCAAACGGAAGGTGGAGGAGCGCATGGTCTCCAACATCCACCAGCTCCGTGATGTCGTCATGGAGGAGTGGAAGAGGACTCCAGTGGCAACCTGTGAAGCTCTGGGGAACTCCATGCCCAAGAGGGTTAAGGCAGTGCTGGAAAATAATGGTTGACACAAAATATTGACAATTTGGACATTTTCACTTAGAGGTGTACTCACTTTTGTTGCCAGCGGTTTAGACAATAATGGCTGTGTGTTGAGTTATTTGGAGGGGACAGCAAATGTACACCGATATACAAGCTGTACACTCACTACTTTACATTGTAGCAAAGTGTAATTTCTTCTGTGTCGTCACATGAAATTATATAATAACATATTTACAAAAATGTGAGGGGTGTACTCACTTCTGTGAGATACTGTATCTCTATCTCTCTACACATACACAATTTCATAAATCACAGAAGACACTGTTGCCTTTGGCTTCAAGATACTACACCATCTTTATAGCGTTTACAAATATGGCAATTACAAAATGATCTGAAATGCAGATGGCACAATGGAAACCAAATTCATGTATAGCTAAATCCACAATAGTGAACAAATCTGTTCGGAACTGTTTAAGTTCCGGGTTTTACATTTTTTTTTTTTATATAAAGACTTGAACCTCCTTGCTTAGATCTATACTATTCTACGATATAGTTTGACAAATTCAGTATTCACCGGTGAAGAAATTCCCTTTGAAATCCAAAAAAGGCTGACACATTGCGCTAAATGCTTACAATATGCACCTAACCACTTCTGCTTTACATTTTATGTGACTGCAATCTAGTCTACCGGCACATAATAATGTGTGTTCATTTTCAAGTTATTGTAACCACCAATGGAAAATGTGCTTTATGCTTGATGCTTTTATACAACGACTGACAATCCCATTGGTTCATAAAAGACAGCTAAAAGCGTCTATGTTGCCAGGGTACCCAAGCACCATGGCAATAGGGACTAAAAGAATTCTTAAGTACACCAAACAATTTCTGGCTGACAATTATTCTTTCAGTAAAACCTCTGAAGTGTTGCTCACAGCTTTGTTCTGGAAATGATGCTGTGCCCTCCAATGCTGAATGGGGAACCCAGATAAATTAGGGATTGAGTGGTCTGAAGGTGACTTTTGTCATTTAGAAGACAGCCAAATTCTGGCTAAGTGGCCATCACTAGATCTATAACAAGGACTAAAAGGTAATAAGAAAAAGATAATATTGTTAAGATAATTGTATACCAAACCACAAGTCTAACCTGGAAAAAATTAATAGAAACACAGATGGCAAAATGAGCCAATTTGCTGCAGCAGACCATTTTTTAAAAAGAATATATTAGAATCAAAGTACTACTTTATGACACTTGAAACAATGTAATATTGAAATGATAAAATCATTTTTATCCTCCCCTTTTATAAATTAACTCTTCAGGGCTCTAAGAATAAGGCAAATTATACTAAAAAGAGTCCAGTTTTGAAGGACTCAAACATATTGGCCTTTATATTATTTATAGATACTAGAAGATGACCACTGACCTAATAGAACCCAATTCAAAAGGTATGCCATACCTACAACTATGTCACGCATACTGTATAAGCAGGGTTAACAATTCACAGATTTACTGTATATACTATGGGAAACCGCAAATAAAATCCTATTGCTGATTGTTGCCCAGACATTGGTAATTATCACGGTGGACATCATAAATGGTGCACGCTTGACTGTGGTTTTGCAAAACTGTCAAGTACTGAATGTTCTTTCTCCAAATGACAGTCTTCCTCTTTTCTTTTTGCCTAACTTTGGCTGGCTTAAATCTTCAACAGAATAAGGGTTGGCTTGTTTGCCTGTGAAACTGGAACAGTGGAATGTCAGAGCACATTAGACAACTTTCATTTTTCCATCCTTTGGTAGAAACAAACATTTTGTGAGGCAATTCATGTCTGGTGGCAAGACTAATCTACTGCAGACTGACATAGATCTAAGTTATATAACCAATACTGAAAATTGGACCTAATGGTTTGCCGCCTTTACAGAGGTAGGGGCACAACATACTCATGAGTTCAGGGATTTTGTAGGTACTCAATCTCGTGCAGTCTTTAGTAAGAGTCCAATGGCCTAGCACATTCCTACAAGGCGGCTGTGTCTTAGCCAAAACCTCACTATGACTTGCAAACCTCTCCCTAAGGCAACAGGCAAAAGCTGAACATTTCCCACAGTACAAATACTTCAAATGTATGTACTTCTACAAAAACAGAAGTTAGGTTAGGGTAATACTGAATTTTTATTAAAGTGATATTTAAGTCAAAAAGTTTGAAGCTATTTCAAACCCTGCTTACATTACTTACAACAGATGCTGCTTCTTTATGTTTAAAAGTTCTAGCTTTATGCACAATCAGCCGGTCCCCTGAGCACTGGCCCTGATAACGTTTTAGGGTGACTCCTTTCCCCTGTAGGGTCCAATAGAGCCACACTTGTGTGCGTCTCCACAAACACTCAGGCAGAGTAAGGCAAGCCTTTCCCCAACTTAATTTTATCTTCTCCTCCTCCTTTCCTGTTCCAAGCTAGTACATGGACAGCTGCTGGAGACTGCTTTATCCCATTGTGATGTGTGCTGAACAGGAAGTAGAGAGGGTTGTAGGCAGCTGTTTGGAAACCAGATAACCAAGTGCTTGGGGGGAAATAGAAATACTTTGCTAGGCAATTTATATGTATTTAACTGGGATTCATTATTGTTTGAGCAGAAAAGGTTGAATTATTCTTATATTACTACCAAATGTAAACCTGTGTTGGGAACTGTACAACGGTTGCCGTTTCAGACCTTTTCCTCTGAAAATACTGGCTGCTTGGCCATCATTCTTTTCTGCCTCACTAACCCAGGACAAGTCTGCAGATTAGGAGTTCTTTCTTCACAGATCACATACATGTTTGGGCCAGTGACTCAAAGTACTGACACTTGAGGTGGCCATGCAATTAGCATTTTCGGAAGGAAGTCAGCAATGGCATCCTGTCGGGATCCGCTTCAGCGTCTCAGTATACAGCGAGCAGCAGCTCGCGGTATACTGCGGCGTCTCAGTATACCTGAGCCTAGGGTGACGGGATACTTTTACCCTCCTTTACCCTGAGAACTATGGGGAAAAGACTAACCCCATAGTTCTCCTTTAACTCTGTTTTCCTTCAAGAGCAACCAAAACAGAAATCTGTGTAAAATATCTACACTGCCACAGAAGTTGTTCTAACAACTGAAAATTATATAGCCATTCCCAAAACTTGTAGGAGAGAAATGGCTTCCACTGTGTATATGAACAGAATGTAAAGCGTGTATCAGCATTCTTTTCTTGTATTAAAATGGAAGTCTTTCTATTGAAACATTGTTGACCCAGGGTTTAAACTGCTTGTTTTTGGCAGACATGGCATAAATTAAGCATTCGAAAAGAAAAAACACACAAAGATCCCTTTTCCACAATAACCATGTTCTAAACTTAAAATATTAGCTGTCACTTATTTAATAGGCAGGAGCAGAAAAGAAAGTTTTGTTAACACTTCTTGTCCTGAGTGCATTTCAGAGACATATTCACAGCCCTTTATGTTCACGTAATCTCGGATTGTGTTGTTGACACCTCAACAATGCAACTCAGCTGACATACCTGACAGCTCCCACTAGTGACATGGCTCTCACAATACGGAACAAGCCTTTGTGGGATGAGTATTACCTACCGCCAGGCTTACAATAAAAAAAAAAACACACTACCAAAGCTTTGAGAAAGGTAAAAAGAGCATGGCAGATTTTTTTTAACACCCATCCTAAGCCCTGCTGTTTTCCTTTGTTTTTCAATGTAAGAGTAGGAAACAATGTCAAGTAAAAGCCTATAGTGTACATAGCTACCTAATGAACACATTGTTCATAGAAGCCAAAACCATCTCATTATGCATTTAAGTTTTTAATTAGTACAGAATAAAATGTATATTATGAAGCTGCAGCTCACACTCAAAGCACTGCTTTATTCTGCATGGCAGCCTAATTACCCAAGAGGTATACACAGTTCACAAAACCAGTGAATTTCAAGAGAATTTACATTTAAAGAATGTCCACCCAAAAGGGGCATTTCAGGTATAGGTGAAGTCTGGGGGCCTGATTTTTCCACTGGTTTCTTATATTCTTTGGATACCCCAGAGGTAAAATATCCATGGGATAGGATACAACTGTTTTCACCAGCCCTGGTGTCTTTTTCAGAATAGAGTACATTAAAAATCCATCAAAGACTAACTCCTTCCCACAGGCAAAGGCACTGCAACACCTAGATGGTGCCCATCAGAGTCTGAAATAGGAAACTTAGCTAAGGTGGGATGCCCTGCCATGGAGGGAACTATTTGTTTAGAGCGATCAGATGGTAGTCCTATGGATAGGGGTACTCCAGTATGGGGCATTGCCCAGGAATGAGCGGAAGATACTACCCATTTCGCATGCAGAGGCTAAAAGATGGGCAGGGACTACCTGATTTGAGTCGGGACCGCAGGCCTGCTCAGAAAGCAAACCTGCAACTGCAGACATGGGGTCTAAAGAGAGCCAGTAAAGAATAGGAAAGAAGATGCTATTCAGAGGGTGTTTTCACACTGAATTGCACAATGCAGGAGAAGAGGTAAACCCCTTGCCTATTGACAACGTAGCAACAGATAAACAAAGTGTGGATATTCTAAGGGAAGTTTTACTGGTGACAACTGACGACCAACACTGGAACTCAAACTGACCAGATCTTACAGGGGTTAGGCATTAGGTTCCACTAGGGAGGTGCTGACTACCAGGCTCCATAAAGCCAATTCTCTGGACAGGTCACCTCAGCATTTCACAATGGGGATACCAGGAGAGGGCAATAGGTTGACCACAAGAGCCACATAGTGCTCCAACAGGCAAGTGGTGTACCTGGGAAACAGTGAGGATCTGGGGCCTTGTCTAAAAAGGGAGAAACGGCTAGAGCAGGCGATGGTCAAGCGAGTGGGTCAGGGAGTCCCTCTGGAGATGAGAAACCTAGATGGGTTAACCATGTGCAACGCGAGTCTGTTCCTAGGGATAGGAGGTATTCCTAAGGAAAGGACTGGAAGCCTGGATGGGGCACAGTTACAAAGCCTGGGCCAACAAGAAGTGAAAAAAGGGATTCCAGAGCGCCAGAAATAAACCTGCTCAAGGGCCCACCAGGATGCACAATCAGTTCTCCACTTGAAGTGGAGGCACACCTTCATGCAGAGGGGTAAATTGACCTCCGACGTCAAGCCCTACAGGCTGAGCATTAATCAGGCTCCGGCAAAAAAAAAGGGCATTTAGGGCATTTATAAATCAAAAAAATTATCAAATTGGGGGGCTTACAAGCCCACTATGTGATAGCACATTGGAAATTAAGCTTCTCTTTAAGGCGACATTAGGGTCTATTACACCCCTCCACTTCAATAGCCATAGCTAAGGACTAACATCTGCCCGCTAATGTAGCTGAATGTAAAGCAGGCAGTGGCTGGGAGCAATAGCCAGCCTGCTATTGGCTATTTTAAATTGCAATAGCAGACTGCCGATTGTCTATTGACCTTGCCTTGCGGTCCTTCTCTGCTGATTGACAGCAGGCAGGGTAAATAGCCAGCCTGCTATTGCAATTTAAAATAGCCAATAGCAATTTTAAATACCTCTTCCTTTAGTTTCCACATTCGCCCCTCCCCCATAACATTACAGGGAGCACATTTCTTTTCTTAGGAGGAGGTCTGATTTTTTTTTCAGGAGCTTGGGCCTGCAAAATTCCTTAGAAAAAAATAAAAAACACCTTCATGACCTTAGCCTCAAAATACACCTCCGTGCAAAGAAACATCTGAGATACAGTGCCAAAAACTAAAGACTACAAGCCCAACACCATCGAGGGACCCTGAGTCAATCAAGCAGGATTAAATAAGGAGAGGGGCTATGCAATAAAAGAGCCCCCTCCCTTCCCTGTCAGGTAGGGAGATAAAGCCACTGCCACCATTCCCTACCTACTACTGCCACTGACTCTTCTCCTGGGTTCAGCCTGCAGAATGAGCAGCAGGGATTTAAAAAAGGAGCGCCATTTATAAGGCTCCTCTTCTAGTCTGGTGCTAGTGTTCCCCACACGAACGGACCAGCAATGACATTGAAAGCCCTGGGCCCTCTCCTTGCGCTCCACAGGCTGGAACAAGTGTCCAAACGCCCTTCCTCTGTCCTGGAAAGACTAAAGAAAAAAGGTGTAAGAGTACTTCTCTCAGAAGACGTCCATCACCTAAAGATACTAGCAAAAAACTGAGGCAGACTGGGAGTGGAGGTGGGGTAATGCAGGTGCAGTCCTGCAGCTTTGATTGATTTGGAAGTGTCCAATCACCTGATGGTAAATAGCAAGAAACAAAAACTTCTGGCTATCTGGCCTTTCATCAGACTTCACCTGGACGCATACGTGACGAAACGCGTAGATTGACGGACACATGCTGATGTCACCACGCATGGAGAAGAGCAGACTTCAAAAGCAGAGAGAGCAGTTACGCGATTACTGATCATTTTATCATTTTAAATGTTTTACTGTTTATTTAAAGTATGGATTTAAATACTGCACTCTGAGCCTCTGAATAAATTCTTCTCCGAGTATTTCCTGGAGATTGGCAGATATTTATTTAAAGACTGAGCGGAGTGGAGCCTGTCAGTACTAGACATCCTTGATAAGGGACCTTAAACAGTGTCCCAAGCGATTCAAGACCATCTTGTGAAAGATGGGTCATGAAGTTCCGGTGAGTGCAGATTACACCGGTTACTGCACATTTGGTGGAATTTGGAGCAGCAGGATATAGCACATGAAGTGTGATAACGTGTATAAGAAGTTTTTGTTTCTTGCTATTTGCACTTGTGTTATCGTTTAATATAGATACTCACAATTGTTGCACATAACAGTGTGATTGGGATCTCTGATTTGATACCGACTTTTAGGGTTATGGTTTTATGCACATTAATTGCCCCGAATATTGTGTAATGTATGATGTATGATTTTTCGGCAACACTATTTGGAGAAACACACTTAGTGTTGGAAAGTTTTTTTCACCTTGAGATCATTGTTGGTCGGATGGTTTTTTCACATAAACCTTTATTTATTGAATTGTATGTTGATTTATGAGATATGATATACATTTACTCATATTTATTGTTTAAAGCGCAGAGTTCAGGTTTGTATTAGCGCAGTGCACTTTGTGTGCATACAGTCACTCTGCTGTTATGCAAACCGAGCACAGCAGCTGATAATATCCCCTCCATAAGCACAGATCATTATATTTATAGAATTACCTGAAGGTAGCTGCATAACCCAGTGGCTAAAGGATTTAACTCCATGTGTCCTGTGAGGTACAATCAATCAAAAACAGGAAATTTTGCAGAGACCATGAAAGTGATCTCTATCAAAATCACAACCTCATCTAACATTTAACAATCAGTTAACTCTTATCTGGACAAAGACCCTCGAGGTTAGAGATTTTCAAAAACCAAATAATTTCAAATTCATACAAAAATTATAAATAACTTTATTGCTTGTTACATTTACCTCAGTTCATCAAATGTTGTTAAAAAAGGAAAGATTGTTTCCCAAAATTGAGAATACAGCAGGAGCCTAAGGCACATCAATGAAATATTAGAACAATTATTTCATACACATTAAATACACTCATACAAACACAAGAAAAAGTGTTAGGTTTCCTTTTACAAGTCTGGGTATCAAATAGACACCACTGGGAGGAAAAATAAAAAACCACACTAAAGAGATCACATATATTAGAGATATGTAAAAGACAGAGCCCGTTCAGTGTCAGATGTAAACGCAATGAAAATAGTTCAACGGTCTGCTACCCTTATGACCTCTTCACATGCATGCTGGTGCTTTATGATGCACATTACGCATTTTAATGTTAACATGCATTTTAGATGCTCTTCCATTAATTGTAATGGGCTACAGTGATGGCAAAAAAAATGACATGTATTTTTTTTCTTGTAAACCCCACGTCAATGCATCTCCTATAGCTAAATGAGCACTATTCGACAAAAAAAAAAAAAGTGCTGCACGCAGAATGTTAATATGCTTTAAAATTCAGTGAATGATGTGGATGGGCCTTGAATATTTCTACTACTGCAGTGTGTCCCAGAAATTCCGCTTGTAACCAGTGGGCTAGGACGATGTTGGGGATTAGATAACGCCACTGTCTGCAAATACAGAATAGAACTTTGGCACTACAGCCTACAACTGCAATCGTTTGTGGCAATAAAGATGTGATTTAAAAAAAAAAAGATCCCCACTGTAATTGGACATACAACACTAAAAGATATTTTCCACTATGTACATTCTCTACAGAATAGCTTAGAGGCTATATAGATGACCGAAAAAACAATTACAAAATGAGAATAGGTGTCTATTCTAAAGGTTGATGCATGTACAGTACTAACAAAAAGTATCACTCTAGCTTACAGCATAAAACTCCATACGGGCTTATTCAATAAAGCTGTGCAAAGTGTTGATGTGCAAAGTGCAGTAAACCACAACACAAGCCATCAATTTACTGTAGTTAGATTAACTAAAGATGGCTTGTTTGGCTGCTATAGGTTACAGCACATTGCATTTTGCCTTACCGAGCCCAAAAAAGTTAAACACTTAGACATTCAAATAAAGCTGAACTACGTAACTTCAGCATTAGATTGTTCAGGACATTTCATCTTTTGGCCAGTGCTTCACCAACAAGTTGAATACAAATATCTCCGGCGTCTGTCTGAACAACAAGGCAGCCTTCGAACCTTCCCTTGCTGGATGGTTTGAATTTCACTGGTAGGTTGATATAGTGGTGAGCTCTATAAAAGTAAAAAAAACAAACCACATAATACTAGGCATCATTTAAAGATATTTTCACAAGCATTATGAATTGATTAGACATCTTAAGCTGATAAAACGAAACTTTGCAGCAAGTTTCAGTTTAGAAAAGGGTTTTGTTTACAGGGTTAGATAGAATATGTACTCGCTCACTTTCTAAGATATTATTGCAATGTATGCTTAAAGCAAACCTGGGCTTTGCTGTGCAGGCCAACGTAACTGGTTTGCTTTAAAGCTCCCCCTCGCCATTGCTGCAGTTCATTGCTCATATTACGGACAAAACTTTTTGTCGGATGATCGAACCATCGTATGATTTTCGTATGGTGGCCCCATCCTGCCCCCATTATCGCAAGGTTCAATCAGCCTGAAAAAAAAAACCACCTGGACGAATTGCTGTAATCGACCGCACGTATTTCCCTTTGCGCATGAGCAGTGTTAATCGTACGAATTTTGATGTACGGAAACGCCACCAACCTTGCGAAAATCGTATGATCGACCAAAGTTTTCTAACCTGCTGGTTAGCCAAAAGTCAATCAATTGTACAGTATTTGCGGTTGTACACTGCCCATTGCCTTACGAATATCGGAAGAAAACGCTATCGCATTTGGAAATCGCCAATAATCGTAAGGTGTATGGGCAGCTTTAGAGAAGAGACCTTGGGTTAGCTCAGAGTTGCTCTGGTAGGAGTTTACACTGGGCTGAGCACTTGTTCACTGCTTCCATGTGTCCGTTCTTGGCTAATTACCAAGCATTAATACCGACACAAATAGGAAAGGAGTAAGGGGTAAAATTTGCCAGGTGTTGAGGGATCGTGGTCTCTCGGATGCGGTTATTTCTACGATGTTGCGAGCTCGCAAGCCTGTGTCACAACGGATTTATCATCGAACGTGGAAGGCTTATTTTGCCTGGTGTGAGTCGGTGGGATTTCCGCCTCGTTTGTTTTCCGTTGCCAGGATCCTCGCCTTTTTACAGCGAGGTGTGGATCAGGGTTTGGCCTTGAGTACGATCAAGGGCCAGATTTCGGCTTTGACTGTCCTTTTTCAGCGGCCGATAGCCTCCAACGCCTTCGTTCGCACTTTTGTGCAGGGGGTCACACGTATCGTTCCCCCTGTTCGCTCCCCGTTGCCGCCGTGGGATTTGAATCTGGTGCTCTCGGTGTTGCAGGAATCTCCTTTTGAGCCTCTGCGGGATATTCCGATTCTGACTCTCTCTCAAAAAGTAGCCTTTTTGGTGGCGGTCACCTCGATCCGCAGGGTTTCGGAATTGGCGGCTCTTTCTTGCTCGTCCCCGTTGCTGGTCCTGCATCAGGACAAGGTGGTTCTGCGGCCTCGGCCGTCTTTCTTGCCAAAGGTAATTTCGGCTTTCCATCTCAATGAGGACATTGTCCTGCCTTCCTTGTGTCCGAAGCCTGTCCACAGGAAGGAGAGGGCACTGCACTGTCTGGACGTGGTCCGCGCCATCCGGGTTTACCTGAGTGCTACGGCTGCGTTTCGGGAATCGGATTCCCTGTTTGTCATTGCAGATGGCCCCCGGAAGGGCAGGGCTGCCTCGTCGGCTACCATCTCTCGATGGATTCGCGACACAGTATCTCAGGCGTATGCTATTAAGGGGCGTGAGCCTCCTTTTTCTGTTACGGCCCATTCTACAAGGGCTGTTGGGGCATCTTGGGCTTTCCGTCATGGTGCCTCAGTTTCTCAGGTTTGTAAGGCCGCGACTTGGTCTTCTGTTCACACCTTTGCCAAGTTTTATAAGGTGGATGTTTTGGCATCTGCGGATGCTGGTTTGGGGCGCAAAGTGTTGCAGGCGGCCGTTTGAGGGAATTTTTTTGTTTAGTTGGGTTTGTTGTTTCTGTTGACCCACCCCTCTTTTTTGGTACTGCTCATGATCTCCGATCTGTTCCCTGTGTCCTTCAATGAACGGGAGAGAAAATAGGATTTTGGTACTCAACATAAAATCCTTTTCTCTCCGTTCATTGAAGGACACAGGGCCCGCCCCTCTATGTGGGTGTGTACTCCTTTACTGCTTGTTACTAAACTGGAGACTTCTCAGTAGGTGGGGGGTTTGGCCACCGGCAGGGGCCGCCCCTAGGCTGTAATTGGTCTTTAGTTTTGTGCCTAGCGTCCTTCTCCTGCAGGTGGCGATATTACCCTACAGTACATGATCTCCGATCTGTTCCCTGTGTCCTTCAATGAACGGAGAGAAAAGGATTTTACGGTGAGTACCAAAATCCTATTTTTTGTCCTTACTGTAAAATCCTTTTGTTGGATTCCACTGAGGGACACAGGAAGTCAAACAGTTGGGTTATACAGTCACCTACAAAAGAACTAAACACTGGCAAAAAAAGCACTAGTACAGCCTATGATATTACCCCTCCCACTACCAGCATGCCTTAGTTTTCTAGCAAAGCAGTCCAAAGAGCATGATCATAAAACACACAGAAAAGATGTCTGTCCTTTAATGGACTCCAAGAAAAGGATTTGAGGGCAAGTGTAAATTCTTTTTCCTCATCGATTGAGGGGTACAGGAAATTTTATAACCTTCAGTGGTCAAAAAAACAAGCGTTACCAGGCGCAGTGAAAACAGAAACTGGGGAGTGCCAGTAGCTCAAAGATGCACCTGAAGGATCTTACACCCAAAGCTGGCATCAGAAAAGGCAGACATGTCCACCTGCCAGAACTTTGAGAATGTGGGAACACAAAACCCGGTGGCTGCCTTGCAAATCTGGGAGACAGAGACCCGATGCCAAAAGCCCAAGAGGCTTTCGCCATCATAGTGCAGGGAGCCTTAACTGGCAAAGGAGTAACACGATCCTTAGCACCATAAGCCTATACAATGGTTCACTCGCTCATCCCAAATCGCATCCAAACATTGGCGGTAAATTTAATTCTGATGAACAGGACCACCTTAGGAAGAGGCTTTAGTTCTCAGCACCACCTATTCTTCTGTAAAACCACAAAGGTTTATTTGTAGGACAAGGCTGCCAGCTCAGATAACGATCTTTCAGAGGTAATGAAAGCACAGGACACAACCTTGCGAAGGGGAAAAGAAAGGAAAGAATAATACTCTGATTAAAGGTGGAAAGCAGAGACTACCTTGGGAAGAAAGGAAGTCTTAGGTTTTAATACCATCTTGTCCTTGTGCAAGACCAAAAAAGTATTCTTTGCAAGAGAAAGCCACCAGCATAGACCCTTACATAGCTGAGGTGATGACCATGAAACATGCCTTGAGGGTTAGAGTAGAGAGGGGATCAAGGGCATTTGACTGGGAGAACCACATGGAAAACCTCATGCACAAAAGGTCTTAATCAGAGAGTGGGAAACTATTGTCTGTGAAAGAAAATAGAAAGTGCAGAGATCCGGCCCTTGATGGTACGAAGAGCTAAACATTGGCCCAGACCGAATTGGAGAAAATAGGATTCATCTCATGTCTGGACTGTCAAAGAAAGTTGTCCTCTAGAGCCCTCACCAAGAGCACAACAGAGAAACACTGAAGCCAACAACCCAAGGAGCAGAAGACAGGCCGAATTGAAGGGCCACAAATGGATAGTGCAGAGAAGCATCGATGAGCTGGACAGATGGGCACAGGTAAGTATGCATCTATTATGGCCACCTAAGACAGGAAATACCCCTGATGAAGAACAGTTTTGGAACAGTGAACGGAGTAAAACCCCTGAAACCTTTCTGTAGAACTGACTGGGTCTAACATCCCTTGATCCAGAAGTCCAAAGAGAGCCCAGACTGAGATCGGCACGTTGCTGAGGGGACACACGGATGATTTAGGTAAGAAACAGAAAAGGGGGCAAGAACAAAACTAGATTTGGTAGCCCCGAGACACTACCTCTAGCACCCAGGCATTGGGGATACAAGACATCCAGGAAACCACAAAAGGACAACTCAACTCCCCCCCCACCTACATGCCAAGGAAGGCTTGTTTGTGGATTTGGCAGCCTTCTTAGCAAGAATGGAGATAATTTAGCAGTCTTAGTCTGTTTTGTGAGTGCCCTTGATCTCAATAGCATCCAAATCTGGCCCAAAAGATGTTATTTCTCAAAGGCCACGTGGCTCAAATGCTACTGATAAGAAAGTTCCAAAGTTCAGCACTTACACCCTACAATGATCCACAGTAGGATTAGACCACTTTTGAACAAAATACTCACTAATCGAGTACAGAGAAAGCAATCACTTCAGGGAAGCAAACAGCCTATCAGGGCATTTCCATTCTTTGTGTAGAGATAACGTGAAAGATCAGGTACAAGGGGAACATTAGGAGTCCTGTAGGACCCAAGGACAGAAACAGCACCAGAAAGTCTCCTTTAACTTGGGAGTTACAGCGATAGACACCGACTCCTCAGGAGAAATCTCATGAATCAAAGACTTGAGTGACTCAGAATCAAAGTCTCTGCAGTTGATGGCCCAGAAGCTGCTAAACTTACAGGCACGATTGCATATACAATCTGCTGGAGAAGGAACAGTACTACCTTTGTGATCAGTCTGAAAACAACTGGGTAATTTGAGTCACAAAGCTCAGTATGACCAGAGTAAAAAATATCATCCAAGAGGGCAAAATGGGGCAGTAATAGCGCTATGGCTGCAACCAGCTAATCGATCATAATCAAATACAAGAATAGTTGTCAACTATTCTCATTATCGATTAGTTGGTTGGATCCCCTAGCTCTCTCCTCCACACTGGGAGAAGGGCACAGCAGTGGGCAAGTGCAATACCCAGCCTGCTATTACAATTTGAAATGACCAATAGCAGCTCACTACCTGCTGTATTTACATTCAGCTGCCATCTGCAGAATGTTGCCACTGTTGTCATTCCCTGGCTGAAGCTATTCAAGCGCCATGTGCTTATAATACAATCATTTTAAAAAATGTAGAAAAAAAAAAAAAAAAGGTGGGAAAAGCCATTTTCCGTTTCTGCTTGACAAATTCTGCTGTGGGAGGTGTGTTGCAGTGCCATTCATTTCAATAGAACCCCAAACTCGCCTCCCATTCACAGTGTGATTGACCGCACTGGAAAGCACAGTACCCCCAATGCCATGCGTTCCAGTGCAGTGTGATCGCAAAAAAAAAAAATTGTGCATGCAGTTTTATTCTTAAGCTTTAGGTTTGTAACACTGCATTTGTGTATTTCATTTTAAATTAAAGATGGTATTCATTTTTTTAAATCCAATTGAAAATAATTAGCTAATCGATGAAAATAATAATTAGTTGCAGCCCTAAATAGCGCCCAGCGACCAATAAAAATGAGGTAGCTTTTGCTGCACAAGCAAAATGCCCTACTGACTGAGTCTTCATAGACAGGGCAAGTGAAAAGGCTATGCAAAAGGCTCTGGGCATGAAAAGTGCTCTGAAGATAATTTAACCAGAATCAGTAAGGAAGCCGCCCACACAGAGACCATTGTCCAAAGGTCAGTTATAGGCTCACCCCACAACTTTGAATCCAACATTGTCTAGATGTGGGCTGCTGCACTGGATCGTACGATAATCGGCAGGTGTATGGAAGGTGAGCGTCCGTTTCTACTGTACGGTCACACGTCTTTTGTCTAATGAGCATGTTTCAAAACCCGCCGAGAATCGTATGATTGTCGGCGGGTTTTTGGCCATGCTCATAAGACAAATGCCGAACGGGCCGGTGTGCGCAAGCGCACACTGCCCATTCAGCATTGTAGTCATCGGAAGACTGCCCCTTCGCGGGGTGGGCTTTCGATGATCGCAAGTACGATGTGCCTGTCCAAGATGGGCAGATCGTACAAGCTTTTAATTCGCTTACAACCATCGCAAGGGTTGTAAGGTGTATGGGCACCTTAGTCAGTGGGGAAACAACAGCTGCTGCGTGGAGAAAAGTCTTGATTGAAGAAAAAAAGTTTCTAGACAAACCACGGCACAATCTTTAAGATAGCAGAGCTGAACAAATGATGTCTATCCCACTAGCAAAAAACTAGTGGTAATAGAAGGGGGTTATACCCTGGGCTAGCCTTCAGATTTTTTTTGTTTGCCAGTGCTCAATATTCCTGTATGCAACAGTATAACCCAAGCGTTTAGGACTTTGTCCCTCAATGGACGAAGAGAAAAAAAACCAAAACATATTTGCTAGTGGAAAGGAAGGCATTTACCTGCATGGGCATAAAATGTGACATACAAATATTTACAAGCTTTCTTTCTAAATATTTGTAGATGGGTCACTAAAAGGAAGCTCTCATTGTGTTAGAGCAATTACTGTGTTTATCTTGTAAACAACAAAAAAAAGTTTTAAAAAGAGTCAACATCTAAGTAGGGAGATACTTTTTTTTTTTTAATACTGCAGCATTATGAACTATATGCAGAAAATAAGAGGATCACTTTTTAAAATCGGAGTATAGCATCAAGTCGATGAAACTCCTGGGATATTGATCAGGTCAGTAAAGTAGCAGAGGAAGTTGTTAATTTCATTAACACCAGGCAGCTGGCACTGATTAACAGGTGCCCTAGATGGGCAGCAATGGGACGACCTCTAAGGGTGCCCATACACCTTACGATAATCGTATGCGATCGACTTATCGTACGACAAGCGCAAGGTGTATGGGGAGTGTGCAACCGCCAGCACTGTACAATCGTACAACTTTTGTCTTTCCAGCATGTTTGAAAACTGTGGTCGATCGTACGATTATTGCAAGGTTAGTGGCTTTTCCGTATGTCAAAAATCGTACGATCTACACAGCTCATGCACAAACGAAAATATGCGTGGTTGATTACCGCAATTCGTCCAGGTGCTTTTCGTTAATTACGACAATCGTACGACGGTTCGATCATCGGACGAAAAGTGTCATCCGATAATCGTAAGGTGTATGACCACCTTAAAACAGGAATGGTTTTACAGGTGGAGGCCACTGACATTTTTTTCCCCTACTCATCTTTTCTGACTGTTTTTCAATAGTTTTGCATTTGGCTGGAGTTCGTGTCACTACTGGTAGCATGAGGCAATAACTGGACCCTATAGAGGTTGCACAGGCATGCCAACTCCTCCAGGATGGCACATCAATAAGTGCCATTGCCAGAAGGTTTGCTGCGTCTCCCAGAACAGTCTCAAGAGCATGGAGGAGATTCCAGGACACAGGCAGTTACTCTTGGAGAGCTGGACAGGGCCGTAGGTGGTCCTTAACCCATCAGCAGGACCGGTATCTGCTCCTTTGTGCAAAGAGGAAAAAGGATGAGCCGTACAAAATGACCTCCAGCAGGCCACTGGTGGGAATGTCTCTGACCAATCAGAAACAGACTTCACGAGGGTGGCCTGTGGGCCCGACATCCTCTAGTGGGCCCTGTGCTTACTGCCCAGCACCGTGGAGGTCAATTGGCATTTGCCATTGAACACCAGAATTGGCAGGTCCGCCACTGGCGCTCTGTGCTTTTCCCAGATGAGAGCCGATTCACCCTGAGCACATATGACAGACGTGAAAGTGTCTGGAGAAGCTGTGGAGAACGTTATTCCTGTAATCGTTCAGCATGACCGGTTTGGTGGTCGGTCAGTGATTGTCTGGGGAGGCATATCCATGGAGGGACGCACAGACCTCTACAGGCTAGTCAATGGCACCCTGACTGCCATTAGGTATCGGGATGAAATCCTTGGACCCATTGTCAGACCCCAAGCTGGTGCAGTGGGTTCTGGGTTCCTCCTGGTGCACGACAATGCCCGGCCTCATGTGGCGAGTGTATGCAGCCAGTTCCTTGAGGATGAAGGAATTTATAGCATTGAATGGCCCCCACGCTCACCTGACCTGAATCCAACAGAACACCTCTGGGACACTATGTCTCGGCCCATCCGAACCCACCAGGTTGCACCTCAGTCTGTTCAGGAGCTCTGTGTTGCCCTGGTCCAAGATCTGGGAGGAGATACCCCAGGACACCATCGGTCTCATTCGGAGCATGCCCTGGCGTTGTAAGGCATCCATACAAGCACGTGGGGGCCATACAAACTTTAATGAGTACCATTTTGAGTTGCTGCAATGAAATTTAAGCGCAATGGACTAGCCTGCAGCATCATTTGTTCACTTTGATGGAAATAAAAAATGATCATCCTACAGAGGGCTGAATTCACAGACATCTCAAAAATCAAACAATGTGGCATCCTTTCCTTCCTAACACATTACACAACATGATATTTGGAGATCCGATATATAGATATAT
>NW_017306523.1:768770-800373 GCF_000935625.1 Nanorana parkeri | reverse complement strand
ACACACACACACACACACACAGGTATTCCTCACTTAACGACAGAGTTCAGTTCCTATGACCAGGTCGTTAAACAAATTGGTCGTTAAGTGAGGAACTGCATTAGTACAGTACTGTATAGTGTTGCAGATGTACAGTACTGAACATCGGGCAAGAAAATACTTACCGGGACCTGCAGTGAAGAACGGAGGACATCACTTCCGTCGGCGACACGTCGCACTGAGGCTGACACACAAGGTCGGTCGTAAGTGCAAGTGGTCGCAAAGCAGGTAAGCGAGGTGTGTGTGGGTGTGGAGATGTATGTATGTATGTATGTATGTATGTATGTATGTATGTATGTATATCTATCGATAGATATAGATATATATATAGATATACATACATACATACATACATACATACATACATACATATACATCTATCTATCTATAGATATATATATTAGGGCTGGTAATGATCTAAATTCATGGGCTAAAATCTGACACCTGTGTTGCCAATGCACTACAAGCAGGCTACCTGGACAAGAAGTGTTCATTTAAAGAGAGCTCTATTGCCAGACATGAAAGATTGGGGTTAATAGTTCTAAAGGAATTGAAGTCGCAAGAAAATCAAGCGAGAATTCGGGATTTGGAGAGTTATGACGATGTTCCAGAAGATGACATGACTGTATTTGAATAAATGTACGGTATATTTTTGTACATGAATACATGTAGACTGTTGTACATGAATAAATGTTGATTGTTGTAAATTAAAAACGTTGGATTGTTGTGCATGAAAAACTTTGAAGTGTTGTATATTTTGTTGCACATTAAAAAAAATAAGACATCCCCTGAAAATAAGACCTAGTGTGTTTTTTTGGGGGGAAAAAAATATAAGACAGTGTCTTATTTTCGGGGAAACACGGTACATATATATTTATTGTTCCTGTTTATATAGATATATGGAGATATATAGATATATGGAGATATATAGATATATGGAGATATATAGATATGGAGATATATAGATGGAGATATATATATGGAGATATATATATGGAGATATATACACATACATACATATATATTTATTACACACACACTTCCAGGTCTGTGTGCACAATTACAATATAAGCAAATTTACATTGTCATTTACAATGTGGCAGAGATTCTTATGACAAATTAGGATTTGGGAACCTTTTTTTGTTAGCTGACCAACATCCCCTGAAAATGTATGTTACTGGTTCCCAGCCACTTCCCTATAAACAGATATGACATCAAGTATCCAAATAACTGGGCGTGCACAATAAGGTGTCTACCTTCATGCTCAATTACTTTAAATCAGAATTTTGTATTTTAACAGAGCTACTACAAGCAATGTTCTATAAATGTAATTATGTTGGCACCATTGTTGTATACAATTTAGTTTTCCTAATAAATTAACCAATTTCTTTTTTTTTTTAAACAAGGGTAGCAAAGTCAGACATTTTTGTATAGGAGGTCAAAGCACAACACAATGCAGAAATGGAACAAAGGTTTAAACGGTACAAAGAATTCTGACCATCAATTAAGGCACAAGTTTATTTTAAGCAGTTGGTAAAGGCACTATGATGTGTAAACAAAATGGGTAAGCAGCACACCAAATGCAGGCATCATGCACATCCTAAAATGTATAAACTAAAAAACAAAGCATTTAATAGGCAGTATAATATTTAATAGCTAAACAATTACTGTGAGCTTACCTCAAAGAATATTTGGAATGCTTCATATGAAATGGCTCTTTAGGACTATCAAATTTCAGCTGTAATTCAAATACAAGATGCAATAAACACGCACATGCATATTACGGTCTTAGTATTAAAAAAAAACTCATGCACAGACTTAATGAAGAGAAAATCAAGGCACACCCATGTCGGCTATGCTACTGTTAAACAAGCCAGGTCAATGTTATTGTTCATTAGCTTTCCACACACACCCTCACAGGTTTGGATGCTCTTGAACACATTATGAATTACAGGTTTTGATTACAATACATTAGACGCCTTGTAAAAGTAAGCAGCATAAAATATCATGTTTTTAATTTTAAAAACCATACAGAACATGTAAAATCTTTGCCGAACTTAGGGAACAAAGCTGAGCATTCCCTTCAATCAACAGTGTAGCCTTAGCCTAAGGGTGCATTAAGAAAAGGTAGCACATTGCTTGCCAACTAAAATTGAATTTTTATCGTAGCTGCAAAATAATTTTCTTCAAGTACATTACAGAACAGAGTGAGTTTTAGACCATTGGGTAATGCAGCTGCCAGCAGGAGATTGGTCACTGCCAAACAAAGTTGTTAGAATAGCCTTGCATAACCCCTCCTACTTCCAGGAAGCCTCTATTTTGTAAGCAAGCAATAGTAGGAGTGGATTCTAAAAAAAAAAAACAGAGGGGACCAGTGTCCCATAATGTATTCCAAGGATTTTCCAGTAAGTAAAAATTTTACTTATCGTACATAACAGGACACAGGATGGTATTTAGAAACATGGTGACGTCTCCAAGCAATACAACTATGGGGTAGGTAACAGCAAATGAAACTGCCAACAGGCTCATGTAACAGCTTAACAGAGTTTAACAGAGCTTATAAAACCATCTGAAGACCCTTATGACCCAAGCTAGCATCAGATGCGGCCTGAACATCTACCCGTTAAAAACTTGTGTGTGATTAGAGGATAAGATAGCAGCCTTGCATATCTGAGAAACTATTGTCTGAAGCTGGAAAGCCCAAGAAGCACCAAGAGTTCAAGAGTGCACTCTGATACCGAAACGTGGAAACATGCCCTTAAACCTATAGACTTGATCATGTTTTGTCGAATCCACTCAGAGATGGTAGAATAAGATCCAGTTAAGCCCCTATCCTTCAGGGCCTAGGCTTCAACAGAACGTCAAAGCAAATGACTGAAGCAGGGCGGAATTCCAGATCTCATGACAGAAGATCCAGACAATCCAGAAGGACACATGAAGAATCTGCCAAGTCTGAGTACCGTGCACACCAGTTTGGTGTGATGAGAATGACATATGGCCTCTATGTTGATCCTAAGGAAGGAGCTTTAGGTCAGGTTCACACCATTTTCCGGAGCAGATCTGGAACATAGTGCATTGCCTTTTTGCCACGTTTTTACCACGATTTGAATTTGTTTTAGCTTAAAATCGTCTTACAGGTACGTTCCAGACCAGAAAATACAAGCAGTATTTTCCTGGTCTAGAACGGACTGCGCTGGTGGGAACAGAGGCCAGAAATAGCATAGGGATACATTGGAATGCATTTTGGGTCCGGAAACAGTCTAGTGGTAATTGGGATGTGGTGTGAATGGGCCCTTAGAGAAGGAAAATGTAGATGAGGCTGGACCAGGGAGTCCCTGGATTTGTACATGAACCTTTCCAGTTTGTTATTGACCCTGGAAGCTAGGAGGTCCACGTCTGGCATCCCCTATCTGTGCTAAAGGTTTTTAAAAGTATCTGCAAGGAAAGAGACCACTCCGTTGACTGGAGGAAGTACACATGCCAATTTTCCACACCTGGAATATGGACTGCGCATAGGGCTGGTATGTCAAGTTAACCCTAAGTCAGAATGTGATCTGCCTGTCTGAGCTTTGAGATGTGGGCGAATGTGCTGGTCCATAGACTTCGCTTTCTGGTCCCACACAATGGGCATAAGGTACTGCCTCAAAGGAGGTTACCATTAGGCCTCTTTAGCAACAGCAGCTGATCTAGTGGAGAATGCAGCTATTGCAGAAAGATCAGAGAAATTCTCATTGAGGCTGTTGTGTTCTCAATTGGCTATTATATTTAAAATGTTTCCAATAAACTCAGACAGAGTAGCATTAAATTCCTCCCTGGATAAAACAGAGGATGGAACTCCACCAGGAAAGGTTAAAGAAAACTCAAGTGTTGTGACTTAGGCAAGGGAAAGAAAACCAGGCTTTCAACATAAAGTGCGTTTAAGTGTACAATGAAAGCGCCCCCCCCCAAATACTTTAGGTGGATCATAAGCCAACTAGAACCGTGGTACCACTGCCCCTGGGACAGAAATGGCACCAGATTAAAAACTGTTTTTCACACTAAAACTTCAGGGAAAGTGCAGTCGTTGCACCTCTGGTACTGATGGGTGGTCACCTAATGCAGTGTCCAGTGCATGAAAGATATATTACAGGCCCAGCAGGGTCAATGTATGGCCTTCCAAGGCTACGCCACGGATCAGTCGATCCGAAGAGCTAGAAAATTAGCCTTAGGGTCTCTGCAATTGAAGAAACCTAAAAGAGAAAAAAAAAAGAAGAAGATCTTGGTAAAATTAAAAAGATTTTGCTTCTGTTAGAGTTGAGAGATGTCCTTTATTGAAGAACACTAGCAAAAAACAGAGCCTGCTGGTTGTGGGAGGAGTTATACAGGGCTGTTCTCTTTGCCAGTGTCCAAACACTTAAAGGGGGCAGCATAACCCTATGTTCCTTAATATCAACATGTGTCCTCTTATGTACAATTAATATTTCTTCTCTATTTAAATCTCAACACTTATGTTCATTTCATGTTACTTATTTGAAGAACCCCCCCCCCCCCCAAAAAAAAAAACTTACCATGTATGTTGTAAAAGAGTTATTTTTTAAGTTTACTTTTAATGTACTGGATTCACCAACTGGTGTAGGAGGAAAAGTGTATAACTGTTCTGATGCAAAAACTCCCCTTGCGGTCGCATCTTGTCTGGGAATAAAAATACAAGGAGTTAAAAACATTCCATCTGCATTAAATAAAAGCAGAGTAAAACAATTATTTGTAGCAGAGAAAACACAAAATCAAAGTGGCACAGCAGGAATGCAACACTGCCTTCATATACAATGTTAAAATAAACATCTGTAAAAAGCATTACATGGAATCCTAAACATCCATTTCACAAATCAAGTTATTACTACATACACAGCTCTCAATGAAGACGCTTCAGAGCCAGATCTTCTTCTTGGATGAACTGGAGCCTCTGACCTTACTAAAGACTCATTAGAAACTCTCACTGACGCACTTTCATCCATCATACCCTGTGGAGGAAGCAAACTGTTAGCCATGCTTTTGATCATACAGCAGACAGAAAACCCTAATGCATTAGATCAGCCTGCAGTTTTCATACAAAATGCCAGAGAAGTGCAGGGGAATAACACATTCTTTATAACTGGCAAGAAAAAGTGCCCAAACCATCTCCTTCACCCAAAAAAACAAAAAAACTCCCACTTCTAAAATCACTTTACTATTTCAGCATGTTAATGTCATGCATCAAACTAAAAAGGCTTGCCGACCCCAACAGCTTTTCACAGAGTTTATGATGACCGTGTAAGAAATACTGCACTGAAAATTACTGACATAACTACAAAAACGCATTTATTCGTCCTGTCCATGGGCTTTAAAGCAAATTCCTTCTACTTACTTCTCCACACAGTTGAAATCTCACTTTATGCTTTAAATGTGGTTCAGATATTGGATGGCATTCGAGGTCCCAAAACTGGGTATAGTCACCTTGTTCTTTAGGGAAGAAAGTAACTGCTACCTACAGAAATATAAAATAAAAACAGGTAAATATCCATGTACCATAACCAGGAATTAAGAAAAGCATAACACTCTTGTTACCTTCAACCGGTCATGTGCTGCAAGCGCACCAGAAACTCTGGCACACCTGAAAACTGTGTAAGTGGCCCGATAAATATCATCACTGCGGTCAACTCCCTGAAGCAAAAAATTGCATACAGATAAGTAACAATATTCTAGAAATGAATATAAATGCCTTAGTTTGGTAAATCTAATAGAAAACAAGTTCCCACTAACAGGACGTCAAAAAAGGTTCAAGTGGAAAACACACAATTGTAGCAAAAAAAGTAAACTATAAATATAACTTTATTACAAATCTGAATATTCATTAAAAAAACCACACAGACGTGTCTACATACCCCCTTCCCCAAGCACACAATTACACAAACAATCCCCCCCCCCTTCAAAAAAGTGTAATGGCTCAATGAGGTTCCAAAAATAAGTTTGTTTGAGTAATTGTGTCCTTGGGGGAGGGGGGCTGTGTAGATACTTCTGCATTTTTTTTCTATGAATATTCATATTTCTAAATAAATAAATTAGATGTATAATATACTTTTTTTTTTTATTATGATGGTGTTTTCCACTTGAACCTCTTTTGATGTCCTATTAGTGGGAACTTGTTTTCTTTTGTGGTCCTAGTAAGGACACGTAGGCTTTAAAAAGGAGAACTATGAGGCGAGTGCTTTTCACTCACCTCATAGTACTAGCCGACCTGTGACAATGAGACTGTCACAGGTCGGCTCAGTAGATCAGGAGGTGAGCGAACACATACCGGCGTTCGCTCACCTCTCGATCCTGTCACGGCTCTCTGCCGTGACAGGGGAGGGGCTGGATTCCCCCCTCCCTGCTCCGCCAGCGCTGACTGGCGGAACGGACGGGGGAGGGTACAGCTGGCTCTGCCTCTAGATAGGCAGAGCCAGCTGTCAGTCACGCAGCTGGGAGGATCCCAGCATAATTGTCGGGATCCGCTTCAGCGTCTCAGTATACCTCGAGCAGCTGCTCGCGGTATACTGCGGCGTCTCGGTATACCTCGAGCTACAGCTCGCGGTACACTGAGCCTAGGGTGACGGGAGGACGCTAGTTTGTATCCTCCCGTTGCCCTAAGGAGAACTATGGGGAAAAGCCCTAACCCCATAGTTCTCCTTTAATTGGAAAACTATGTAAGGAATTGCATTTTTGGCATATGTTTAAATATAGGGTTGAGAAATCCACTCTTTTTGGGGTTCTCCATATCCATGTAGCTTTTGGAAAATATAATGTATTTAGGTCAAAGATTATGCAATATTCATCAACATGCCTTTACATAGGGGGCTGCAAATGACGAGAGATGCCATTTAACGTCTTCATCACCTGGATTCTCCATTTCCAAAAAGGTTTCTAAAGAAATAAAAGAAACAGCTGATTAGGTGGCTCTACTGCAAATTAATTTCCAACTTCACTAATATAATGGTCAACCATATTAGTCTAATACAACCTAAAACATTACTTTAAAGCACATACAGCCATATAGAAGTCATAAAACAAGAGCCCAAATGCTTTTTGTATTTGTGTCCCTGGTTCCGGTGCCCAGACTGTACACTAATGGTGAAATTCTTCCCAAGCCAGCAATAAGCCCATCCCCACTCTGCATAGTCCAGTTGTCTCTACTGAAAATTGTCTGTCTAGTCTTGGACTATTAAATGGTAATGAGGAAGGGTTTTGCACTGACCTGGGAAGAAGTGAACATGCACATTAATACTAAGAGATTCATGGGGTCAGAGAAACAGATTAAGAAAAAAGTACAGTTATAAAGTGCAAGTTGCTTTGCGAACTGTCAAGTTCCCAATAGGTGGTTAAAAAAAAAAAAAAAGAAGAAGAATGATAAGAAGAAAAGGCACTTTTCAGGCATCTGGGTGAATAGGGAAAAAAAAATCAACAGGTGAGGCAACATTTATCACAGGATGTAAGGGAACTATAATTTTATTAAACATTAGGAAACAAATCACCTATCTAGGCAAGTGGTTTTGAACGTCTATGGAGCTTTGCTTGTCCTATAAAATTGTTTTAATCTGTATGACGAATGCAGAGAACAAAATGTGTTTCTCTGATCACAATAGACATCTGTCTGGTAACTAAAGTTTACCTGAGCTTTCTCCAGCCGCTGTTTTGGGAAATACAAGGGTACGATTCTTTAATTCAAGTACAGCTGAATGAGTTTTAGGGAGAGGTTTTGCAACATGAACTGGGGTCTCCAGGCGGGGTGCAAGCATTGGAAGGGATTTTCGGCCTCCATCTCTAGGCCCATCCATTGCAGTGCCATCAATTATTTGCACTTTAACCATCTGTGACAGTAAATAAAGACAGATGTCAGAGTTAAAAGTCACAGTAAATAGAAGGAAAACAAACGTGTGCAGGCAAAAATAGTTGATAAAATGGTTAAAGTCTTAAAGACAAAAATTTTTTTTTAACTCGCTGTAAATTTCTTTTCTGAGTCCATTGAGGGGGTTATCCTGCCAGCCCCCGAGGCTATAAAAATCTACCTTAAAACGGTCGGCTTTACAGTAGAAGCGATTCTGGCGACTCAGCTGTCACCAGATAGCTTCTATGGCCCGGTGAAGGGGTCCCCCCCCACGCTGTGTTTCCCGGGCTCCATTGCCCCTCCTACGGGACTGGCTTCTTCAGTGTTGGCGGGAAGCTGGGGAGGAGATGGACGAAACTCAGTTAGTCGGCCCCCCCACCCCCCCTTCTATGGGCAGATTGATTCACTTCCGGTCCCATAGCTGTCAGTGCTGGGCTCCTAAAGCCCAGCTATAAGCTATTGAAGCCAGCTGCATAACTCATTGGTTCCAGAATTAACATTCTATGATGTACAAGAAAATTTTATGGCAAAGAATACGCTGAGGCATACCACCTGCTCTTTAAAATACAGTTTGGGTTAAACAACTCTACCTTTTGTCCATTATCACAATGCACATAGATATGACCATTCCAAGGAAGCACAATCTGCTTTTTGGACAAAGATGGGTTTGGGTTTACAAGTATTAGTGTGTGACTCCTAGAACAGAAGAAAAATATTGAAATGTATATTTTAAAAATTAAATATAAAATAAAAGAAAATATAAAAACATTAAAAAGGCAGCAGGACTTACTGTGGATCAATGCTCCCATGCTGTGGTGTTACTGTAAGCCAGTGAGGTGGCCAGGATAAATCAAACTCTAATAATTTTGAAGACTTGTTGTGAATCTGTACTTGCCCAGTTCCAGCAAACCCATCTGGGATAGAATGGGAGAAAACAGCATATCATCAAGGAGAGCAAGTGGTTCTTAATATATTACTTTTTTGAACATAAAGTCAGCTCAAATGGGTCAGGATTCATTTACACTGTTGCTTATTAAAGTGGAAAATGGCCAAAAATTCAAGTACTGCATGTGTGGCTGCACGGAGTCTCACAGTAGGCTTTTGTGGAATCTCAGGACCCAAATTCTTGAGGACACTACAGCAGGACCATGTTCTTGCAGGATTTGGGATCCTAAAACTGGTAAAAGCCTCTTGCAGTCCCTGCATAGCACAGCTGGAGTGCGAGTGGAAAAAGCAGTACAAGGAGCTCATCATGTTCATTCAAGAGTAATGAAAGGAAAAAGCAGAGTGACAGATGAGGTTGTCACTGTGCTGTTTCTACAATTACTGCTCAGTATCAGACTAGGGTATGTCCAGGACCTCCCTGGTTCAGAGGAATTGGATTGACTGATCCTGGACATCAGACCGAGGACATCTGGCCAAAGAAAAATAGTACTGCAGAGGAAATCTCTGGATTGATGCTGGATATTACAGCAAATGTTGCATATTGTATCTTTTAATAGACTACATTTATTTTTGGCTGGAATTCAACTTCAAGGAAATACAGCCCTTGATTGGCCAGTGTTGACAAGCTGCATACTGTCTAGTTCCTTCCTCTGTCCATCCTCTTATTGCCTTCTGTTTTTTTTCCCCCCAAGCACAAGTTCACTGTAGCACACCTGATTGGCTACTAATACGGCCTCTCCTTGCCTTAGTGGTGCTGCACAGGGGATTATAGAAAGCCAACATCATGTCAAATAAAAGGTACTTATCACTGGCTGCATAAAACAAAAATAATTTTATTAACTACATAAAGTTATTCATTTGGGTTTTGGAGTTGGCACCACCAAACTGTCTGCTCTATAATTCAACACAGCATCTCCTTTGTTTTGAATGATTTGCAGCACCCTTAAACCCCCTTCCTGATAGCCCAGGGCATCAAGGGTGCGCCCTCTGTGGGTGTATCATCAGGTCTCCTAGGAGGATGCTGCAGAGAGTGGAGCCATATCATGTTTAAGTGGTGCTTCTTTCTGCAGGATTTAGGATCCACCCCGCCAGAGGAAAGGAAGCAGGGCGTCCCAAACTCTTAGATGGGCTTTAGGGCAATTTTACGTTGTCTTACATGGAGAAATCCAACATTAGAAAGTTTCACTTCTGGCAAGAAACCTGTGCACACTTCAGGGCTGGAGACTTTTTGGGGAAAAAAAAAAAAAAAAAAAAAAAGGAACTTGTCTATAGAAAAAAAAAACCTCAATTATCATACAAAAACTAAATGCTTTATGGTAGAACACGACTGGAGAAAAACCCCAAATGATGATGAACATGATAATAGATAATGCCATAACTTAAAGTGACATTAAAGTCAAAAATGTTTTTCCCTCCCCCCAATGTTAATGTCAGCACTTACCTTACATAATGTTTTAGTCCGATCTTCTACTTTGTCCTTTTCATCGGTCCGATCCAGCGCCGACTCCTCTGAGCTTGCTGGTACTTCCTGTCCCACGTTGTCTGCAAGCGGGTGCACGCGTCCATAGACTTCCCTTGTGTCTCTGCCCGCGTCCCGGCCAAAAATGCGATCCGCGCATGCGCCCGCCCCAAGATGCTTTGAGGCCGCCTGAGAATTTTCACATTTTTGGACGGGAGCGCGCAGGGAAGACACAGGTAAGTAGTAACCCTTTTCAAAGCGGGGTTTTTTTTTTGTTTTTTTTTACACTTTTTGCATATACCTACTGCTTGCTAGAGGCTTTAAATTTTCCTTTAACTTACAAAAAAGAAGAAATGCTTTATGGCAGCAATACATCACATAGCCATGGCACAAACCTGTAGTTAACTGAAGACACCCTGGTTGCACAATAAATGTATTTTCAGATTTGTTGCCACTTCTTAAAGATACATCAGCATTTGACAGATGAGGTCCCTGAGGGCCTTTAACAGGCAGAACGTCCAATGACGTGTTTCTAGTGCTTTGAGTATTTTCAGTAGTTCTAAAATAAAAATAAGACACAAAAACAGGGAAAAAAACTCTAATTCATAAAATGTGCATAAATGTTAGCTTTCATAATGTTATTGTTTAATGGTTTAGTAACAGAATTATGATCATGTGTTAAAGTACAAAAATATTGCATTGATGCAGAAATCTCATTTTGCATGAAAAGGTACCATGGACAGCCAGGAATGGATCCATTCTCCTCAACATGCTTCATAAAGTCATTTTAAAATCCAGTAGTAATAACAAAAAAAGTGTGGAAATGTTCTATTTCAAAGTTGAAGTCTGGGCATATGAAGTCTTAACCCTTGCAGTGCGGCTAACCCGTTCTTTTAGTCTAGGTGCTAAAAAAAACTGATATATACTCACCCAAACCTCAGTTGGCTGCTAGACCGGTCCCGGCAGTCCCTCTGCTCCTGCAATGTAAAGTTCTGCAGAGTCCTCATGTCCAATACAATCTACTGGACGTGATGACTCACGGGTTCTTAGACCACCAGAGCGAAAGGTAAAGAGGCTGCATGGAACGGTGTAAAAATCAGCCATGTCCAAGTTTCAGATGTGTATGTCTATCATAGGTCCCTAGACAAAACAAGCCACGCTGCAAGGGTTAAGATTACATATGCCCCGGGTGGGTTTTATTTTATTTTTTGAAATAGCTTGTTATTCGTGGCCTATACTTGATATTAGGTGACAATGCCCTGTCTCCAATTGTTGCCCTTCATTAACACCTTGTCACTCACCCAACTGAGACAAGGGCAGTACTGGAGCACACTGCACAGGCATGTTCCACTGCTGTCACCACCACCCGAGAAGTGAGGTGCAGAAGTTCTTGGAGTTTGATACTAGGGATGTTCAGATACCAAGTACCGTACTCAGTACAAGTATCATACTCGGTACAAGTACAGATACTTTTCCAGCTCCAAGACAAGACTAGAGAAAAATTCAAAGGTTAGGAGGCAGCTGTCAATTTTAAGGAGCATACGGAGCTCCTGGGATTTGTGAATCCCTGTTTTAATGTATGATTTAAAAAAAATATATACAGTATAAGGGATGCACCGATACCATTTTTTCAAGTACTGATACATTTTTGTTTAATGTCATGTGACAGTTTCTAAAACAATACAGACTAATGATTTCAGGACAGTGGTGGAGTGCCAGAGCCAGGTCCCAGCTGCAACCCTGGTAGTTCTTGTGAAAATGCCAAGTATCGGCACTGGTATCTTAACATCCCTAGTTCATACATGTAAAGGAAGTGGCTGCAAAATGCAAGAAAAGGTGAAATCCAAAATTTGAAAAGTAAACATGACAAATGTTTATGATGCAAAACGAGTTAACTAATGTCATTTAGTTCGGGTTTACATATACTTTAATGACTACAGGCTTAATTCGCAAAACTATAAGAAACATTTCCCCTTACTTTTAGTAATGAGAGCTGAAAATAAAAGTGATATATCTGATAATATTGATCATTATCACACCAGTTATAGCTTTGTGAATTGCAAGGAAACATTTTATTTTATCCAAAGCTCTCAAAATCCTACCCATTTAGAAAGCCAACTGTTGATGGCAGGTGATTCACTCTGGACGGGGTGTTGCAATATGGCAACACACACAACCTTTTGTGGAAGATTTTACACTCACAGATACTATCATTTGCATAAATGTCAGCTCACATTTCACAGATCCTTTATTTATCACATTAAACAGACTGACCATTATGAAGGCATGTGACACTTCTTACCTGCCCAAGCCAGTGCCTAGAAAGGGTTGAATAGATGTTCCAGCCATGTTAACATCAGTTCCTTCAACAACAGACAGCATGATTTTGCGCATATTTCCATAGAAAAGTTGGATATCATTTGGTCTTTGTGGCAAATCATAGACTGGTAATTAAAAACAAATAATCAGACAGTGTGAGTGTATATTTTGCATGCACATATTTTATATTATGACTTCACCATTTACCTTTTGATGGGGCATGCACATTTTACTATGCATTCCATTCCTTTTGTTATTTCTATTAGAGATTTGTAAATGTGACATTAGAGCCAGCTCATTATTTCACTGCACCCAGCCTCCTACATAACTAAATGCACTCATCATTGGGCTCTTCATTTCTGGAATTACAAATACCTATATAAACCCACCATTCCTCCATGTTCTTTGCAGTGTGACCCTGGTCAGGGACATTCCTAGTCTGCAGGAACGACTAGCACAGGGCTCAAAATTTCAGGTCATGAGCCACTAGCCAGGCCTGAAAAGTTGCTTGCCACTAGTTGCCCTGCATAACGCAAACAAACACAAACAGGGCACAACACACACCAGCACAACGCACGGGGCACAGTACATTACACATACAGCCACAGCACAACGCACAGGACATTACACATGCAGCCACAGCACAACGCACAGGACATTACACATGCAGCCACAGCACAACGCACAGAACATTGCACATGCAGCCACAGCACAACACACAGGACATTACGCATGCAGCCAGAACACAATGCACAGAGCATTACACATGCAGCCACAGCACATTACACATACAGCACAACGAACACAGGACATAGCACATGCAGCCACAGCACAACGAACACAGGACATTACACATGCACATTCACCCACAACACACACATGGCACCCCAACCGATCCCCTTCAATTACCTGCTGGCAGGGGCCTGACACTTGGGACCAACTCTGGTCCCATGCATAGTTATTGCAGCTCAGGCTGCATGAAGGGGACCTGTGGCACAGTAAGCTGTTGGAGCCCCTCCCATGGTCTGCCAGTTCACCCCAGGGCTTCCCCTGTATTGTGACGTCCATTAATTTAGTGTTCTATCATAGTGTTCTTCATCCTAATATAGCTAGCCCCTTTCTGCCTCCCCTAGCAGAGGCCCTCGAGTGCCCAGATCGGTACAGAGTGTGGATAATGTGGATGAGCAGCATCTCTCACCAGCTCTATCACTGCTTCCTGTTCTCAGCACTGCTCCCGCACATGACAGACCAGGGTCCCCTAAAGAGGCAGTGCCCGGCCACCCACACAGAACCGCAGCAATAAAACCTAACCCAATACCCCCTATGTGACACACTCACCCACTGCTGTCACGGTGGCGCTGTAAAGTGGAACTACAGCTCCCATAATCCTCGGTGCACAGGCAGGAAGTTATGCTGTTGCTAGGATACAAGAACAGACCTTAGTAAAGATGGCTGCCGTCATGCAGCCATCTTTAATATGGGAAGATGCATGGCTGTGAGCAGAAGCATAGGAGCAAGTCATCGGGCATCAGGCACTCGGTCCATGACTGAGTGTCTGACTCAATGGCTTCATTTCCACTCGCCCCCTCGCAATTTTCACTCGCAAATTGCGAGGGGGCGAGTGGAAGTTTTGAGCCCTGGACTAGCACATATGTGTGACAGACTCCGCTGAATTCATCTGAAAGCATATGCTTTGTGACAAAGTTATACTTTGCAAATAAAGCTGGAAGTGAAGCTGATTTGGCCTAAAAGGCACCTAAAATACAGGGCTGAAGTGCAGGCGCCTTATGCAATGTCATTTTCTATAAAAGCGCTTGCCAGGATAGTAAAAAAATAAATAAAAGAAGAAGACTGATATATAACTGACATGTACTATAAAGCTTCTACCTTACAATTGTACTGAATAAAATTAATTTTCTTTTACCTTCACAGACCAGCTGCTCACCAGGGAACTCTTCATCAAATCTTGTATTCCTTAACTTTGAAAACTCTGCAATTACTTTTTGGGCCACTTCTGGCTTGTATAGTACTGCCCTGAGGTCATGGAAAATATTTTACCAAAATAAGCATGTACACATTTATCACAATTTCATATACAATAAATAAAAAAAAAGACAAATATAGTTTACAGCTGCATATAAAACAACCAAAAAGAACCCAAGCAAATCCAGTGTGTTTTTCGAAATGTAATTTCAATGAAAACACAAATTGCTGATATTGTACATTGTATACTATATTGTAAAAATTGCAAGAGTTATGCTTTGGAGAATCTGGGGTCCTTTTAACGGACCCTAAAATCCACCTAAACTGGAATAATCCTTTGACACTGCATGGTTGTGTTATACCTGTGAACTACAGTCAGTAGAGCAACAGATTTGTCAAACACATATTTGTTATACGTTTACAAAATATTTATTAGGAGAACTATGGGGAGAGTGAAATGCTCTCTAGTTTGAGCCGGCATGTGACACTGCAGCTATCACACTTCGGCTCTATAGATCGATAACTTAGTGATCACAAACCGCTGATGGCTCAGTTTCTGATCTTCTCCCTGCAGAGAGCGGTGACTCAGTCCTCACTCCCACCAGGGATTCCACCCCCTCCTCTCCATCCCCGCTCCGACTGGAGGGACGGATGGTGAAAAGGGCGGGCACAGTTGGCTCTGCCTTGATAAGCAGAGTCAGCTGTCAGGCAGCGGAGTGGATCCCGACATTATTGGGATCCTTCCTAGTTGCAGCACAACATAATTCATCCAGCAAGTAATATGGAAACCTTGACCATGGAAAAGATTGAGAGAGCACCATTTCCTCATGAGCTATAGGTGCTTCTCTTCACAGTGAAGACTGCACAGTAACTACAGCCCCCACCCCAACAGTCCCAAGTTCTTACAAAGGCTCAGAATGCGTTAAACATTCAATATGAACATTTTTATCATTTGCTTACCACCAACAAAGATTACAGAAATCAGGGATGCACCGATACCGGTATTTCGGTATCGAGTAACGATATATTTTTTTCCCCGTACTCGCCGATACCGAATACCGATATTGTAAGTCCCATTAAGGAAGCCAGGCGGCGTGTAATGACTCGACATCCGGCTTTCCGATTAGCAGGGAAGCCGTTCCCATGCTTCTCGTCACCAGGTAACGAGGGAGCATGGAGCCGGCTTCCCGGCCAATCAGAAAGCCAGGCAGCGTGTAATGACTCGCTGCCCGGCTTCCCGATACCGGAAGTGTCGTGCTAGGCATTGGACCATTTGGGCGAGTACGGTATTGGTGCATCCCTACCAGAAATCTCAATCCCATAATATCTGTGTTGTCTGTGTTCTATAATTGTGTGAATTTTAAAACTCAAAATTTAGTATTATTTCCAGTGCTTTGGTATTTTATAAATTAGGTCACATTTCCCATATACACGTGCATGATTTACACTTCCCAGCTTTTCTCTTGATTATGTGTACTCTATGTTATGTAAAAAATAGTGATGCCACACAACTGTCAACAGCTGCAGCCCTGACAGCAAGTGTGGGATTTCTATAGGAAACTCCTGTTAAAATACAATTTCCACTATTCCAGACATTAAGGAAGGAATATGACTGCCACCATTGCAGAGTGATTTTTAGGTTTGTCAAGAGTGGAACTGAAATATCCAATCACGGATATTTCCAGACAAACTACACTCCCAGTGTGGAGCCGGATTGCACTTTAGCACACCAAGAAAGCTACTTGAAATAAGTTGAATGCTTGTCAGAGCCAATAACCCTTCAGTGTTTACAAGCTAGGATTAAACATCGCTCATGTGTATACAGTTATACCTCTCATCCGACACAAAATAATAAGCAACAGAATGCCATATTAAATGCAAAACAGGTTTCCTGACAAATCTGATTAAAAAACAAAATAAACAACCTCCTGACCAGGTGACATTTTTTAAACAAGGCATGATCAATACATGCAATTAAACTGAATTAAAAATCTTACCTGCGAAACTGCTGTCGGGATACCTCATCACCGCAGAAAAAACATACTGTACATAACTTGTTCAGCTGATGACATGTCTCTTGGTTTACTGCCTTGTAGGATATTGTAACTATCTATTTAAAGTGAAATACAAGACAACATTTACAATATATTTGACCAAAAATGCAAGCTTTAACTGTAAATTCTAAAAGGATTTTCCACTCTATTGCAAACACGTGTACAAATGAGGAAAAATATGGTTTATGAAAAAGAAACTCAGTAAAGAACTCCAAAAAGAAAAACAATTTTGCAATGGGACTACAAATAGAAAGAGGGGCAAGAAACCTGTAAGGTAAAAGAATTGAAAGCTAATAAATCTGAATACTTGTAAAGGAGAAGGTGGGGTGATCAACTAATATATAACAAATTGCTAGGTGAGCGGTGCTCTATATTGAATCTCTTGGGGGCTGTTCGATACTAGTTTAGAACAGCTGCCTGTTAAGAAAATACAGCGATAGGCTCAACGTGTCCAGTAGCTTTACCTCTTGTGATCCTTCTTTCAGAATAAACTTATCTGGAGTCACAAAAAGCACGTTTGAATCCACAACAATATTTTTCTCTACATTAAGAAAGCAGACGGCTTTAACATAAGCAGCTCTGGAGCCTGTGTTCCTGATAGAGAAGCTTGCTTTGCTTATTCTACCAGGCAATACACCATTTAGTGTCACCATGCAGCTGTCCGATAACTTTTTCACATCTTCAAGTATTACATTGCTCGTGCCTCCATAGCCAGATAGTGGAATCTAAAATGGAGAAAAAAAAAAAAAAAACCTTCAGTGTAAGTTACCATGCTTTAGTCACGTATTACATAACTCAAAGGCCAACAAGACAGATTTAAAAAAGGTACACAACATCTATACATGTGATATAAATGACTTGCTTAGGGCTTCTGTATTTCATTATAGAGTTCAAATAAAAAGCCACTGTGGCCATAAAGTATATTGCAGTTTACCCGTTTTACTTAGCACATCATCTCTGAAGCTGTGAGACCATGCTGGTGGTGTAAATACAAACGCCCCTCCCTAATTTCCTTTTTTTTCTGGAACACTGGAAGTTTCATGAGCATGTTAAAGACTTTGCCCCTGAGAAACTTTACTCTCCTCATAGCCCCTCCTGCAGTTAGCATTTCAGGTGGCCTTGTACTACCTACTGCCACCCCTACACAAAACAATGTGAAGATCAGACGCGGCAAATATAAAGACTACAAACAAAGAAATAACTAAAGCCCTTCCTAATGCCCAGAGAAAAGCCTGATAAATCTGGACTACATACAGCTTGTCTGGAGTTGGATCAAGAAATGGTCTTATAGCATATTTAAATCCCATGTTTGATTACTTTAAATTCTGTTTTTCCCCGGTTTCGATATAGCCACTAAGCAAAAATACTCCCTTCTCAAAAAAATTGCTGATGACTCATATCTTTCACCACGTTTTAAGTGCCCTACTAGGATTTACGGTTTACTCCAGGAGTATCTTTTGTGCACTATTGCTCCATAGCAGATCACATTGTGGTCTGCATCAGTTTTGAAGGCTTTCTGTCTGTTTAAACAGCCCCGATGCTGGCGACGTACACTGTACGTCGTCAGTCACGAAGGGGTTAAAGGGCTCATCCAACTACTCTAAAGAAAGAGGATCCAGAACAGACACTTAAGTGGAGCTCCTGCTTCATTGGTTTACCTGGATATGACAGCTTCAGCAAATTTTGTAGTAGCTTATATGGCCATTCACATTTGGCATTTAATTGCGTGATTTCGGCTGCAATATCACTTATATTTGCAGCGCAATATCGCAAGAAGTCACCGTTCAATGATTTTCAATGGAGCTGTTCCATTGTACAGCTCCATGATGCCAGTCGCTTGTGCAGGACCCTTTTTCAAGGTCGCCGGAACGTCACCCGAAAAGTTGCGCTATCCAGGCCACGCGGATCCGCTCGAGGTAAGTGTCGCTTAGTGTGAATGGGGCCTAAAGCCTGGTATGCACTCAAGCTTTAAGAAATCCTTCTCTTTGCCTTTCCCTATTCTGGGAAGTCACCAAGACCTGAAAGCTATAGTCTGCATTTAGTATAACTCACATAATTGTTCTGATGCTCTGTATAGATCTCATGCATCTCTTAGTAAAATCTAATGTGCACAAGGGTCCCATTTGAGGCTAATTAACTCTTAATTCATATGCATAAACCTACATTTGGCAGTGGTCATAAAACACAGCGGACGTCGGTGAAATATATGCAAAGACAGTGCAGTTGGTCTCAAGCTGTGCTAAATCCAGGAGAATGCCAACAGAAAGCAACGGTCCCACATGAGCACACATAAGCAAACCATACAGTTTAACCACAGACTTACAGTAAATTTGATGCCTGGTTGTGAAGACTTAATTCCGGACTGTTTAATCTCCAGCTTAGCCAACATGCAGCCTATATGAGTAGGAGAAAACATCAAGTGGACAGACGAATCCTCCTTAGGACGAATTGTGAGCTCAAGATTGTTTGTCAAACGTTGTTCTGATCCGAATGTACTTTGCAACTACAGGAGGAAAAAAAAAAATATATATATATATATATCATGAAGTTTACTACTAAGGCTAGTATACACTTTTCTAGATTTAATAGAACTATTACGAAAAATAGTGCTGTGCTGCAGTATAGCTTGCGGGGTTTTTTTTGCATATTGAATTGAATATGCGGTGAGCAAATTTTGTATGCAATACAATCGGTCAGTGTGTTCAATTGGTAAGGGTCAAATGTTACTTAACAAGTACAACCCATTGAGTCGAGACATCCATGGGACCTAACATGAATCCTAAGGATAAAGACTTTAGATTTAAAATGCAAAATTAAAACCAACAACATTCTCCAAAATGAAAACTGCTCACAATTTTACAGTAGTGATGGATTATTCCAACAGTAAAAGGAAAACCATGAGAGAAATATGGAGGAGTCCAATACTGACGTTTGGTTGCCTCGATGTCCCTGGTTTTTGCTGTTTTTTTGTTTTTCCCCACTGGCTAGGAATAAGCATACATATAGTGAAGTCTAAACCCCTAATCAGAATACATGTTCTGGGTCAATGCAGCTATTAGATTATCTCAAAAGCCAAACACGTTGCATTTTCTGCAGAAGAATGGCAGCCTACATGTTCATGTACTTTAACGTGAATATTCACATAGCCATCCTATTTATGACAAAATACAGCCAACATGAATCTTTGTCCAGCAGACATGCACATCTACTATTAAGAATGGACAACCACCCTTTAAAAGCCTAAATAGCAACACACAGTGGTCTCAGTTTATATATGTACATCTGCACCAAAAGTTCTGACAAAACGTTAAATGTACCCCCTCTTTGCAGTTCAGATGCTAGCCTGATATTCACATACTTTACACAGTGACTGCTACCAACCCACACATTGTTTGACAATACATATAATATATAGCAATTCACAGTCAAGAATTCTAGAAGAGAAAAAAATCGAAGAAAAATACCTGAAAGCAGTCTTGGTCCTGACCCCTTATTATGAGACGAAGCTGCTGGCTTGCAGTTGCTGACATGTTCCTTAGTATCAATTTTTGCTGCCTGTGAAAAAAAACAAAAACAAAAAAATTAAAAAAAAAAACACACATTTCTTGAAGAAAAAGAAAAAAAAAAAAAATCTTAGTTGCATAAAGAAAACCTGCATTTTAAGATGCAATTGCAGACTTTGTTCTGCACATGCTATTGTCATTAGGGCTGCAACCAAGTAGTCGATAATGAATAATGAAAATAGTCAACTACTAGTCATCGATTAGTTGGGTGGATCCACTAGCTCTTGCCTCCATGCTGGGAGGAGGGCACAGCAAGTAGTGGGCGAGCGCAATAGCCAGCTTGCTATTGAAATTTGAAATGGCCAATAGCAGGCTGGCTAAAAAAATATTCAGACAACTAATCGACTATAAAAATAATCATGAGTTGCAGCCCTAATTGTCATGGCTGTGATAATACTCCTTTGACTCATATTTTGTCAATCACTGACCTGGAACTCCTTAGCAGCCACTGAAGTTCAAATTCCTGATCTGCATTCATGTTTCTGGCTTGTGACTCAGAAGGTACTGAAGCCACTGGATTGGTATGACAGCCAGGCAACAAGCTTTCCAAATAGACGTTAGCAATGGCAGCATACGTATTTCAGTCTGTGTTTCCTTTAACAATGTTATTGAAGCATTAACCATTTAACTACTGCCAATCACTATACTTTCAGTAGAGTATTACTTTAGCTGGTAACGTCACAGCCCCAACATTTACCAGAAGATGAATCTGCCTTATGCCATTAAGGTAAAGACTTACACTGCTCTTCCAACACCAACTCCTCCCCATGCTATGAACTGCTTGTTGGAGAGAATTGAGGGAACATCTGAATAACTTATGGCAGTGGAATTTGTGTTTCCTGAAGACTCCATGTCTCCAACCAACATCACTTCGTACTGTGGACCTGATGGCTGGACCATTATTTTTAAGGTACTGTGGTTAAGGGAAAAAAAAAAAAGAAGAAGTGACAAGTAATAAGACACAAAATGCTATAGGAGAAACAAAATATATTTGACTTAATCAGCATACCTTTGCTTTGTTTTTGAATGACGTGGAGAGAACTTAATTGCAACTATTTGTTCTTCTCCTGGTGCAAGGAACAAATCTTCAGGGTCTACAGAAAACCCATCTTCATTTGGACACTTTGCAGAAGAACGACATGATTAACACCACAATGAATGTCATTTTTTAATTAAACAGTAAACTCCAGTTACAAAAATGAGAAACTGGAGAACACTTACCATAACTTTCAAATGAGCAGAAATATTCCCTGCATTTTTTAATGGGAGCAGTTGTTTAGCAGATGATCCAACGATACAGGTTAAACGGATAATCTTTGGAAAGAAAGAAAGGAAAAACGGAAAGGAAAGAAAGGAAGAAAGTACAAAAACCACATTACAATTCTAGATCTACAAATATATTCTATACAAAAAATAAATTATGGCTACTGGCCCCCAGGATTACCACCTTTTGTCCTAAGGAGAACAGAATGAGATGGGGGACGTGTTGACATTTTTAACCGCTTCAGGACCGCCCGCAGTCAAAATAAGTCTTGGTCTTCAAGTGTTTATACCAAGAACACGGATACTGCTGCAGTCGTGTTTTGTATAGTTTTAAACAGCCGTAACGACTGTTTAGATGCAAGCGATTCAGCGGCATTGCTTGGACAGTGTGCACCCCCTTCACCACCACCCCTCTGCTTCATCAGCTTCTTTGGGGTACCTAGGTGACATTAGGGGTCTGAAAGACCCCTGATATCTCCATAAAGGGGACCAGTCACATCATATTTGCAATTAGTAATAGCAATACAGTGTTAAAAAAAAAAAAAAAAAGTAAAAATGAAAGAAAAAAAATGCAAGAAGAAAATGTATTCAAAGTCCTCTACCCCCACATACATTCAAACGCGCGTCGGATATACCTACATGCATCATGCATAAACGAAAATTGTGCAACACCGTTAAATATCGCTGAGGACATCAGAGTGAGAGCATTAATTCTAGGACCAACAGTCACTTAAGACTAAACTCATGAGCAGTAAAAGCTTATAAAGTGTCACCTATGGGAAATTTTGGGCATTGTTTTTCACAATTTTAAGGCTTCACATGTTTGGTATCTATTTACCCAACGTGACCCAGTCTTTTATATTTTACAAATAATTGGATATTATATTCTGTTTGTGTACTAAATTTCATTTTAGTGTATTTTATCCTAAAATACTGTTTGGTAAACATTTGCGCAAATACCGTGCGGCATCAAAAATTGCAACTAGCATTTTTTTTTTATTCTACAGGGCCTCTGCTTTGAGAAAATATATCATTTTTGGGGGGGTCTGAAGCTCTTTTCTAGCCACAAATTCAGATTTTATCAAGTGTGCGCAAATAGTAAGAAATTGCTCTGGGCAGTAAGTGGTTAAATCAGTGTCATTAAATTGGACCTTCACCCATATCTTAAAAAAAACAACAAACACACCCTTAGAAATGTTTAGTAATGCCCATCTACAAACACATACTTCTGGATAATTGCCGGCTTTGTATTCTTTGCAAACCTTATTTCTCTTTTCTTCCCCAGTCTTCTGACAGTGGCCATGTTAACAGATAAGCCGTTTTCCCCATAAAATCTCCCATAACAGTGGTAAAATTGCTGTCTAGAGATGGCATAAAAGAGGTGTGGCCCCAGATGTTAGCAGCAAAAGTAGACAGGGAGCCCAGCAAGGGACTGATACATTGTCACCCCAAAGAGTAGAACCTATACCCAAGCCAAGATGTAACTGTGCGGCCCAAGTATCCCCACACTTGTCAACCTTCCTACTTGTACCGCCCCACAATAACTCATGGCAGTAGTGAGAGGGTGCCCTGTGTCAAGATACTCAATGGCCACAGGTGACCCAGGAGAGCAATGCAGCAATAGTGGTGCAGCTCCCTGTAGGTGGCGTGGCAGCAGAGCACGTGTGCCGTTGAAGGTGTGTGCCAGAAGAAGAAAAAAAAAAGGCAGGCCAATGTATTGCAATAACTTGGTAGGAGCTGTGCAGACCTGCATTTCAGCACCAAGCCTCCAAGGGAACCATATCATCACAAATTGTAACCGCCTTAAAATTATACCTTTCTCCAAGTGCGACTCTGAACTCGCAGAGCCTTACCCTACTGGGGACTGAAGCTACCACCTAAGCACCTGGAGGTCAATGATGCAGGTTACCTGGAAGGCTTTAGCTGCTTATCAGGATGCGCAAAGGTCAGCTTGCCATCCAATCTTCCCCATCTGGATGAGTAAGGGGGGGGGGGCTCAGGATCAGAGCTCCAAAAAGACCACATGGCTGGACATGAAAGCACCCTGCGGTTAACCACATGCAGTGTACTAAGTGCAGAGGACAGTGCTAAACATGGGTTCCAGTACAAAGCACTTTACAGGCCAGTACTACATCTTCCTTTTGGCAGGGTCTGTGTACGGTCTGCCAATGCTCTTCTGAGCGAGAAGAAAGTCAATCCAGATAGCTGCTGGAGACACTGCAGTTGGTTAGAGCAGCATTAGGGAAATTTGTTTGAAGAACAAGTAAAAAAAAAAAAGCTACTTCTCTCACAGCCGATAGAAGACATCTAAATCACCTAAGGACACTAGGAAAGGAAATATGGCAGACTGTAATTGGGAGGGGTTATGCAAGGCTGTCCAGATGCAATCACCTGAAGGTAGCTGCAGAAACCCAGTGGTCTAAGAATTAACTCCCTCTGTCCTGTGTGGACAATCACGAAATAAAGAGTGCAATGCAACTATAGGGCAAAGCCAACAAGCCTTTCCTGAATTGTCTGCGACCGACAGCTGTGCACTGTAGTTAGCACTCATAGGTGGCCATACACCTTACAATTATCTGCAGATTTTCTGTGGTCAGATGGAAAAAGTACAACAGATTGGCCCAGTTGGAGATTACTCCAGCCACAAAGTTAAGTGTAGATGGAGGAATCTGTTGCACCTTTTCCACCTGACCACAGAAAATCTGCAGATAATTGTAAGGTGTATGGCCAGCTTTAGAAATGACTGTCAAACTAACAGAAGAGGTGAGGGTAGCTGTTACAGAAAGAATCGACAGCAAAGACACAAACATTGTAGAGGGGGCTATCTCTAAATTAATGCAGTTAATTCATGATAAAACAAGCCCAGAATTTTATGAATTTCAAGGCAGTATAAAAAGACTAATAAGGACAGAATGAAAGAGCAGCAAAGGAAAACAGTCACAGTAGCAAAGCATGACAACAAATTTAGAGAAAAGCAGTTATTGTAGGTTGGCATGTGCAAAAAAAAGGAATGATTGGTTGAATAGTGAATATGGCAGAAACCACACAGAACACAAGTGGATCATAAAAGGTAATAAAATGCCCACTGAGTGGCTAATTCCCCATAATACCTTTAGCCAGAAGGTTTCAGCCCAGTCCTTTCAACAATTTTACAGCAAAAAAGTTTTATACTTTAACTTTACCTGCAAGTCCTTAGGGGCATGTATCCTTGCACAACCAACCCTTGCTCTTAGCTGGATACATTTTAGCATGCATGCTGGGCCTGGGCTGTCAATTTCAATATCGACCCTTGCTGTAAACTCTTCTGGTGGGCCAAGGGAACCTATCAAATAATGGAAGAAAAATAAGTATTGCAAAAAATGAGTGAGGGAGTGTAGCCAGCTAACAAACAATCTCCCTCCCGCTCCACCCCTATGTCCATCTCTATCTATTGATTGATATATCTCATTCAGAGTTAAAATCCCCAAAGGCTTCAAATAATGGACAGACATACCTGCAGAGTTGTAAGTCTGTGGTGCATGAAACACAACCCATACTGCAAAACACTCAGGCTCCTAAAGTAAGCACATATGTAAACGTTTTAATAAGGTGAGATGACATTTAAAAATAAATGTTGGATAGACTATATTTTTACTTGAATACTTTATTAGTTTGAATTTATTTAGCAGGGTAAGCAAGGACACTGGAAACAGGAATAGGAGCAACAGTGACTGTTGTATACGGACAATGCTGAGAATGAGTATACAATCAATAGAGTTATCGTTATTCATGAAAACTATTAGATAGTTTAACCAATAGTTCAATTAATGTTAAGGACATTTTATCATTGTAATACAGCGTACAATATCGGAGATATACGAATATTAAAAGAACAAGTCCATTTAAATCAATATTTTGGTGCTGGATTTAGAATTAACTTGCCAAGAAGATCCACACAGATCCTAAAACTGTGATGGTAAGAACTGCGCATTTGTACCATCTAAATTACACACCTGTCATGAACCTTAAACAGTATTCCAATCTCGTCTCTTGATTTAAATGTATTTTACAGTGTATTAAAGAATACAACAAGAGACAAAAAATGCTCGGGAGATCTCACAATTGGGGTTCTCAAAAAATTCAAAAAATATCATATGTTACAGACAGGCTTACCATTTAAGGAAAAAAAACAACCACCTGGTCCTATCATATTTTATATGGCTTATAAAAGACAACTGTCATATTTTGATGGGTTAACTGGAAGCTGGAAATGTAAAGGAAGTGAACTTAGAATAACAAAATGTGCATTTCTAAGTTAACCATTTTAACATAGTTAATATTAACAAACGCTAAATCGCTGGTCTACCCGTTCCTACCAGGATGGTGGGGGGGACCAGAAAAACAATTTCCCGGAGATCAATGTCATGGCAGAAGAGCAGAGCCTCCCCTGAGTATTGAGGGCCCGACGCCTCAACTCACCTTATCTCATAAGGTTCAACAGAGCATAAAGGGGGTCTATGCATGGAATAACAGGGCAGACATGCAACTCGCCAAGAAAATGACTACCAGGGAAGAACCACAAGGATAACATAGGAACCGCCGCTGTACTCCTTGTAGGTAACTCTGACTCCACCTCCTCCGGTTGGATCCCATGGAGTCAGCATGACCAAATAAGGTAAAAGGTACATGGGAACAACAGGCAGGGGGGGGGGGGGGGGAAAGGTAGACCTCATCCTGATCTTTTCAGAAGGTGGAATGCAGACATGATGAGCTTGGCTCTAACTCCCACCCATCTGCAAAGAGCAAAAACAAAAAATACTAGGGCAAAGCTCTAAGGAAAAAACTACCTGCCCTCACAGCAAGGTTTTCCATTTCTCCTCGATGGTAGAGGCATGCCAACTGTATCCATAGCAAGAAACTTCTCCAGGGAATGATACGATGGTGCAGAAGGAACTACCTGTTCTGGAATTCCAGAATGCAGGACAAGATTATGCCAAAGACCTATTTTCCAGAAGGAGGATGGAGAAGTCTTCTCCAACCTCATTCACTAGGCCAGGAACTAAATGATCCACAGGGGCAGAAACTTCATCCACAACAGCAGAGGGAAGAGCAGAGTCTAAGAAAAAAACGCCAGAAAAAGGGCACCTTGGAGAGGATGCCCCACCAACACACAACTCTCTTGCAACCGCTGAGGAACTGGTAACGCTCTGACCAAGGGGTAAGGACATGAGAGCCAATATGCTGTAAATTCCTCTGCTGAAGCAACATGCTGGGTTTACATTGCCTGCTGTTGATTAAAAACTCATCGATTTCTAACAAAATCCAGCCGAATCTTGGAAACATTTGGACCATCAGGATGACTTTGTCCAACAGTGCCCTTGTCAACAGTTTCGGCCACAGGAGGTTGTCTGATTGAACCACAACTGTGCAAACACTGAAGCCAAGAAAATGCATGGTTCAAGGGGTGAGACTGAAAAAAGTCAGAGTCCTGGGGAGCCTCTGATTAGTATGTACATGTCCTGGCTGACCAAAGAGGCCAACAAGTCCCTCAGGAGAGGGACAGTGATGGTAAAACCTGACGTATACCCTACACACCCATTGAAGGTACAGGACCCTAAAGAAACCCTAGAAACCTATCGAACATACAGATCACAAAAGAAACAAAAAACATTTCTCTGGGAGAAAGAATGGTGGTCAAGTTGGGGTACAGCTCCAGAGACCAAACTGGCACAAGAAGTAGTACAAGGATCTCTTGGTTCAGGAGACCCCCAAGGAGGCAGAGGTAGATATGTTTATCTGTGCAGTGACAGTTGAAGGTAGAAGGAGAGGAGCTGCAGAGCACTGGTAACAAGGGTTCAGTGTATAGTGGTTGGTTCAGCCAACCCTAGTATAAATTTTGAGCCAACTACAGTAGGCCTTGTACTAAGAGGCGCTTGAAGTTAATGTATTTTGACCTCTTTATAAATACATTGTTGAAAAAAATTAAACAAATATCATACATGTGACTGCGCGACATTAAAGGGAACTAAACTCAGGGTATCAGGCAAGGCCTCAGATACTCACAAAATTGGTAACCAGTGAAGGTCAGATGGCCAGAGATGAAGAAAGTGACTATAAAGCAAGAAGTAAGAACAGATCAGAGCTCCACAGGATTCTTTCCAAAGCAGAAGCAGCAGATGCCTCCTTGATGCTGAATGCCTAGAAAGGGCGCAGAGAGAATGACACTCGGCAAATGAAGGCACTCAATGCTAGGTAGTAACAAATGGAAAGCAGGAACTTTAAAATGAACTAAACAATGAGGTAGCTTCCAAAGCTTTGTCCGATCCACCTACTCACAGATTGAGTCTTAAAGACAGGGCAAGCACTGAGGCAAAGCCAACAGCTGACCTGGAAAGTGCTCCGCAGCTAACTTGTTACCACAATGCGGTTTGGAAATTGCCTCATGAGGAACCTAAAGCAAAAAAGGTCACTTCCAGGCATGCCCCACAATGTCCAATCCAGAGGAATACGCATACAAAAGACCAAGCTGAGGATAAACCACACCATAGAGCTAAAATCAGAGACCAGCTCTAGCAGAGATGTAGAGAAAAATATCAAATGAGGAGAAAAACATGGGAGAGAAAAAAAAAAACTCAGCAAATTTAAGTTCTACTTTTCACAGCAGAGCTGAAGAAAGGACATCCATCCTCCTAGGTCACTAATGGATAAGTGAGGCATGCTGGTAGTAGGAGGGGTTATCCTGGGCTTTGTCCCTGGATGAGAATAGACAGGAAAGAAAAATCTGTTAACTCTTGTAAGTTTACAATAAAAGACATCAACAGATATATTTCAAAATGTCCACAGGTGTGAAAAAGGAAGTTGATTTGACAAGCAACATGTCACAGAAGATACCAAAGTTATACTTTTTAGTCAATTGTACAGTGATACTTATATTTTGTCTAGTTGGCTGAAATACCCTTTTCTGAACTAGATAATGAAACAATAAAACACACACGTAAAACTAAAAGAAAGCCATTTTGGAATTTAACATGCGTACATTATATGGATAAAAAAAAAGTCACTTTCATTTAAGTAAATAATAAGTTGTAAACCTAGCGTCTTACCTGCCCATCATGTGATGCTTGCATAACATGACTTATGACAGAAGGTGAAGACATCTTAGAAATAGGATCTGTATGAACACCAAATCCTTTTACTAGATTAATTGGATCTTTGGAAAAAGTGAAGCAGCGCCATGCTGTAGCATTCTAGAAACATAAAAAGAGGTATCGTAAACATTATATAATTGAAACATTTTAAATGAATTGAAAGTTCTCTGAAGTATACGCAATCAGTTAAGATATTAACGCGAAACTTAACCCCTGCCCCCAATTAATTTTTTCCTTTTTAGCTTTCATCCTAAATTTACCAACTCGCCTGCCCAGCAAACCCAGCGTTGCCCTGTGATTTGCCGCTCAGCTGCCAAAACGCCAGGGTGCTGTGAAGCCATCTTCAATGTCAATCGAGAGCTGCTCATTAAGGCAGCCAGCGCACTGATGATGCACACTAGGTGCACCCTTCTCCAATAGCATGTCAGCCTTTCTTTAATGCAATGTAGAAGCTGAAGCCTCTTGAGATATGCGATGGGGAGGAGACTTCAGGAGTAGGAACATGTATTTCTCGTCTGGGCGAGAATGTAGTCATGGGGCAAAAAGAAGTAACACCCCACCCCAAAAAAAAGTCAGTTATTTTACCGTACGGAGGGGAAAGGAATGCAGTGGTGCAATGGAGGACCTTTTCTTTTTTTAGTGAGCGTCCACTTTAACAGTAAAGTAACAGTGTAGTGTTTCTCAAGAGCATTATATAAATATTTTATATGCACATACTGTACACATTAGGGAGTAAGGGGTAAGTGAAAACAAAGTCAGTATGTTTTTGAACTGTGTGAAGAAACCCCTGTACACAAAAGCATAAATATACAGGCAGAGTACAGTATGACATGCATGCAAATTCTGACCACACTGAAATCAACAAAGGCCACCCAAACAAGTACATTTAACTGAATGGAGAAGGAATGCACAGCAGCTCTAATGGCAGCTTAATCAGGTATAAAATGCACAAAGAGCTCTCTAACCAGCCTGAATTAAATTTTCCTTTTTGCTGCGCAAAAGAGCTTGGCTAGATCAGAAAACAATCCTCTAATTTTACTGATGAGCCTGGGGCTTGGTGCAAATTCAGTTCCTTAGTTTGCACAATGTCCGCTAAAAACTGACTGCCACCCCCTCCTCCTGACCCAATAAGGTGTAGGGAAGCGCAATCCCCACCCCCAGCTACAGGTTAGAAAGGAGATGGGAATTACCCAGCTGCAACTGCTACCGACATGGTCGGAAGGGGGGAGCGATGGTCACAGTTTTGAGTGGGCTTGGGGAAACTCAGGCGAATCATGTTCGCATCAAGCCCAGACTCATCATTCTAACTTTGATGGCCACCTTTGACAATTTTCCAATTTATGGTAAACTACATCCTCTTCTTTCTAACAGCTTTTCTAGTTCTGGAACTTTCTTTAAGACTTATTTGCCAAATACAAGTATAGAGACTGTAAAACAGAATGTAGTCACCTAAATCTCTTCAGCATCATAACAAAGGCTACACAACAACTTTATTACCAGCCTAGTGCTCTAATAACCCACAAATAAGCATCATGTGGAATTTGACATTTAAAAAAGCAAAAAGTCATAACATGAATCAGATCTTTGGTTTTAACACTTACAGCACTTATAATAAGTCTGATGGGCACTGTAGCACGAGTTCTATTCATTATTTTCAGAGGAAGTGCTTTCCAACCGCCAGAGGATAAATCCCCAAAATCTAAGCCTTCACTTTTTCCTGGGTCTACCTGTTTGGACAGGACAAGGGCATAATGATTATAATAAAAAATGATAGGAACATTAACAGTTAAAGAATCAATTTCCAGCCTGAATGCTCTGTGCTCATCAAATCACATACAACTATACAGTTGGCCCAGCATCAGGATAAATACTTCTATTTCAGTGTGGAAGTCTCATTTAAGTACCCAGGCTGGTTGAGGATGAAGTTTAAATGTAATCTGTATGCCATGGGTAGACAAACTGTGGCCCTCCAGTTGTAGTACAACTACAAATCCCATTAGGCATTGCAAGAATCTGACGACTTCCAAAGGCAGATGCATTATGGGATTTGTAGTTTCACCACATCTGGGAGGTCCAGAAATTGCTGCATACTATAAATTAAAAAGTATATAAATGCATTTACAGTCTTGCACTGTAAATGGGTGAAAAATTCCATATATTACAAACATAAATCAATTATACTTTACTACTTGTTTCTGATAAAGGCCTACAGCTTATAGATGTAAAATGCAGAAGCTATGCTTGCATTCACCATCAGAAAATACGTATTAAGTCATGTCAATATTTTTAGACACTTAAAGTTACCTCAAGTAAAGGATATTCTGAAACCGCAGCAAGTAGAACTTTAGAAGCCATAGTGTCTGCCCGTACAATCGACTCAGTGTCAGCAGAAACAGGCCAAGATGATACACTGAGAACACATTGGAAAAGCCCTGGTCTATGGGGCAGGAGGAGAATCTTTATGTCTTCAGATGCTCGAGGCCCAATTATTGTCTTGTTTTTAAAAACCAGACACTGGTGAGCCCCAATGTCAATCTGTGCAAAAGAAAAATATATATCAGTTCCAGACATACAAAAATGCATTTTTTCTCCACTATATAGATGGGGCAACATTCACATCTCAAGACATGCTAAACTTTGTATGGTCACAATTCTCAAATACTGTAAAAGAAGGCAAGAACATAAAAATCAAAAACCAACCCAATGTTCATTTAAAGCACAGGAGTATGCAATATTTATTAGTAAGAATGTAGAAAAGGATCTTTACTTATTGTAAGCGGCACCACTTACTTTTTCTCCATTTATTGCAATACAGAGAACTCCAATATTAACTTGCATCCATCTTTCATTTGGGTTAAATATATTCAGTGATGTCTGAGATGCAATTCCAACACAACACGCACTGGGAAAAGTGACCTCTTCAGGAACCAAAACTTGCCCTTAAAGTAAAAAAAAAATTTTTTTTTTTTAAA
>NW_017306523.1:766057-768461 GCF_000935625.1 Nanorana parkeri | reverse complement strand
ATATATAATTTTTTTTTAAAATATAATAATACACACACAATTATATTGTATATACTTACCAAATCCTGACGACATTCTTGATGATGTCCATTGAGAAAGACCAGTTGTACCAGCCTGGCTTTCAAGCAAATGGATATGACGGTCAATGTTCTGATTAGTTGTAGTGTGACTACTCATTGGCCAAGTGGCTAGTAATCCTGGACCGATATTTGCATTCAATGGGACTCCATTCATTGCATTTTGTATATTTTGTGTTGGTAAATTACAGCTGGGGTATCCTGTGGAAACTCCGTAGAAGCCAGGATTTCCCCCTGGAAAAGCAAGCAATGGATTTACATTTCCTAAATACTGTTGTGTAAATGGTGTGTTAGAAAGGCTTTGTCCAGAAAAAAGAGAAGATACTGAAGATGGAAGTTTCTGTACATCACTCTCTGATACAACTGGTTTAAAGCCAGGAACACATGCACATTGATTACCAGTAATGGTCTGCATAACAGCGTACTTCTCCAGCAGAGCTGACTGGGGCATATTTGCAGAAGGTAATATTTGGCTAGATTTTGTTGCATGTTCTTGCCAAGAGAAAGGATTATGGTCTTTACCACCTAAAGATGTTGGATCCAGTTCTAATTGTTTAGGGTCTCCAGATTTACATCCAATGTCACTGGCTGATACAGTTCGGAATGCAGATGGACTTCTACTCAGTTGTTTGGTATGATTGTTGGTTATCTGACTTTTGTTGTCTTCCCAAGATAAATTGTCGTTTCGTGCAAGTTGCATTTCTGAAGGTGTAGGACTTGCTCTCACTATAGTTGTGCTCAGCTCAATTGTATTATTACTCTTGATAAAAAGAAAAAAAAATGCATTCCAGTGAAATCAAGCAGTTTCAAATAATGTCCACACAACACACAAACAGGATAATACAGAAGTGTTCTCATCCATTATACGAGATAAAAGGCAACACAAGGCTGAAGCGCACACACGTTTCAAGACATCAGAGATGAATGAACACAGGAAACAGTTTAAATGCTGTATTAGCAACTGTAAAGCAGTAACACTCAACATTTAAATCAGTACTGAAAATTGATATCAATAACACTGGGGAACACATTTTTTGTTGCATTGATACCAGCAGTTGTTCTTACTTAATATGAGTGTGCTGAATTCCAAATCAGAAGTAGGTTTTTCTCTGCAAGCTCTAGATTTTTTACAATTAAACATTTTAATTTCTCACACCTCTCGCATGATGGCATGCTCTATCTGAAGAATTAATGGTCACGCAGTCCAGGCTTAAACAACCATCTTGGCAAATATATTCTTAATGTATTCGGACAAAATGTGTAGGTGCATCACAATATGAATTACATTTTGAAAAAAGGCAAAATAAATCACTTGTGTGGAGTAAAATATGTATCACCAGTTATCAAATCCAAAACATTTATCCATTATAGACAAATAGGAGTAAGCACTAATGCTTTTTACTTTAAATTAACACATATTTTGACATAGATGATAGGTGAATCAGAACAACTGATAAGGATTGAATGCAAAGTTCAAATAAGTCCTTATGCAGGCAAGCTGTGCTGTTTGTGGATTTGCTCAGGGCAATCATGTTTGATGCTCCAACAGTAGTCTGCCATCATATTTTTGTCCCATCACCCTCAATAATTCTGTTCCGTCGTCATGAGGTCTTGATGGAAGTGCTCTCCCGGTTCATTACTAACAGCCCCAAGGTGCACTGGGAATTGATCAAGGTGACTATTCAGAAAATGGAGCTTGATCTTCATGTTGCACCCAAGATTGTGAAAAGCCAACAGCATTCTAGTAACAGGAACCTCATAGTTATATGCGGCTTTGTTACAAAGAAAGTTTTGTATAACTGCCACAAAAGACAGCCATGCTGCCTTCTCCTTGTCATTCCTCTTCCTGACAAATTCCTCATCACATAAAAGGGGCATGAATGTGAGGTCCATCGAACACACCTGCTTTGATCTTAAAATACAAACCAGGAAAAGCAGAAACTATACGTTGAAAACATTCACCATCCATATTTAATGCCTTCATGAACTGTTTCATCAAAATCAATCAAGTAAATCTAGGAGATGTATTAAAAGTAAATTAATTAACAAAAAAGATAAAGATTATTGATGTTTGTAAAAATAAATAAATAGCCTAATTAGTCTAAGGATAGGGTAGATGAAGCCTAGTTCTCAAGCTATCACTAGTGTAAATAGCGAGGGGTGTCTTTTGTGAAAATCACAAATGTCAACTTGCCTGCAAGCTAGAGCATGTAGAGGAAAAACAATTTCATATTTGAAATGAGCGTTGAAAAATACTTAGAATCAGTTAAAAAATCTCATGCAACAGAAAAAAAATAAAAAATATTCCCCAGTGTAATCAGTACATT
>NW_017306523.1:750118-766035 GCF_000935625.1 Nanorana parkeri | reverse complement strand
CGTTCCATAAACTGACTGCTCCTTATCCTGACATCCTTGAAAAATCACCAGGTTGGACATTGCTTCACAAAGGAAGAAAAAATAAAACATGAAATATCCAAAATTTTCTAATGTAAAACTGCCTTCAGGATTTAACTATATTCATGCAGCTAACATTAAAGTACATAACAGAGTAGATTAAAGCAAGTAATCTCTTCCACACCAGTGTCATAAAGAGAGTATGAATACATTTCACGTTTACCTTTTTCTTTTCAGGACTTTGGATACTTAAATCCTGCAATCCTGCAAATCCTGTATTCTCTGTGGCAGAGATATACGTCAGTCTACTGAAACTAGGACTAAGGCAAGATGATTCAGGAGATGAAGGAGCATGGGAAAATCTCTGCACAGATGCTTGCCCTTGTGGTGGAGAATCACCAGACCTTTGTGAAGAAAAGTTAAAAATGACCAACACATCAAAGCAACAAAATACTTAACAGTCTAATGTCACAATGTATTCCACCCACCCATTTTCAGGTATCTTCAGTGAATCCTGGCTAGGAGAGGAATGAATCAATGGGGAAGTAGATGGTCTAAAACTGTACTGCTCTTCATCCACTGTGTGGGCAACATATCCTGCAACAGTTTTAATCTCGGTTAACACCACAAATTTTGAAAGCACTATTTTGCTAAGAAAAAAAATTCTCGTCACAATTTATATTAAATTTATGAAAAAAGATGAAAATGCAAAAGCCCAGCAAAGGCTGCATTGAAATGTTCCACTTTCAGACAACAAAAAAACAAAACATACACATGCCCCTATGAAAACTAATTTGCACTGGTCGCCTGGTCAGCACCCCCCATTGATCAGCAGTTTTAACAGCTTTGAGGCTACCACTATTTAGACCTACTAAAGATTCTTCAGCAGAAGGCAGCTCAGTCAACCCAACATGCACTATGGCAAAGTACAGTAGCTACTAAAAGCCACAGATCCAATAAATGGGTTTTTCACTTTTCAGGATCTTCAAAGAAACAAAAAGGCAAAAATGATTGTATACATTTCATCAATCTTTTTATTTAAAGCAATAGTTACTATAGCAACTTGTGCATATATCAAAATGGTGATCAGAAAAGAAAAAAAAAAAAAAAAAAAAGAAAGAAACTTGCCACTTCAATCAACTTTCAACCACAGATTTTTGACCTGCTCTATAATAAATGACATCATATGCTATGTACACCTTTTCTTTTGCTTAAAGTGTCTTACTACTTTTGCAGCCAAACTGGGATGATATATACTTCATAATAAATACTTCATAAATGTTACAGGGTCCGATTCAAAAGCATGACCATATGCTGCTTTTTACTTTCTCTTTTAGTAAAATTTCAAAACAGAGGTTTACCCTGCTATTTAATGTTAAGGATGGGGTCTGATGAGTACATCAACTAATAATTAGGGTTGCACAGATACCAAGTACAGTACTCAATACAAGTACCGATACTTTTGAGCTAGACTAGAGAAAAATTCAAAAAATTAGGAGGCAGCTGTCATTTATAAGGAGCACACGGAGCTCCTGGGATTTGTACATCTGTTTTAATGTACGATTTTGTTTTTATAAATAAAAGGATGCACAGATACCAGTTTTGCGAGTACTTGCCGAGTACTTACAAGTACTGATACATTTTTGTTTGGCATGTGACCGTTTTTCTAAAACAATACAGACTAATGATTTCAGGACAGTGGTGGAGTGCCAGAGCCAGGTACCAGCTGCAACCCCTTGTAGTTCTCATGAAAACGCCAAGTATCTGCACTGGTACTCAAAAAGTATCTGTGCATCCCTACTAATAATAGTAACTAACAGAATTAACCCTGTTTATATTGTGCAGGTAGAGATCAGTTTTAAATCAGATTTCCACATGGTCTATCCTAACAAATGGTTCAAGATCTTTGAGGGTTGGGTTCTGCATCGTATAGTAATGCACATTCCAGGAGTCAGTCCCCACTTTGTCTCTCCACTTTTACATGGTTTAGAGTAGCAGTCCCAAATGCTTGCTCCAAGAAAGAACTAGAACATGTAAAAAATGTTTTAAGATTTTTTTTTAGGTACGCTGTGTAAATGGGAACACAAACATTTAGTGAGGTTTTCTCCAATGTGACTGCAAATTCGGAAATACACTTTAATGTTAGCATAACTGCACACAAAAATAAATACAAATAAATTCTTCTTCTGTTAAGCATCTTACCGTTGAACTTTTCGTGCTTTCCACTGGGTGATGGCTGAAAACAGACATGTTTTTGGGAAGCCTCACCAGGAACATCACATGGCTCCTTAAAAGCTGGTGGGTCATTTGACATGTGGGGATGAGATTTTATCGGAGACTTGCACCTTGCACGGTTCTGAAGACAAGACTTTAATGATCCACATTCTCTTTGGACTGGATTATTGGCTGATGGCTGACCAGCTGTCTTTAAACTATAAATTGCTGCATCCGATTGCCTGTTAACTGATATAGGAGTAGGTTGTGTGCTCTCCTTACTAACCTTATTTATTTCACTGTCTGGAGTTCTGTTGAAAGGTTGGTTGTCAGCCAGGTTTAATTCAGACATTCCAGCAGAATTTGGCATGCTAGTTCTAACCTGTGATTGGGTACCGTAATTTTTTTGGCTGCTAGAAGGCACACTATGTTTCACAGGGGCAGCATCAGAGGTTGTTCCTACTGGCAGAGGTTTAACACAACCAACTTGGAGTGCCTTTGAATTTTCTGGTCTTCTCAAATCTTGCTTTTGAACATCTGTAATATTAGCCAGATTTCCAGGGGAAACTGCAAGAGATTTCTTATGTTCTTGAGACATATCCCAAGGAAAATCCTTAACAGAATGATCAAAACTTTCACTCTGAGTGTCTTGGAAATGAACGGTTGCTTTTAAGTATTTCTCCACATCAAAAATGCTTTCGGGATTGCAGTTCTTAAGGGAGGTTTGCAATAACCTGCTGAAGGAATCCGTCGATGCAGAAGCATCAAGAGGTAAATGTCCTTTACTTTTATTTGACAGTGCCAATATCATAGCTGCTAACTCAGAAGGGTCTGCACTGCATGATGCATTTGCAATGGCAGAGGCAATTGTACTTATATTCAGTAATGTGACATCTGTGGTTTGGTTCAATTTTAGATCTGAAGATACCTCTTTGGTAATTTGTTGGTGCTAAAAAAAAGAAAAAAAAATTAAACACAATGTGGAATAAGACTAAAACAAATCTTGCTATGTACTTTAAAATCTTCACCTGGTGAACAGAAGTTTTAAAGTATAATTTTACTCTGTATGACAATAGTGGGCTTGAGTGAAGTAAAGAAAACTAGTACTGAGAAGTATAGGGGCTGCAAACCTCTGGTTCTGAAAGCCAGAGTTAAAACTTGCCAGTAACCTCTTTCCAGTAGTCCTCCAGGACTGCACATTAGAGAGAGGCTTGACCTCCCAGACAAGTAGAGGTCCGAGTGACTAACTTTTAACCTTTCTTGATGCGTTTAAGTAAAACGAGAACCAAAGACAACAGGAAACACTCTAAAAATTATTCAGAAAACGTACCAATGCCGTGTCAGTGGGGAAATCTATTGTCCTGGAAACAGAGTTACCGGTATGTTCCATCTCTGGTTTTCCCCAGATGTCTTCCAGGACCGCATAAGAGGATAAGAATGTCTTCTTTACATTGTAAAGCACTGTGGAAACTATTGGAGCTACATAAATCCTGTATAATAATATTATTATTATTAATAGTATACAGACAGGGTCAGGCTTCCAAGCATAGCCACAGCTCTGGACCTGGAAAATACTCTTCAGTAATCCAAGGACACTAAGCAAAACAAAATTATTCCTGGTGTGGGAGGGGTTATAGACTCTAGTGTTGGCCTAGAGATTTTTGGTGCGAAGTGTCCATTACTCCTGTAGGTAGTAGTATAACGCATGGTTGCCTAATCAAATCCTGTGTCCCTAAATCAAAAACTAAGCACACACTCCTGGAGTTCTTCTAGAAGTACATAAAAGTTCAGGTTTGCTTTATATTTATAGTCTTTGGAGAGACTGGCTTGCATAGTAAAATAAAAATTGGGAAGTAGTAGTAGAAATTACCCTGACATTTATGATAACCTTCATTAAAGCACATACCTTTGAGGGTAAACTTTGCTTGTGTTGTTCAGCTTGTCTATCTGAATTTGACTTATTTGCTGGGGTTCGCACATCAAATGTAGCAGATGCAAGCTTCTGATCATCTGGTAAACATCCAAGGTCCTCTGCATTGCAACATTACATAATGGAAAACCATATTAATTTTTTTTTGCTTAATAAGTAATTACATACACAAAAAAAGCTAGTTTAAAGCATTCCTGACCATCTGAACTATGTTAGCGCTTTGTACATATGTTTTAAGTATTTTAAATGCTGCCTGAAACGGTCAGGGTTTCTTACCCTTCCTTGTCCAGTTACTTGCAGAATGGTTTGTGTAATGTTTCGGACACAGTTTGCTCCTCTTTGGCGCCCTCTTATGATCAAACCGAGTGATGATGCAAACACCAGCTCACTATTAACATCAACTTTGTCCATTTAGCTTCGGCCCTTGCATTTGTTCTGATCTACCACGTTCTCTGCAGTTGTTCCTGTTCTCCATGTATGAGCCTGGCTCTGGCTGACTGATGGCCGGGTTCCTGACTTCAGCTATGGTTTTTGCTCATCCTGCTCTGTGTTCCTTAGCCTGGTTTGGCTGACTACCCACTTTGGCATCTGATCTCTGGCTTGGCACTGACTACGTCCTGGACTGTCTCCATTGTTTTTTGCCATGTTTATTGTAACCTAAAAGGAGATTGACTTTAATTTGCAATGGAGTGCGAGTGACTTTTGGCTTGTTAAGTTAGGTATGCGGAGGCATCCGCAGTCACTTCCAGCACCCCCCAAACTTCTATGTGGGCTTGATCCAGTCAGGAGTGCGATGGGATCTACTACATCTTAGGTGTTTCTCGGCTGGCGGCTTCCGCTCCTGGTAAACCAGCAGTCGCTAAGGGTATGACTGGTCCAGCCCCCCTCCCTCATCGTTATGGAGGGTGATGAGGCCTCCTACCAGACTGGCTTCCACGTTTTCTTTCCCTGGTCTCGATGGGCATCTCCTAAGAAAAAAAAACACCACACAGACACACACGTGTGTCCAACGCATCTGGGAAGTGCTAGCACCTAAAGTCCTGTCGGGGACAGACCTTAGGAGAAATTACGTTGTCCCCGGTTCTCCAAAAAGACAAACCATTAAATTAAAAGGTTGTTCTCTCCCGGGGCGATTGCTCTGCTGTCACTCTGCTGCCCTAGTAGACTCCGGTGCTGCTGGTTACTTTATTGACAGCACGTTTGTCTCGGAGAATTACATTCCTCTGTTGCCTCGTAGATTAATGGCAGACCCCTAAAGCCTGCACATATTAACCACAAGACCATTCTGTTTGGCTGTAAAAGCCTTACACAGGGAGTTGGTATGCTTCCAGGTTATTTCCTCTCCACACTATTCCATTGTTCTGGGTTACCCATGGCTCCACAAACAAAACCCTGACATTCAATTGGCAGACTGCTGAGATCCTCTCTTGGTCTTCACAAAGTGACATTACTTGCATCCATATTGGCCGGTTAAGCTACTTTGTACTTCCCGATTCTACGTTGCCTACCGCATATCAGGAGTATCAGGATGTCTTTAACCCATTAAGGACCAGTGACGTCCATAGTACGCCATTGGCACCGGGCCCATTTAAACAGACTCCCGGCAGCTTAAGACGCTGGGACTCTGTTTACAATTGTAAAGTCGACAGTCGGCTTTACAATAGAAGCGATCAGTTGACTCAGTTTTCGCCCAACGCTTCTGTTCCCCGATCTCCTCTCCGTACTATGGGAGCGGGAGCGATGCAGATTACATCACTTCCGGTCCCATAGCCGTCAGTGCTGAAGCCCAGCAACAAGCTATTGAAGTGTGATCTGCACTTCAATAGCTTATTTCAAGTGTAAAAGGTGACACTGGGGGTCTTTTGGACCACCAGCATCACCTTAAAGAGTACCGGTCACTGCCAATCTGCTATCACATGGGGGGCTTGTAAGCCCCCTTATGTAATAGCAATTAAAGTAAAAAAAAAAACAAACCGTTCAAAATTAAATGAAATAAATGTAAAAATAAAAAAGTAAAGTCCCCCGCGTCTTCACGTAAACACATGTCGGGTGCGCCTACGTATGATGATGATCGCGCTACACATGTTGGGTATCGCCGCGCACGCCGGAGAGCGATAATTCTGAGGCCAATATTTATGCGCATCTCTAAACTGATGACCTGTGGGGGCTTTTAAAGCGTCTATGGAGTTTTTGGGCTACTGAATTTTTGTTGCCGTTTCACGGACGCACGCAATTTTTAACCTGGGCGTCTAGTGTACAGATTTACGCGTTGTAACCTCATCTTTTATATTTTTATGAAACAAATGGGTATTTTATTGTGTTTTGGGGCATTTTTCACTAAATTGTGGGGTTTGATAAGGAGTTGCGCTAATATCGTGCAACATAAAAAGTTGCAACTGCCATTATTGTATTCTGTAGGGTCTTGGCTTTCAGAAAATATATAATGTTTGGGGGTTTTAAGTAATTTTCAGGTCTACAATGTGGAAATTAACATGGGTGCAAAAAATAAAAAAACGGCCTCAGTCATGAAGGGGTTAATGTTCTCCATGATTTGTTACAATACGTGGTAGTCTATTTAGACTATATTTTAATACACTCCACACCTCAAATCGCACCACCAGGATGTTTTGCAAAGCTTACGTGAAAATGGGCTTTTCTATAAGCTTAAGAATATTTTGTGAATTTCACCAGTCCAAAGTTATTTTTGGGATAAGTTATCTCCTCAGAGGGATTCTCCATGGATCCACAGAAGGTGTCGGCTGTTTCACAATGTCCTTGTCCTACTGGGCTGCACTCCATTCGAACGTTTCATTGGTTTTGCCACCCATCAAATTTTTTTTCAGATGCTTCTCTAGCAAAACCTTTCAGACCTGACTAAGAAGGCAGCGATCCACACAACTGGTCTCTAGCTGCCACTGAAGCAATCTAAGCCCTTAAGTCCGCATTTCTACTGTTCCGATCTTTTCACCCCTATACTGCCTTACCTTTTACCCTTGAGGTCAATGTGTCCGAGGCAGGAGTAGCCGCCCTCTGACAGATGGTCTCTTACACCCTTGAGTTTTATTCCAAAAAGTTATCGCCAGCGGAGTTCAATTACCAGATCGGAGACAGAACTGTAGGCCATAATTCTGGCTCCCCAAAGACTGGAGACATCTGCTGGAGAGTACTAAGGCTCCTGTCCTTATTCAAACACATCATAAGAACTTTACCCATCCAAGAAGCTCACGCCACAACAAGGTAGATGGACACTCTTTCACAATTCAACTACGTGATGTCGTATTTGCCTGGCTCACAAAATCTTAAGGCTGATGCCCCGTCTTGCCAATATTCTGAGTCATCCAGGGAAGACTCCATGCCCACTCTGGTTATTCCTCCAGATCATATCCTGGCAACTATCCGCACCAATTTAACCTCTCCTGGGAGAGCAGATTCTGGCCACTCAACATTATCCTCCCGAAAAGCCATCCAGTAAGTTTCTTAGAATTTACACATTAAACTGTTACGAACCCACCATAACTCCAAGACTATTGGTCACCCTGGTAAAAATCAGAGGACTTTGGCTATTTCTTGCCAATTCTGGTGGCCACCTCTCCACACAGATGTCACTGTACAAGGCTGCATGTTTCATTTGCGCCCAAAGCAAACCTTATTGTCACCCCCTGAGGGCCTACTACAACCCATTTCCAATGGGGAAAGTCCTTGGTTCCACCAAGCCATGGACTTAATCGTTGACCTTCGTGTGTCTCATGGGTATACGGTTATCCTCATGATTGTCAACCGTTTTTCCCAAAATGTGCCATTGCATACCATTTAAGAAGTTGCCCATGGTTCAAGAGCTTGCCTCTGTTTCCCAGTGAGGTCTTCCGTTTACACGGTATGCCTAAGGAGATAAACTGGCTACCCTGGTCTGAGACTGTCTATAGCAGGGGCGCCCACAATTTTTCGTCTGGAGATCTACTTATCAAATGACGAGCTCATTGAGATCTACCAACGAAAAAACACCTGCGTTCAGGGACGTGGCAGTGCATTGAAGTCAATGGCACCGCAGCCAGGCCCCTCGCTCACAGTGCGATTGTCTGCATTAGTGCATGCGTTGCAGTCCAGTGCGATCCGCAAAAATGCTGCGAGCACTATTTTTGCAGATCGTACTGGACCGGAATCCAGGCATTAATGTGCCCGCGTTCCGGGTGCGGGCGATCGCACTGTGGGCAGGGGGCACGGCTGCGGTGCCATTGACTTCAATACAACCCCTCACCCTCTCCCGCACCTGAACGCAGGGAGTCGGCCGGCTTACATTCCAGTGCGCCCTAGAGGTCCCGGCGTCCAATCCTCCCGTGGTGCCCGTGTGGCCGACATTGCAGATGGGGAGAGGTGTGCTGCCCCTTTCCATCTGCAGCGTCTGACACATTCAGCCGGCAGCCGCGGGAGCATAGCCGTAGTCAGCTCCTTTTGCATCTTAGGCAAGAAAAAAAAACTTTTTTTTCTTTATTTTTTACCATTTTTCCTTTTCTTTTCATTATTTCTTATTAAAACATTTTTCATTTAAATGTTCTACTGTTGGGGGGAATTGGGTAAATATTAGGGGTCTAAACAGCCCCCTGATATTTCCCTTTTAAAATAGAAAAAGAAATTTGACACTAAGTCCTCTCTCTTTTTTTGCAGCCTCAGCACCCAATGAATGGAAAGCACAGAGGTTTCCCATTCATTCAGAAACTATTTACTATCAAGCAGTTTCTGAATGGGGAGGAGCCTCTGTACAGAGTGCTTCTCCCCATTCAGAAACTCATGAACAGGAAGTGATGTAAATCACATCGTGTTCATTCATAACTGGGGACACATAGTGCTATGTAATTGCAGAAACGTCACCAGCACACCAAATCCTTATAGGATCAAAGTTCGTAGATTTTATTGCAAACTCATGTAAGTTACACAAGCGCTTTCGGGGCCACACAGGGTCCCTTCATCAGGCATAGCAATGCTATGAATTGCTATGCCTGATGAAGGGACCCTGTGATTGCTATGCCTGATGAAGGGACCCTGTGTAGCCCCGAAAGCGCTTGTGTAACTGACATGAGTTTGCAATAAAATCTACGAACTTTGATCCTATAAGGATTTGGTGTGCTGGTGACGTTTCTGCAATTATCTGTATTTGGCGGCGCCATCCGCAGTCATTCCGAGCACCCCTCCCTGATCACTGGGCCATACCGGTAAGGAGTGCAACTAGCCTTTTCTTTTTACATAGTGCTATGTGTCCCCAGTTGTTTACAAACACTGAAGTGATCAGCTGATCGCTCCAGTGTTTGTCCTGCACAGAGGACCGGAACATATGTACCAATCCTCTGCCGCTCGGCCACGCACACGGGGGCTCAGCTTCCCCCATGGATCCCCCTGCTCTCCCAGGCAAAGGCAGCAGGGGATCCGACGAGAAGTGAAAGAACACTTCAGCCGCGGGAGGGGGCGGAGCCGCTGTCACAGAACGAAGACCGAGCAGTGAGGGGAGAGAGTGGCGCCGGCTGTCAGATCCAGGCCGAGCGTTTCTATCTCCTCACCGCTCTGCATTAGTTATGTGACAGCTGCTCAGGCCTCCGCTGCAGCGATTCATTCACTTCTTCTCGGATCCCCGCTGCATACAGATGGGGAGAGCAGTGGGTATCCAGAGAAGCCCCATCGGGGGGAGGAGAGGACATTGCGGTCTACCAGTGATCGACCTTGTAGGCACCCCTGGTCTATAGATTCTGGCAGGCCTTTTGCACTCTCCTTCTCCTCTGCTTATCCACAGTCCAATGGTGCAACTGAGCAATCCAACCAAGCACTGGAGCAATTCCTCTGCTGCTATGTTTTGGACCATCATGACAATTGGGCTGCTACCCTGGAGAGTTTACTAGGAAGAGTGCCATCAACTTGTCCTCCCAAATGTCCTCGTTCATGGCTAACTACGAGTTTCAGCCATCTGTGTTAACCAAATGTTTTACGCCTCCGAACATTACGACTTTGGAGGATCATTATCGGGTGATCTGTTCTTCTTGGATGCAGATTCAGAGCTATCTTCATGCCTCTCTATACAGCGCCAAAAGCTCCAGGCAGATTGTAGGAGTCTACCAGCTCCTTCCTACCACGTCAGGGAGAGGGTGTGGCTGTTGTCCGGTAACCTAAAACTCAGAGTGCCTATTCAGAAACTGGCACCCTGTATTATTGGGCCTTTCCTTATTCTCCGGAAGGTTATACCGGTTGCCTTTGCTCTTGACCTCCCTTCTAGCATGCATATTTCCAATGTTTTTCATGTATCGCTCCTGAAGCCACTAGCGTGTAATCATTACACTACCAATCCTCCTCATCCTTGTCCCATTCCTGTTGGCAACCATGAGTATGGGATATGCAAACATCCTCGACTCTCGTTGGGTCAGGAGTCAAGTCCAGTACCATGTCCACCGGAAAAGCTACAGTCTGGAGGAGCATTCTTGGATTCCTTCCTCTGATGTTCAAACCTCCGCCCTCCTCTGTTCCTTCCATGCTCGCTTTTCTCCTAAAGCCTTTTGTTCTCAAGTGGGAGAGGGGTCGTTGAGGGGAGGGTACTGTCAGGGTTTCTTACCCTTCATTGTCCAGTTGCTTGCATGGCTTCTGCAGTGTTTGACAGTTTGTTTCTCTTTGGGTGCCCTCTTATGATCAAGTCCATTAACATAATTCTACAACATCCAACAAAACCCCACACATTCCTGTGTAAGAGTGATTATGTAAACACCAGTTCACTATTTAACCATCAGCTTGTTCACCAAGTCTCTGTCCTGGCATGTGTGCCGATCTAATTGCTCTGCAGTTGTTCCTGCTCTCAGTGTATGACCCTGGCTGACTGATATCCTGGTTCCTGTCTCAGACTATGGTTTCCACTCATCCTGCTCTCCGTGTTCCCTAAACTGTTTCTGCTGACTACCCACTTTGGCATTTTACCTCTGGCTTAGCACCAACAACGTCCTGGATTTTGCCATTTATGTTGATTGTTCACTAAAATGCTTTTATTTTTTTTAAACCTGCACTTCAACTTTGTCTGGATTGTTGGTTCCCCAACAAAAACAAACAAATCTGAATAAAAGCATCTTATCAATACAAGGTATTTTTAAAAGAAAATTAAAGTTTCTTAGAAGCATTTATTTCAACTTGGCCTACATTTAAAAAAACAAACAAAAAGGAAACAAATCTGGGACATTTCTTGCTTTACTGACTGGCATGTTTAAAAGAGAGGCTGTCCCCTTGCCCTGTGACAGCAATATATCTGGAAAAGGAACACCCGACTACCTTACAGTCAAATTGCCAGTGCTACCCGCCGCTCCTTACCACGCAGCAAGAAAATCTAGCACTTCCAGGTATAGGGAGCATGTGACCTGCTGCCCTGGGGCAGTGCCAATTGCTAGGCCCGAGGGCTGTCACAACATGATTGGGGGAGTGATATCACTACTATCCCAGGTTAGCAATACAGACAATTTCCCTGTCCGCTGCAGTGGAGCAATATGTTGCAAAGAATTATATTTTATTAAAACAATTTCATACAACAACAATTTTAGGCAACATCCAATGCTGGGCAATTTAAAGGAGAAGTATTGTAAAATGTACTTTTCCCAATACTTTGAGCCGGGGTGTGGCACGCCAGCTCTATAAAAAAAACAAACAAAAAAAACGAGAACTGAGGAGGTCACAAACTGCTAATCTGAGAGCTCATGGTCCTCTCCATACAGAGAGCAGTGGCTGTCGGTCACCGTTGCCTGCAGGGATTCTCTCCACCCCTCCCTCTATTCAGCACTCACTGGAGGGTCAAACAAGGGAGGCGGTGGGCACAGCTGGCTCGGGATCAGGCAGCAGGGTGGATCCTTGCTCTGCACTGTTTGCATATAGAGGGCAACAGCCTGCTATATGCTGAGTTTAGGACACAGGAGTACATTAATAGATGTACCCCTGTGACTCAAAAGGACAAAAGCAAAAAAAAAAAGGGGGAAATTAACAGAGAAATTGCAAACCTGGAGTAAGAGTATCATCACAAAATGTTATGGTGTCATCATGTTCCAAGTTTTCTGAAATCTCTGACTTCCGCAGCAGTGCAAAGGGTTCTTGCTTCTCTGGTGACATTATATGATAACCAAAAGAGGGCTAAAATAAAGATTGGAGAAAAAAAAAATGAGCCAACAAGGTATAAAAAAATACTTCAATAACTTAAATCTTAAAAAAAGAATAAATCACATTTAAACAAAAATTTCAGAAATAACCAAACTTAGCATCAATACTAGAAAGCCAGCATCTATTTATCAGAGAATGCAATTAACTTTAACATACCTATTGTTGTTACTTACCCTTTTAACATCATTTCCTCCACCAAGACACCCAAGCGCTTCTGATCTTTGACCAAAGAACTCTCCTAAGGAGAGTCGCAAGTAGCTTGCATCTTCCTGACACAAATCAGATGCCATCTGAGATTTTAGTAAACCATGAGTATTGACCGACATCTTCCATGATGTATCACCCAGATTAAAACTGAGGTTTTCCAAATCCATCTTTTCCTCCTTTAAAAAAAGGACAACGCATTTTTAACTTGTGCTCTTAACTATACGCAACAAAATCAGGGAATACGGTCAAGATCAATCATTCAGGGCAAAATCCACATGCCTAATACAGAACATTTCCCTATAATGGGCTAGTTCAACTTTATAAACTTCTGGGACACCAAAACTGAATACAAGGAAACCTATTAAAAAAATCTTTGTAGTACTTTTGAGAAGATGTCAGGTCATAAATGCACTTCATACACTGTCCCTAAATAATTGCCTTGTATGGATAAAAATGGGAACAGGACCTGGGGTAAGACTTCGAAATGGAGAATTGGCATTAAAATCACCTCTAGAGCATTGAAATGATATCAATACTTTGATCAGAGGCACATGAGGCACATAAGGTTTTAATGAGATGGTACATGGTTCCAATACATATCGCTTCCTTTGTTCCTGGTGCCTGACGTAACTGTCTGCAGGGTTGCGGACATTAGGGCTTTGTATACCACATGGGTGGATATAAACTTTACATTTACCCTAAAAAAAAAAAACCATTTGCAAAACCCCATAAATCAATTAGGGAATACCCAGACACTCTGGAGAACTGATTGCTTTTGTTTTTATAGCAGCTTGAATCACTATCACCAGATCTTGAAAGGCTTCCTTCATCCCTTTTGAAAAATTCAAGGTTAATCTTTCCTACATAAATGGACAAATAAGATTTGTATGACAGGATTGATGTCTTGGGAAACTGCTCTAGTTTTGATAAATTGCCCCGAAAGTCTTTACTGCCTTATTTTTAGAAATGTTTAAAAAACTTTAAGACAGAAGAGAGTGTACAAAAGGGAAGTTAGTGTCAAGGACGCTGCATAGGATTAACCTACCATTCATTTAGCTCAGGTTTTTGGGTTCTGGCAGTGGTAGATTCCTGCACAAAATGGGAGCCTTTGATGCAACACCATAGTAATTGTAACATATCCCCTTTAAGAATTCAATGCTAGCCCAACCGACGTGGTATATTAGGCCATAGCATTTCCTCCATTGGTTTTTAATTGAGGTGCACTAAAATTTAAATTTTAAACCCTTAAAAAGAAAATATGTCAGGCCGAAACCGAAAATATTTTTTTCTAACCTTAATAAAATATGAGTCCTCAATCTCTTCCTGCAGCCCCTGTTCTAAATGAACAGGAATCCTTTAAACTGAGTGTTACTGTTAATTTATAACTTGTGGATATTGTATGAGTTACTATGTACACATTCATGAATGAACAGGAAGTGATGTAGATCACTTGCTATTCATAACTGGTACATAGAAACTCATACTATGTCCAGTTATTTACAATCAGCAATCACTGATCGCTGCTGACTGCTTGTACCGCTCTCCATCCCGACTCGGTGTCACAGGAGGGTGAGACAGCGTTGCGGGGAGGAGAGCTCTGTATTTTGACAGCATACTACACTCCCTCACCGCTGGCTCCAGTGACAGCGCTGTCTCCGCCCCCACACCACTCTCCTTCCTGATCGGTCAGAGGCGGCTGAGGGAGGGGAGAACTGGGCTGTGCAGGAGAGCTCGGCTCAAAGCGCTCTCCGCACTGCTCGGCCTCCGACAGTTTCTCTCCTCCCCATTGGACGCTGCACTTTGTCAGAGGGGACGCAAAGCTGCGCAAAGCGGGGAAGAGAGAAACTAGGAAAGCACAGCAATTTCGCCCGAAAGATAATACTTTCTGCATTGTGCCAAAAGTGAAACTTGCAGCCAATATGTTTGGGCAGCTGAAATTACGGTGCATCCCTAGTTTTTAATATCGTGTATATCAAAGGGCATAGCAGAGGGCACTTCATTCACTTCATTAGGTATGATTTAGGCATCTCAAATGGCAAAGAATGCAAAATTTCAGTACAATATTAAAGTAGGGACACCTCTCCACCCCGAGATGAATATGACACAATCTATGAATTACCCCACATAGACAAAAAAAGAGAGGCAATTATAGCGAGCTACATATTGTACTTCAATAGTTTGTTATCCAATATACATCCAGACTCCAATCCAGTGAGGAAAAAGGACACCTGATAAGATGAAGAAAAGCACAAGCTTACAAAAATTAAAAAAAAGGCATTACTGTGAAATCTCCTGGTGATTTACTGTAATGGCTCATGGCAGGTGTGTATGCCACCCAGAGGTCTCTGTGCACATCCTCCTATGGAGTCTGAAACGCAGGCCTAAAAAATGCTGCATGGCCATGCACCTACAGAGGGATCACTGCATCTGAATACAAATCCTCAGGGAGTCATAATCACGTTTAAGCACATGGATCACCCACATAGTTTTATAGAAAAAAATGTTTTGTTCTAAACAATTTGCAGAGTTTTCACAATAGTTCACCCTTTTAATGTGAGGGCAAATAGCCCATCAAGGAAGAAAACAATCAGAGACGCAATGGTGCTGATTGGCTTGCACCCTTCACTGTTAAAAGGTTAAAAAGCAATGTGAACCCCTAATCAAACACATAATACCACTACACATTGGTATTTTTGCAACATCAAGATTATTGTCTAGTTGGCTGTGTGTTAAACACAAGGGAACTTTTGTAATGTCCTTTTCATTCCTCATTACAAAGCGACAGTGGCAGGGGGAAATATTTCTTTTTAAACAACTAAAATGCATGCTGAATGTCTCCTCCCCCTCATCTACATTCAAAAGGAAACTGCTCTTTTATTCAGGAGAATGAGCTTTAGCCTTTTCAATCTAGGCAAATGCCTCTAAAAGAAAAACAAGTTAAAGAACTGCTTTATTAGAGGCATGCTATAGATTGGATTTAAATTATCCATCATTAAAGTGTAAACCTTTATAAAAATGAAAGGCCACAAAAAGAAGCACATTTTACCATTGATACAGCGTTATTGCATATAACATTAACTGAAATCGTATTATATTTATAAAGCGAGTTCTAACTTTAAAGTACATGCTTTATCTTGTTGCTTTGCCCATGTTTAAAAGGAGAACTATGGGGTTAAAGTTTTTCCCCATAGTTCTCCTTAGGGTAACGGGAGGACACAAACTAGCGTCCTCCTGTCACCCTAGGCTCAGTATCCCATGAGCTGTAGCTCGCGGTATACTGAGGCGCCGCAGCGGATCCCGACAATTGTGCCGGGATCCGCCCAGCTGCGTGACTGACAGCTGGCTCTGCCTACCTAGAGGCAGAGCCAGCTGTACCCGCGCCTCC
>NW_017306523.1:721984-750079 GCF_000935625.1 Nanorana parkeri | reverse complement strand
GGGGAGGGGGGGAATCCAGCCCCTCCCCTGTCACGGCAGAGAGCCGTGACAGGATCGAGAGGTGAGCGAATGCCGGTATGTGTTCGCTCACCTCCCGATCTACTGAGCCGACTTGTAACAGTCTCATTGTCACAAGTCGGCTAGAACTATGAGGTGAGTGAAAAGCACTCAACTCATAGTTCTCCTTTAATATGCCATGGAGAGAAAATATATCAATAAATTGTATGGAAATACCTGAATAAATCGGTGCTCCTTTTCAAATTCTTCCTGGTCTTCATCTAGCTTTGCTATGACATCACCTATAACAGAAACACAATAATTAGAGAACAGAACCGAGTACTTTCGAAACCAGGTCATTAGATCCAAATCAAAATGCATATAATTGGCACTGGTCATACACCAGCCTGGACTGGCTGTTTAACACAACTCTTTAAAGCCCAGAGGTTTCAGATTTTTGACCTACCAAAGTCTAGTAGCTTGGCATCTGAGTTAGATATGTCACTTGTGCACGGTCCCAAGTAAACTCACTTTATGACCGCACAAACCTGCAGATGCGGTAAACAGAGCCAGAAAGTCATTCAACCTAGACATGTTCAATAAGGCAAAAGCATGAAGAAATGGAAGTGGACAAAAGCAAAGGAAATTGGTCTCTCTCTAACCTGTCTACTGTTAAAGAGCATTAAAACCTCTAACCTATTTCTTTAGCATGTCTGGCACTACTCCTCAATGTATAGTTTTCTTAAGCCAATTAGGATTTTTGTCCTAACTTAATCAGTTTGAGTAACCTCACAGGACACAGCTGTAGCTCGCGGTATACTGAGCTTAGGGTAAATTACAGCGATTAATTTACCTGCAGTGAGTGTCCCATTCACTGCTTTATAAATGCACAGTTATGAAAATGCTTAGCAGGTTTGAATTGAATTACAAATCCTTACTTCCAACAATAAAATTTCCCTCATTAAACTGGTCATCAACTTTTCCAGGAAAATCTGCAGTATGTTCACTATCAAATGGTTTGTAGTAAGCAAGATCAGTAACCCATTTTCCTTCTTCATTTTGGTAAACCACACTAGGCGGTGAACTATCCCCTGAAAAAAAAAAAATATGAAGATTACATACCAATATAAAAAGCAATGAAAAGTAAACACCTTCAAAATCTTATGTGTAAAGTTAATAGTAATGGATAACATGTGAAAAATGACACACTGATTTTTTTTCTTCTTTTACATGAACAAAAGGGTTTGACCAGAAAAAAAAATCTATTTAAAAAAAAAAAAAGTGGCTTCTTGATGCGCAAAGAGGGAGCCTACTTTGCATTCTGGCTCTTGGGTTCTTCTGCTGGGGAAGCACTCTTGCCACCAGGCAATAGAGCTTAAATACTTCGAACAAGACAGTCAGACACATGATACACATGGAAATCCCAACAAGCACTTGGACAATCATACAATCTGTCAGGAAGATTCGAACCTTTGTAAAGAAACAAAAACAATATCTACTGGAGACTGCGTGGGAGCACGCTTGTGGTCCCTGCAATCAGAGTCGTAAAATAACTGGATGATTGGAGCCATAAAGTCCTGCATGATCGTAGCAAAAAGCTCAACCGGACACCTGGTAGCAGGTGAGGGTCAGCAGCCAAAGTGGTGGTGACCAAAGTCACAGAAGTTTTATGTTACTTGTCAAGCAGAAGCAGCAGCAGGGAGAAGCAATATGGCAGGAAATAGAAGGCATGTGCGCATGACACTTGACTTCGACAGTGTTAAACCTTTCTACTTAGAGAGAGGGCAAGTACAAAGGCAATGCTACCAGCTCTTAACTGGGAGAACCTCTAGTAGCAACAGGGTGAATGGGTCTTAAAAGAAAAAAAAACAACAATTGCAGGTCATTAAAAAAAGCATAGCTGAATTAAAGATGTTCATCTTAGCATACTAGCAGAGAATTGGCATACAGTTTGCCAGTTTCTAGTCCTTCAGTAAGCAACAGTAAAACCCAGCTTTAAGACTTCCTGTGTTGCTCAACGTAATAGAACAGATGAGTGATTGTATGGAGATTCAGTTTACCTTTCATGGAAGTAAAATTAGGACTGAGCATAGACAGTCCCCCCAATACATGTCCAGCTTTGCCTGGACCACCACCAATTCCTTTAGATAAGTCTTGCGGGGACCAGGAAATTCGTGTGGGTATGCAAAGTGTCTCACTCCCATCTCTATTGCTCTGAGTGTAGCTATGCATTTATACACACACACTTTTTGGCATAAAGATTGTTGTATTCGAGAGGGGATTCTCCATCATACCGTATGGGATTGTGCTGCTTTATGACGGTGAGTGGCTAATAGTTATAGGACTGGCTGGACACATGGTTGTGGTATATTGGTGGTACAGCAGTGATTATACTGTAAAGTCTATAGATACAATAAAGGTGCCCTGGCGAGTTCAGTCTTGCTCTCCCTAGAAAGACAGCACTTGGGCAGCATATGTCCCCCTCTTCTTGTCGGGTAAAGAGATACCAAACATGTCAAGCCTAAAAATTGCATTAGCACGTGAAGCTGCAAAAAACGTCAATACCCAGTATTCCCATAGGGAATACTTTCAACACTTTTACTGATCAGTTTAATGCCAACAGGGATTGATTGCCCTAGAATGATTGTGCTTAGCGGATCGCTTGTACATTCACAGCAATCGTCTGCTGTTAAAAACAATACCAGCCGTCTATAGACGTATTGTGGCCCGGAAGTGGTTAAGGCTTGACATATTTGGTATCTATTTACCCGGCGTGACCCCCATCTTTTATATTTTATCAAAAAATTGGGCATTATATTCTGTTTCTGTGCACTAAATTGCAGTGATTAATCCTAAAAACTTTGGTTTGATAAACATTTGCGCAAATACCGTGCAAAATAAAAAATGGCAACAAGCATCTTTTTATTCTACAGGGCCTCTGCTTTCGGAAAATATTCATTGTTTGGGGGGTCTGAAACTGTTTTCAAGCTAAAAATTCAGATTTTATCATGTGTGCATATGTAAGAAATTGCACTGGGCAGCAAATGGTTAACAACTTCTAAAATTTCCCTGGAGCTGGACTTTTTTTAATGTGTTCGTAACTCAAATTCACGTTTAGTAATCCTTTAAAGTACAGTTCACAAAAGGTGTTAAGCCTTACACACTGCCACCATAAAAAAAGTCACTACCTCATCTGCAAAGATATAAAAAAGTGCTTGGAAATCACTTTATAAACCATTATGAAGCTTACTGTGCATTTCTTTGCAGGCCTGTTCACCACTAACTCAGAAGGTAGCACCATCTTGGAAGTTGTCTAGTGTTTGCTTCCCAGACATCACACATACAGCCAAAAAAAAAAGGAGGTGGCTCTTTAAATTGACACTAAACTCAGGAGTTAAATCTTAGAAATACATTCAAGCACCTTAACCATTAACAAAAATACTGTTTATTCTTTTATCACTCAAATCATCTCTGAATTGGTGCTGACACTGTCCTTCCTTCTGGAGGGTGTTTATTTTTCTTCCCTATGGTCCCCGTGTGTGTTGTAAAGTAGTCACCGCCCCAAGCTTGCTGCCGTGATGGACTACAATCTCAATACAAATTAGTAAACTAAATGTGAGATCAGAGGCGGCTCTAGACTTTGAGACCTTAGGCGAAACTCAAACATGAGGCCCCAACTTACACCAATAATGGGGAAAAAATATGCAGACAATAATTACAAAATGAACTTTATAAACTGCATATTTTAAGCCAATAACCTCCAGCAAGTGTCAGGGCAATGATTAATATTAAACAATTTTAACATGGCTTCTTACTTTGGCCACTTTTCACTCCAGCAAGTGTCAGGGCCACCAATGTCCTAAATGCTATTCTGCATTGCTGTATGTACTGATGGGATTTGTAGTCCTGTATAGCTGATTGTATTATTCTGCATTGCTACAAATCCCATCAATACATAGAAGCAATGCAGAATATAATCAACTATACAGGACTACAAATTCCATACAAGCAATGCAGAATACGACAGGGATGCGGAAATTCTATTGCCAGAAGCCCAGGACATGCAGTTCGGGCGCCAGGTGGGCTGTTTAAAAAAAAAAAAAAAAGACATTTATCCCTGTTGTGGGCAAGCAGGACTAAATGTAGAGCAGGGAAGCTGCGCTTTGTACAAGTGATCTCGGCAGCTTTGCTTATAGCAGTGTGCGCGCGCGCACGTGTGTGTATAGCATTAACCCCTTCATGACAGGCCTTTTTTTTTTCATTTTTTGCACCCATGTTATATTCCACATTTTAGGCCTGAAAAGGACTTAAAACCCCCACACATTATATATTTTCTATATGTCAAGACCCTGTACAATATAATGGTGGTAGTTGCAAATTTTTATGTTGCGCTATATTAGCGAAACTCCTTATTAACCTCTTGCCGTCCGCAGTAAAAAAGCGGACGGACCGCACTGCTGCATTTGCGGGTTGCCGTCTCCAGACGGCAATTATTTTCTGCGGGCACGCACGGGCAGAAAAGATCCGACCATTAAACACAACCGTTACCGGGTGTTTGACATATAGGCGATCAGCGGGTCCATAGCCCGCCGATCGCCTATATGTGCTCGTTCGCGGCACATATCCCCCTCCCCCCCCTGACCCCTCACCTTGAATCCCGGGATCCGCTGCCCCATCTTGAATCCCGGGACCGGCTCGGAGGGCGTCAGGAGGAGGAGGACGGGAGATCAGCTCCTTGCTGATCTCCGTCCGGGCTGTGAATGCAGAAGTGATGTGTATAACATCACTTCCGCATTCACCTGTCAGTCATCTGGCTGCTATTGCCAGAGAGAAGAAGCTGATAAAGCAGATCTCTGCTTCATCAGCTTCTTTTGGGGTCCACAGGTGACATTAGGGGTCCTAGAGACCCCTAATGTCTCCATAAAGAGGACCTGTCAGTGTGCCTTTGCTATTATATAGGGGGATTGTTATCCCCCATATAATATCAATAACAATAAGTGCAAAAAAATAAATATAAATTAAAAAAAATAAAAGTAACATAAAAAAGTAAAATAAAATAAGTCACATAAAAAAAAGGGGAAAAAAAACCCCCCAGTACAGCGCTGCATGACGGAATAAATGTCAGTCAAAATACCGCAGCGCTGAATACTGAAAAATGGCCTGGATGGGAAGGGGGTTTAACACCGCGGATGTCAACTGGTTAAACCCCAAAATTTAGTGACAAAATTAAAATGCCCCAAAACACAACAAAATACCCATTTTTTAAATGAAATATAAAAGATGGTTACAACGAATAAAACGATACCCAACATGCCCAGTTTACAAATTGCGTGCGTCCGTGAAACGGTGAAAAACTGCAGTACCCCAAAAAGTCCACAGAAGATGCTTTAAAAGCCCCCACAGGTTATCAATTTAGAGATACCCCAAAATACTGGCCCTAATATTATTGCTCTAACTCCGGCGTGCGTGGCGATACCAAACATGTGTAGCGCGTTCGTCGGTTTCATACGTAGGCGCACCCGACGCGTGTGCTCGCGGGGGCCGGGGACTTTTTAATTTTTTTTATTATTAGATTTATTTTATTTCATTTTAAAAACTTTTTTTTTCTTTTTTTTACTTTGACTGCTATCACATGGGGGGCTTACGAGCAGGTAAGTCGCCAGAATCGCTTCTGGCTCCCGCCAGTACGGTTGTATATCTGTACCCCATACTACCATCCACCACAGCCCTGCATTATGGATTTTGGTCGCAAATTGCTGTAAAAAACGGTATTTTTTGAATTATGACAAGTAGGGATGCACCGGTCATGTGCTCATCTATTTTCCTTACTATGGGGATACAAGCCTTAGTTAGCAATGGCATGATAAATATTCATTTCATGTTCATGTTCTTCATAATATTAAGAAACTGACCTAAAATCATGATTTTGTATTGCTTTAGAAAAAATGTTACCTGTCCCTTAAGAAAAAGTATTGGTATCGGTGAGTACTTGAAAAAAGTATCGGTACTCGGTCTTAAAAAAGTGGTATCGGTGCATCCCTAATGACAAGCAGCTTGGAGCGGTGGGCTTTAGTCCTTGGACAATTATTTTTTGTTTTTTTAAATGTCCACACGCCTGTACCATCAGCTATAGAGGATTACAAATTCCATCAGTACATACAAGCAATGCAGAAAAATACCATCAGTTATGGAGGCGTACAAACCTCAGCAGTACATACAAGCAATGCAGAATTAGACCATCTGATATATAGTACAAATCCAGCCAGGCAGCAAGCAACCCATTAAACAGCACAACTACAAGGTAATAATCAGGTGCCCTCGCCCGATATCCTTCCGCAGCAGCCGAAAGAGGAAAAATAGTCCCCTCTCTACTGCTGTCAGTGCGGCAAAGGGCCCGGGGACAGAGGGGATTTTTATCAAAAATAGATGCTGGAGTGGGCGTCTGGTACTGGTGCCGTTTTCCTGTGATAGAGCCCCCTCTGTCCTCGGGTTCCCCTCCTGCCTAACAGGTTGCGTAGCTTCCCGTGTTTGCTAGGCCTTAAGCGACTGCCTAAAATGGCTTAATGGTAGATCCCCCCTCTGCGTAAGATAGTAGTAAATCACGGGAGTCAGCTTGGAGCGGTGGCTACTTTACAACACATAGTGATGGAACATGGCAATAAAAACCAAAGGTTCTAAACATTTCCCACTTTTTTGGTGGGAAAAGTGTTGGAAGCTAAAATAATTGACATCTATGATACATCTTTGATGGAAAGGTTCCTTAATATCGTGAATGGCCCGTGGCTGTTTGATATGCGAATGAAGACCATCAAAGGGTTCTTGGAGGTTCTTGGGGCTGGACACTGATCAAAGGAGATCTGCTGGACTGTCATGTCCTGGGGCAAGCCCGACCCCCTGCTGGTATTTACTGCCCACACCCGTGTCAGCAAGGCATATATGCTGGGATTGGGGCAGGGGCATATGATTGAACCTTCTTCCTGTGTGACACTAACCTAGCTGAACAGCAAGACCTTTGGACAAGACAAGTCTTTCTGAACTCTGCAATCAAGAATGTGATTCGCTGAGACCTGCTGGAGAGGCGTGTTCTGAGAACAGGAGAAAAACCCCATGGCATGTGTGAAAGAGAGAGAGAGAGAATGGTGTAGCTAGCTGTAGGATCCTTAACCTCAATTCCCCTTTCAAATTCCCTTAATTGTATTTAGAATGCATGTATATCCCTACTTGTAAATAAACCCAACACTTATTTAAGATTCAGTTGTTCACCAGTAATTTAAGGCACCCCCAAATCAGAGCACATTCCACAGGCAGTGATAAAATAATTAGTCTCACCACCGCATGAAAACTATGGTTGTTTTGCCTAGCAGATGAATACAAAATAATACTTAACCCATGGTCCTGCAGTCTCCTTCCCTACTGGTTTTGGAGGAGACAACCGGTCCCTTGAAGGTACTCTTCTTGATGGTCTCCTTGCCATTGTGAAAGCTCACCTCATCACTTAAAAATGCCATACCAGTGGCCAAGAGAAGGAGTCACATAGTGACTCAAAAAGAGCACACAATCAAGCGTTACATGGCAGAAATTTAGAGATCCAAATGTCAATGCGATCGTGGCTTGAGTATTACTCAGTGTTAGATCATCCCCAATGTTATCCGTGCCCAAGGTTAGGCTTTAACTCTATGTGCAGCATAACTACATTATAAAGCTTGACTGTTACGAGAAGTGCTTTTCATCACATTACCTTTTTCACTGCCACCTTGATCAAAGCTCCACTGAAAGGCCTGTGCTTGAAAAGACTGCCAGGCATCTGAGGACGCTTTTTTATTTTGTAAATACGTAGGCGATAAGTATTCATCTGCTAAACCACTGACAACAGCTGTACTTGAGCCTGTCATCTGTACATCTCCTGATTCAGGTGGTCTCTCAAGATCCAATCCACCACTAACGCTAGATGAAAACATGTGAGATAAGTGGGTGCTGCCTTCCATGACAGACTGTTGATTCGGCGTTCTGCTTTCCTGAAAGTAAATGGAATCCAGCTTTTGAGCCACATTGGCTTCTGAGAACTCCAGATTGCTTGAGCTCTACAAGAAAAAAAAAACCCAGACAAAAAAAAAAAAAGAAGTTTATAATTTAGAGTTAAAATAAAAAAATCACAACATAAGATTCCAGTTTCACAACCACTGTAATATTTTTGACGGTGTGAAAAACAATTTAAAAACATAAAACAGAAGACTTTAGGGCAAGTTCAGATTTTGAACATAAACTATTGTGGATAACAGTCAGAACTGTACCTTGATTCACTAGAGACCTCTGCTGGCAAGCCTTTAACATCAATGCTTTAAAACCTGGTTCAGGACTATCTGGTTCCTCCAAAACATTTTCATTTTAGGAAATTTAAAGGTCAGTAACATGGCAACTAGAGAATATAGCTTGTTTCGTATGCTTTGGTACCCTCATTTGTCTTTGCTTTACTACTATGCAAGTCATTAACTTGGGATGAGTACATAGCAAAGGTACTGACATACAGGTGAAACTCGAATAATTAGAATATCGTGCAAAGTTCATTTATTTCACTAATGCAACTTAAAAGGTGAAACTAATATATGAGATAGACTCATTACATGCAAAGCAAGATAGTTCAAGCCGTGATTTGTCATAATTGTGATGATTATGGCTTATAGCTCATGGAAACCCCAAGAACCCCAAATCCACAACCTCAAAAAAGTAGATTATTACATGCAATCAATAAAACAAGGATTGTACATAGAACAATATCGGACCTCTGAAAAGTACAAGCATGCATATGTACTCAGTACTTGATTTGGGCCCCTTTTGCAGCAATTACTGCCATTACTTTTGCAAAATATTCTAATTATTCGAGTTTCACCTGTATTATAAGCACCTGCATACAGTTGTGCTCAAAGGTTTGCTCACCCTTGCAGAATTGTTAACATATGTACAATTTTTTAAGAAAACAAAAGACATTTCTTATGGGATTCATATTCAACTGTAGGTCATAAACAGAATGGCACAATTATATAACAAAAACGTCAGCATCAATGACATCGTTCAGTCTTTTGTAATAGTTGTCTAGGAGGCCCCGAATTCTTGCAGGTGGTATAGCTGCCCATTCATCTTGGCAACATGCCTCTAGGTCATGCAAAGTCTTTGGTCGTCATGCATGAACCGCACGTTTGAGATCCCCCCAGAGTGGCTTGATGCAATTAAGGTCAGGAGACAGATGACCACTCCAGGACCTTCACCTTTTTCTGCTGAAAGCACTGGAGGGTCAACTTGGCATTGTGGTTAGGGTCATTGTTGTGCTGGAAAGTCCAAGAGTGACCCATGTGCAGAAGAATGCATTATTATAGAAGATTTATATAGCGCCAGTTTGCGCAGTGTTTGGCCATTAATTTTCACAAGATTCCCTGTGCCTTTAGAGCTCACCCCCCCCCAAACATCAGCTACCACCATGCTTCACAGCAGGGATGGTATTCTTGTCGTTTTAGGCCTTGTTGACCCCTCTTCAAACATAGCACTTATGGTTGTGACCATAAAGCTCTATTTGGTCTCGTCACTCCAAATTACAGTGTGCCAGAAGCTGTGAGGCATGTCAAGGTGTTCTCAGGCATATCGTATTCAGGCTTTTCTGTGGCATTGGCGCAGTAAAGGCTTCTTTTTGGCAACTCCACCGTGCAGCTCATTTTTGTTCATGTATCGGCATTTTGTGCTCGACACTCCTTTTCTGCACCCCATGGCTCAGTATCTAGCCAGCTCAGTGCATCCATATGAGGGCCAACACACTGACTATTTATACACAGACACTAATTGCAATTTAAAAAGCCACAGATGTGGGAAATTAACCTTTAATTGCCATTTTTAAACCTGTGTGTGTCACCTTGTGTGTCTGTAACAAGGCCAAACATTCTAGGGTTATGTAAACTTGATCAGGGCCATTTGGGTGCTTTAAAAAGGAGCCAAACAACTACATGATAATCAATGGCTTCACGTTATATGAAACGTATTATCCTTTGGTGTCAGCTGATTAGCTGCTCTAAATATTCAGTTAATTTCATTACTCAATGTCTTTTTTTTATATTATTATACATTATAAAAAAAGAAAAAAAAGACAAGAAATAACTATGTAGATATTGCTAACTAAGGCTTGTATCCCCATAGAGGGGAAAATAGATGAGCACATGTCCAGACTCCAGAACACTGTATAGTGTGGCACAGCTATATCCAATTCTGCATACCTGGCTTTATATTATTAAAAAATTTATTATAAAGCCAGTTATACAGAATTGGATATAGCTGTGCCACACTACAGTGTTCTGGAGTCTGGACATGTGCTCATCTATTTTCCCCTCTATCGGGATACAAGCCTTAGTTAGTAATGGCATGATCTAAATATTAATTTCATTATTCAATGTCTATTTTTTTATATTATACATTTTATAATATAAAAAAGAGACACTGAATAATGAAATGAACTGTATATTTAGATCATGTCATTGCTAATTAAGGCTTGTATCCCCATTGTGGGGAAAATAGATGAGCACATGTGTTGTATATACATGTGATGAACAGTGCATTATTGTATAGTGTGGCACAGCTATATCCAATTCTGCATACCTGGCTTTATATTATAAGAATTTTATAATATAAAGCCAGAATTGGATATAGCTGTGCAACACTACACAGTGTTCTGGTCTAAAGTCTGGACATGTGCTCATTTACCCCACTATGGAGATTCAAGCCTTAGTTAGCAATGGCATGATATTAATTTCATGTTCATGTTCTTCATAATATTAAGAAACTGACCTAAAATCATGATTTTTGTATCGCTTTAGAAAAAATGTGACCTGTCAAATTGGTACCGGCGAGTACTTGGAAAAAAAGTATCGGTACTCTGTCTTAAAAAAAGTGGTATCGGAGCATCCCTATTAAATACAAAATATATTTGAAGGTTCATGTAACCCTATATATGTGAGCAGCTGTAACTTCACACCCACTTACAACTGATAAGATTTAGAGCAGAATAGTGTTTATGTAATTTTTTTGTGAGGTTCCTTTTTGAAAGTATCATTTGATAATACAATACAAGCCCCCTTTTTAATTCAATATAATACCGGTCCTCTTTAGAAATATATGTTAAAAGTCAAGAAAGTCTTAAAATGAGTATTCAGTAGATTTTCAGTCTATGTCTGCTTTTGTTTATCTGTATTGTACTCTGCACTTTTCTTATGGTATAGCATGTTGGAACTGGCCGTTAGTGATAAGAGTTATCTATGACTAATGTTATATGACTCCAAAATTTGTCTTTATTTCTCAAAACACTGCCTCTCTTCACTATGTGCGTATATGGTACAAAGTTTAAACGTTGATTCAGCATTCTGTACAGTATAAAGACTGAGAAACTGTTATAATAAACTGAGCATGTGTGAATCTGCCTCAGTGTAGTTCATTCTATGTTCCCGAAGCGCTTCGAAGGAGAATCCCCCAGCCGTCTAGATAAGAGGTTCTTTCACTTTTATAGCTGCAGTTTCCAGAATTGCATGAGATTTAATGGCTAAACCATATAAATTCGGTCAATTAGGTAAAGATAATGCATACGTTTCCATATCTCCTTGATAAAACACAATGGGGGTAATTTATCAAAGCAATTGCGACTGTTTTAGCCTCAATCACTTTTTTTTATTTTTTTTTAAATGTGCAAATCTGTTTAGCTGCTCCTTTTAACATTTGTGCCAGTTTTGACCAGAGCTTGCACTATTTTGCAACCATTTACATCTGAGCATTACCTAACAAAACAATCGCTACTGAAGTCCCCATGACCACTTCTTCAAAAAGCAACAGTTAAGCTTTTTGCCTGCAGTTACGAGTCTTCTTTCCTGGAGTCTATTTAATCTAATTTATGAAGAACATTACACTAGCAACATAAATCCGGCGCAAATATATCCCATGCGACCATACGAGAGTTAAAACAAAAACTCTCACTCTATGATAAATTCCCCACCCCCTAGTATTTTACAATTATTTCAGGATTCACTTACATGTTTCAGATCATCTTTGAAAGTTTTACTTTGGTCTTGTTCCAAAGTTTGTCTTGACAATTCTTTTCTAGTTTCACCATTTCCAACAGGAGCTATACGGTTCTCAGAACACTAAAACAAAAAATCAATGTTAATGAAAATCAAGGCAAATGTATAAAAAAATACCCATTTAGCTCAAGCTGTGGAAAGTTAAAGTCAGGCTTGCAGAAGAAATATCTACTCTGCGAAAGTTGGGTGGGAGTTGGACTTCTAAAAGAGAGAGAGAACCCTCTGGCTAGAAACATTATTATACTGTTCTCTAGTAGGTGAATGAGCAGGCAGGCGAAGTAGATCGATGGATTTTGCAGAACATCAGGCTTGTGTACGGTGATTGCTTTGCACTCGTATAACACAAGTAAGGGTTAAGGGCATGTGCATTACTTAAACAGCAACAAGTTTTTAATTATACTACAAACAAAAACAAAAAAAGATCCTACCAGAAATACGGTTCCGTGAGCTCCTAACCTCCTGTAGTTAACAGATAACAGTGCTTGCGTTTCAAGGAATCTTAACAGCCCTGTCCTGATAACCGCTGAACTACAAAATATCTCCACCCAATGTTATTGAGATGGAGAGGAAGTGTTCTGTAGTTCTAACACGCTTGCTGTCTTAAGCTGGACATACACATAGATTTTCTGCAGATTTTGTATGGTCAGACATAAAAAGTGCAACAGATTCCTCCATCTATGCTAAACTGTGTGGATGGAAGAATCACCACTGCGCCAAGCTTCAGTATCTTGCTAGTCAGCCCCACTGGCTCTCAAAAACACTGAACAATGCCTGCATCCAATCAGATTGTTCAGGTATTTTGAGAGCCAGCGGGGGAAACAAGCAAGATACTGAAACTTTGCACAGTGGGAGATTCCTCCATCTGCACAGTTTGGGGTAGATGGAGGAATCTGTTGCACCCAGTAATGAACGTGAATCATATTCACTTTGATTTCAGGGAGCAGATGGGCCCTGCTTGGACATTGCCCAACAATTACCAGTGGCAAGCCAAAATTCCACCTGGAGCAGTATCCCTTTGAAGCACACTCCCATTGTTCAGATAAGATGTTGTAGGTAACTGTTCCACTTTTCACATATTAGCCCTTGCCCACAGTAATGTTACTTACCCGACGAGAAAAACCCAAACTTTCTTCCCCTGCAACATTTCTGCTACGAATATCTTTTTTCCTCGAGCCAGAGGTGTGTGTACTCAATGCCTCGAACGCCTTCAAACCATCTTTACTTCCATTGCTACCATCTCCAAGACCAAGCCCTTGTCCTAATAATTGGGGAAAAACAATATTAAAAGTTCATGAATATAGCTGTGATATAAAAGAAAATGACAATAGTTCAAAGAACTTTAAGAGTATGTCATGTTGGTAACCCTAGTATAAAGGTAAGGAGTGTACTGCATGTCAGCTGAAAACAATAAAACCATCAACAGTCCACTCTTCACATTAGTTTGCTATAAAAAAAAAAAGAAATTGTAAAAATGTGCTACTAAACTGTGTGCTCGCATGAAATAAAACACACACAATAATAAAATATTAGTCTATAAACACACACAGAAATCATATAGTTGCCCTCGCATACAGTTCTCAGTTAATCTCTGCCATGGTTTACAGAAACCTCTTCCTAGTATAGGCTATTTAATCTTGCTGGTCCATAATTCAAACAAGTTTGTCCCTAATGAACCAGTATTCCCCCCATTGGGTGTCACCATCTTGCTTCTCACACACCATAGATAGGGTGTAGCCAGGCTGTCACTCATTGCCTACACTTCAGAGGCACTCTTGTCTTTCCAACAATGTCCACATCTCACAGCACTGTGTAGAAGTAAACAGGTAGGGAGAGTAGTTAGAGATAGACATGAGGTATTTAGGGTGTTTGAAAAAGCTGATTGACAAATTCTGGGTCTGAGAATAGGGAACTTTAACATTTCATAAAGATTTGCCAGATCATTGACAAATAAAGATTTGACTGAGCTAGCTGTGATGTGAGCTGACAAGCAGAAAACAGGGGACGATCTCATATTTTTACACACACAAAATGTTTAAACCCACATACCAACTACTGTAGAAGCTCTAGGATAAGAAATACCATGGCCTTCTGCAGACTGCCTACATGACAAAGCGGCACCATGTTTAGGAACATTTAATATTTCATTTGAAGATTCCTCTTCTGAACTGCCTCCTTCCAAGCCTGGCCGAAAGCTTGGTCTATGCTGCTCACCAATCTAAAAAACACAGTTCATAGATACAAAGTTAATCAAATACTGTCAGATAATATCACTAAAAGAGACAAAATATAAAACAAATATCACCTATTTTGGAACTCCAGCTAAAACTTTTTTGTAGTTACCAATATGCAGCGGTCACAGTACGGGCCAGTGTGAGGAGGCTTTTGTTTGCATAAAAACTGATCTGAATTGCAAGTGCAATGCACCAGAAAGCACACTGCATTGCTAAACCATAGGCATCTCATATAAGGTCAATACAAAAAAAAAATGTAATTTTTGCTCTTAGACATGTATCCAAATATGAACCAATCCAGTGTATAAAAGCTCAACAAAATTAGCGGTGACAGAGTTGGGACCCGGTTACGCTTGTATTGCTGTCTGTTTCCAGGTTGGAGTGATGTTCCTTCTCTTTCTGTCCAGGTGACATGACTATGCATGCGAGCTGAATGCTCCATAACTAGAACAAATACCATATTAACAACTCTTTTTTCACTTTGCAGTGGACTGCACTGCTTGCACTTTGCAGGAGTATTTGTATTTTTCCACATTCATTGATTTTTGGCTTAACCTCTATACACTTCGTATTGCATGATTGCACTCTGGTTAATTTACTGAATTTAGCGCTGGGTATTTTTTAACATCCTTTTTTGTTATATTTGGGATACTGTGCAGCTGCTTTTTCCCAATTCCCTTCCTAAACATAGTAAACAAAAAAAAAAAAATGTGTCATGTAACCTGCAGCAGCCTGTACCAACTTTCTGCTGCATGCTATGTTTCCTGCCACTTTCCTTTTATGAATGCTTATAAAAGTGGAACCATTTTAGAACAGTTGCATTTGTGAAGCAGAGTTGAGTGAAGTGCGCAAGTTGCTGGGAACACAGGCAGAGGAGACCCTTTTGGAACTGAGTCAACTGTCAGAGCTGACTTTGTATGCAGGTGGCAGGGGACAGAAGCAGCAAAAGAACACTTAAGTAGCCACTTCCTCCTGTATGACAGCAGAGTGGGAAGCAATATGATGGGAGAGGGATGCATTGCGAGTGGTAAAGGTGTGCTTGTATTCTTTCGGCTACCCAGACCTTTATTGGCACAGTGTCTGAGCGGCAGATACAAAGATATACCAATTCCTGTTCTACGCAGTCAAACTTGCCTGAACCTGCTGGCCAGGGCAGAGGTCTGCTTGGAGTGAGGAGACAGTTGTGCACATTACCATTGTAGGAAAAGTGCCTTGCAACACACAAGACATCAGAAACACTGTACATATATCTTTACCAAATGCCTTTCTGTATTCTCCAGGAAGTGCTCTCTTTGTAAGGGTTGCTGTGCTCCCCTCTCCAACTCAAGTTCTAAGTCATCATCATCACTAGCTGGAGCCGAATCCATTCCTGTCGCTGCAAGTCGAACCTGAAGCATCTGGAAGTCCTCCTGGCATAAGGGAAGCAACAAAGCATCAAACAAGGACTACTTGCAATTTGCAGAAAATGTACACAATATAAAATCAGAAGTACATCAAAGTCTGGTATGTCTGTAATCACAAGGTATCTGACAAATATAAATGAAGGATTCAAGGAGTATCCATCGACCCTTTGTCTACTGTTCAACATTGATGGGACACTGTTGACCCATAATGGTTAAGTACAAAGCCCTGTATATAACCTTCAGTAATCTGAATTCTATTGTTCTGCATTTGCCATCACTTGGCATACATGTACATTCTTTTCTAGATTTAAAAACCTAGAAAAAAAAAAACAGTTACCTCAAAGTCCTCATCATACTGAAGAGCATCATGATCTTGATTTGCAGCTCCGCTTGAAAAATTGTTTATTGCCTGGGGGAAAAACAAGCCTTGTGATCAAGATTATCTATTTCGTATTAATTTGTACTAACTGAAAGAAGAAACTTTTTCCTCAGTAGTCTTGAGGCAAACCTTTCCTTAACCCCTTCGTGACTGACGACGTACGACGTACGTACAGTGTACGTCGCCAGCATCGGGGCTGTTTAAACAGACTCCCGGCGACTTTTGCCGCCGGGAGTCTGTTTAAACTTGTAGAGCCGACTGTCGGCTTTACAACAGAAGCGATCCTGGCGACTTACCTGTCGCCAGATCGCTTCTGCGTCCCGAAGAAGGGGCCGCCCCCCCCGCCGGACACCCCCGCCGTGCTTCCCGGGCTCCGTTGCCCCTCCTACGGGCCCGGGACCGGCGATCTTTGTGTCCGCGGGGAGCTGGGGAGGAGGTCGACGAACTTCCGTTCATCGATCCCCTCCCCGTTCTATGGGACCGGGAGCGATGCAGATTGCATCACTTCCGGTCCCTGGGCTGTCAGTTCTGGGCTCCTGCAGCCCAGCTATAAGCTATTGAAGTGCGATCTGCACTTCAATAGCTTATTTCCAGTGTAAAGGTGACACTGAGGGTCTTTTGGACCCCCAGCATCACCTTAAAGAGGACCTGTCACCACCATCTGCTATTACATGGGGGGGCTTGCAAGCCCCCCCATGTGATAGCAGTCAAAGTAAAGTAAAAAAAAAAAAAAAAACAGTTTTTAAAATTAAAATGAAATAAAATAAATCTAATAATAATAAAAAAAAAATTTTAAAAGTACCCCGCCCCCGCGAGCACGCGCGTCGCCACGTAAACACGCGTCGGGTGCGCCTACGCATGAAAACGACGAACGCGCTACACATGTTGGGTATCGCCGCGCACGCCGGAGTGAGAGCAATAATCCTAGGGCCAGTATTTTGGGGTATTTCTAAATTGATGACCTGTGGGGGCTTTTAAAGCGTCTATTGACTTTTTGGGGTACTGCAGTTTTTCGCCGTTTCACGGTCGCACGCAATCTGTAAACTGGGCATGTTGGGTATCGTTTTACTCGTTGTAACCTCATCTTTTATATTTCATTTAAAAAATGGGTAATTTGTTGTGTTTTGGGGCATTTAATTAAATTTGTCACTAAATTTTGGGGTTTAATAAGGAGTTGCGCTAATATTGCGCAACATAAAAATTTTCAACTACCACCATTTTATTCTATAGGGTCTTGGCATTCAGAAAATATATAATGTTGGGGGTTTTACGTCATTTTCAGACCTAAAATGTGGAATATAACATGGGTGCAAAAATTGAAACAAGGGCCTCAGTCATGAAGGGGTTAAAGTGTATTTCCACTTTTGCAGGCAAATTCAGATAAAACCTATTTTTATTACATGCTCCCATCCACATAGCAAAACTGAAGGTTTCCCCTGCGGCATTACCTAAAATGTGGAATATAACATGGGTGCAAAAATTGAAACAAGGGCCTCAGTCATGAAGGGGTTAAAGTGTATTTCCACTTTTGCAGGCAAATTCAGATAAAACCTATTTTTATTACATGCTCCCATCCACATAGCAAAACTGAAGGTTTCCCCTGCGGCATAATCTTAAGGGGACTAGGGCGTTAATGTTGACCATAATTAACCCTGTCTGTACTGTGACGGCAGATCACAGACACTGTCCTAACAATGGGTTAAGATCTCAAGGCATGGGTTCTGCACTGTGTGTTTGATACACAGTTGCACAAATATCATGAAACATAAAAAGTAGCAACTGCCACCAATTTATTCTTCAGGCTTTCAGAAAACATCAAATTTCATTTTTTTTTCCCGGGTCTAATTCTGGTTTTTAACTCTTCAGGCCTAAAATGTGTGTTTTAACATACGTGCACAAAATACAAAAATGTCATTATGAATTACCACCTAGGTCAATCACAAAACACGTATAGGTGTATGCCCACCTTTAGGCTATGCCCAGCATTAGGGAATCTTTTTTTGTTTGTTTGTTTGTTCAGGGCCTAATATACACAACAGTAATGGAAAGCAATTGATGGAAGTTACACTGCACAGTATGGTCACAGTTATAATTGCAATTTCATTGATTTTAATTGACAAGTCATTTGCAGCACTGAAGCCATAAGAGCATGGGAAATTAGCATGAATCCATTCTACCATGTCGGATGCTCTCTTTGGCTCTTCAATTTCCTGCCCCTCAATAACACCACGTTGGATTCCAGGGGGACGAAGTTGTTTAAAGTATTCTTCTAACTCATCGTCATAAAATTCTTCATCATTTAGCTCTTCATCTGCAAAGAAAGAACATTAGATACTCTTAACTGCAAGAGCAATGTATTAAAGATAAAGCAATGGATGGCAACGTAATTAACCATAAATGCACCTAGCAATTTCAAATCTGAATATAATCCTGGGAATAAAGTGATTTCACAAAATGTGTTAATTAGCTCACAAAGTATATTTGAACCCAAGACTAAAGATTTTATATATTCCAAAGCATCAGTCTTTAGATGTGGTGACTGCATTAGTTTTCTCTTTGAGTGGTGGGAGCTCCAAGCCACCAGTTGTATTGTGCAGGAATTTAACCCAATTGCTCTGCACAAGTGGGGAAACAATGTACTCTACTCTAGACCGTCAAGCAATGCAATCATTCAATGCATCTTCAGGATGCCATGATTTCACTGCCAAACTGCATGTTTAACACCAAGAGGGCTTCAGTTGCCATTGTGAGGTGCAGGGCTTTTTTTGCAGGCTGGCTGGCAAGTGTGCTGGAGAAAAAAGGTAATAGAGGGCAAACCTGTCGAGTACAGCAAGAAGACCGCCAAGACATCTGTTAGTGGGAACCCTAGTTGAAGCATGGTGAACAATTATTTAAACCATGAGACAGGAAAGGCCTTCGCTACTGGATTTGTCAGGTGGGGAAAAAAAATAAAAAAATCAATGGCTCTTTGGATTAGCATCCCAACGCCTCATTCAGCAACTTAACTGTTACTTTAAAATATCTAGGCATTCATGTTCATAATGAACTTTACAGATTCACCTCCATGAACCTATAGGCTATTATAAGACTAATAGAAGCTAAACCAAAAAGATATGGTACACACTGTCCCCTAAACCTGTTACATTGAATTTCATGAAGATCTCCCTATAAACCTCATTCCTACTCCAGGCAACCCTATGTTAGTTACTAAAAGGGTCTTCTAACAAATGTTTTCTACAGTTTCCTCCTTGGTGTGGAATAACTCCACAGCTACAATGGCTCGAACCAGGTTACAAGCCTGGAGGGGAGTGGGGTTTGGCATCTCCAAATTTCTATGACATTTCATGGCTTACAAGTTGGCTTTCATTTATAAATGCCAAACCACCTCTGTTGACAACTTAGCAATAGAGGTGTTGTTACTTGGTACTTTCAAACCCTTTTTACCTCTTGTTTTGCTGAGAGAACTCTGCTCGGACTGCTTTGCTTTTATGCTTGCAAAGCCTATCTTGTTCCAATGAAAAAACCCTAAAGAAATATATGTGTGTGTTTACACCCACACAGAATACACAGCAATACACCACCAATCAAAAAGAAATAGAAAAAATATTCTTGGAGTTCCTATTAAAAAAAAAAAGAAAACTGGATAAAAGCTACATTTAGAGAACTATGGGAAAAGGCTTTTCCCCATAGTTCTCCTTAGGGTAACGGCAGGAAACAAACTAGCGTCCTCCCGTCACCCTAAGCTCAGTATTCCGCAAGCTACCATCTAGAGGCAGAGCCAGCTGTACCTGCCCCCTCCCCCGTCCGTTCCGCCAGTCAGCGCTGGAGGATCGGAGCGGGGAGGGGGGGAATCCAGCCCCTCCCCTGTCGCAGCAGAGAGCCGTGACAGGATCGAGAAGTGAGCAAAGGCCGGTATGTGTTCGCTCACTTCCCGATCTACTGAGCCGACCTGTGACAGTCTCATTGTCACAGGTCGGCTAGAACTATGAGGTGAGTGAAAAGCACTCACCTCATAGTTCCCGTTTAAGCAAAATAACATCTTTTTAAAAATATTTTTATCATAGCTCTTACCTGAAGAACTGCCATCTAAGCTGGCAATAGATATTAACTTTTCATTTTCCAGAAAACTTGCTACAGATGAACTCATTTCTTGACCTGGAGAATCACACATTTCTTCCTGAGCATATTTCAAAGAAGATGGGGCACTGGTAAACTAGTTAGAAAAATAAATACATTCGAACTTAAAATATTTGTCATCATCCACAGACATAAAAACACACAAATATATGGAAAAACAAAAGGAAAGTTTAATTCTACTTTAAAGTTGGGCTTATATTTTCTCATATCTACTGCTAGCAAGCAGTAAATATATCCAAAATTTGTCACTAAATTTTGGGGTTTAATAAGGAGTTGCGCTAATATTGCGCAACATAAAAATTTTCAACTACCACCATTTTATTCTATAGGGTCTTGGCATTCAGAAAATATATAATGTTGGGGGTTTTACGTCATTTTCAGACCTAAAATGTGGAATATAACATGGGTGCAAAAATTGAAACAAGGGCCTCAGTCATGAAGGGGTTAAAGTGTATTTCCACTTTTGCAGGCAAATTCAGATAAAACCTATTTTTATTACATGCTCCCATCCACATAGCAAAACTGAAGGTTTCCCCTGCGGCATAATCTTAAGGGGACTAGGGCGTTAATGTTGACCATAATTAACCCTGTCTGTACTGTGACGGCAGATCACAGACACTGTCCTAACAATGGGTTAAGATCTCAAGGCATGGGTTCTGCACTGTGTGTTTGATACACAGTTGCACAAATATCATGAAACATAAAAAGTAGCAACTGCCACCAATTTATTCTTCAGGCTTTCAGAAAACATCAAATTTCATTTTTTTTTCCCGGGTCTAATTCTGGTTTTTAACTCTTCAGGCCTAAAATGTGTGTTTTAACATACGTGCACAAAATACAAAAATGTCATTATGAATTACCACCTAGGTCAATCACAAAACACGTATAGGTGTATGCCCACCTTTAGGCTATGCCCAGCATTAGGGAATCTTTTTTTGTTTGTTTGTTTGTTCAGGGCCTAATATACACAACAGTAATGGAAAGCAATTGATGGAAGTTACACTGCACAGTATGGTCACAGTTATAATTGCAATTTCATTGATTTTAATTGACAAGTCATTTGCAGCACTGAAGCCATAAGAGCATGGGAAATTAGCATGAATCCATTCTACCATGTCGGATGCTCTCTTTGGCTCTTCAATTTCCTGCCCCTCAATAACACCACGTTGGATTCCAGGGGGACGAAGTTGTTTAAAGTATTCTTCTAACTCATCGTCATAAAATTCTTCATCATTTAGCTCTTCATCTGCAAAGAAAGAACATTAGATACTCTTAACTGCAAGAGCAATGTATTAAAGATAAAGCAATGGATGGCAACGTAATTAACCATAAATGCACCTAGCAATTTCAAATCTGAATATAATCCTGGGAATAAAGTGATTTCACAAAATGTGTTAATTAGCTCACAAAGTATATTTGAACCCAAGACTAAAGATTTTATATATTCCAAAGCATCAGTCTTTAGATGTGGTGACTGCATTAGTTTTCTCTTTGAGTGGTGGGAGCTCCAAGCCACCAGTTGTATTGTGCAGGAATTTAACCCAATTGCTCTGCACAAGTGGGGAAACAATGTACTCTACTCTAGACCGTCAAGCAATGCAATCATTCAATGCATCTTCAGGATGCCATGATTTCACTGCCAAACTGCATGTTTAACACCAAGAGGGCTTCAGTTGCCATTGTGAGGTGCAGGGCTTTTTTTGCAGGCTGGCTGGCAAGTGTGCTGGAGAAAAAAGGTAATAGAGGGCAAACCTGTCGAGTACAGCAAGAAGACCGCCAAGACATCTGTTAGTGGGAACCCTAGTTGAAGCATGGTGAACAATTATTTAAACCATGAGACAGGAAAGGCCTTCGCTACTGGATTTGTCAGGTGGGGAAAAAAAATAAAAAAATCAATGGCTCTTTGGATTAGCATCCCAACGCCTCATTCAGCAACTTAACTGTTACTTTAAAATATCTAGGCATTCATGTTCATAATGAACTTTACAGATTCACCTCCATGAACCTATAGGCTATTATAAGACTAATAGAAGCTAAACCAAAAAGATATGGTACACACTGTCCCCTAAACCTGTTACATTGAATTTCATGAAGATCTCCCTATAAACCTCATTCCTACTCCAGGCAACCCTATGTTAGTTACTAAAAGGGTCTTCTAACAAATGTTTTCTACAGTTTCCTCCTTGGTGTGGAATAACTCCACAGCTACAATGGCTCGAACCAGGTTACAAGCCTGGAGGGGAGTGGGGTTTGGCATCTCCAAATTTCTATGACATTTCATGGCTTACAAGTTGGCTTTCATTTATAAATGCCAAACCACCTCTGTTGACAACTTAGCAATAGAGGTGTTGTTACTTGGTACTTTCAAACCCTTTTTACCTCTTGTTTTGCTGAGAGAACTCTGCTCGGACTGCTTTGCTTTTATGCTTGCAAAGCCTATCTTGTTCCAATGAAAAAACCCTAAAGAAATATATGTGTGTGTTTACACCCACACAGAATACACAGCAATACACCACCAATCAAAAAGAAATAGAAAAAATATTCTTGGAGTTCCTATTAAAAAAAAAAAGAAAACTGGATAAAAGCTACATTTAGAGAACTATGGGAAAAGGCTTTTCCCCATAGTTCTCCTTAGGGTAACGGCAGGAAACAAACTAGCGTCCTCCCGTCACCCTAAGCTCAGTATTCCGCAAGCTACCATCTAGAGGCAGAGCCAGCTGTACCTGCCCCCTCCCCCGTCCGTTCCGCCAGTCAGCGCTGGAGGATCGGAGCGGGGAGGGGGGGAATCCAGCCCCTCCCCTGTCGCAGCAGAGAGCCGTGACAGGATCGAGAAGTGAGCAAAGGCCGGTATGTGTTCGCTCACTTCCCGATCTACTGAGCCGACCTGTGACAGTCTCATTGTCACAGGTCGGCTAGAACTATGAGGTGAGTGAAAAGCACTCACCTCATAGTTCCCGTTTAAGCAAAATAACATCTTTTTAAAAATATTTTTATCATAGCTCTTACCTGAAGAACTGCCATCTAAGCTGGCAATAGATATTAACTTTTCATTTTCCAGAAAACTTGCTACAGATGAACTCATTTCTTGACCTGGAGAATCACACATTTCTTCCTGAGCATATTTCAAAGAAGATGGGGCACTGGTAAACTAGTTAGAAAAATAAATACATTCGAACTTAAAATATTTGTCATCATCCACAGACATAAAAACACACAAATATATGGAAAAACAAAAGGAAAGTTTAATTCTACTTTAAAGTTGGGCTTATATTTTCTCATATCTACTGCTAGCAAGCAGTAAATATATCCAAAAATATTTTGTAAACATTAAAAAAAAAAAAAAGTAATTTACCAGCGTCTCTGCCGCTCGCTCCCATCTGAAGCTTCTCAAATAGCTGTGCAGGATCTCTGCTGCGCCTGCCCCATGATCCTTCACGGCCACTCGAGAATCTTCAGAGGGGAGCCAACAGCGAAGACACAGGTATGTTTTTACCCATTTGTTAACGTTTTTATTTTTTATGTTCTTGCATATAACTAAAAAAGTGTTTAATTCTACTTTAATGTCACTTTAAAGAACTGTAGGGTACACATTTTTAGTATCCCAATGATAAAGGAATACATTTTGCAATGTACTTCTCTAAATCATACATCCACCATAAGGTTACATGGAACTGGTGCGCCCACATGTGTATTCATAAACGCGCTGCAGTTCCTACAAGCTGCTGTCACCCAATGGGAGTAGATTGGTGAGGATCCCGACAATATTGTCAGGATCCCCGCCCACAATATTACATTAAAATGCAAGCTTATGGTGGATTTTTATTACAGTAGTGCATTGCAAAATACAAATTGCTAAAAAAAAGTTGTACCCCACAGTAATCTTTTAAAAAGGTACAAAGAAAACAAAAAAATTTAAATACACACGTCTCCTACCTAAAGTAAGACGGTAGGAGGGGAGGAATAGAGATTAAGTGAATTTACCATTTATGCAAGGCCCCCTTCAAAGTTAACCTGAGGGGTGCAGTAGAAATGTCATTATGTCCATAATGACTGTTTTTATAGATGCAGGCTCAATACCTGCCATCTTGATCCTCTGAATGGCTTTTTGCTACCACACAGGTTTATTTTTTTACTGACTATGATCAGCAAATATGTGAAAGATTTACTGGCTGCTCCCTGTAATATTCAAACATCGCAGTGATCAGTACTCATCACGATGTTTGCAAATTGAGGACATAGTCTTCAGATACTGTGTCAGCAATTATGAATGAACAGGAAGTGCTTTATATCACTTCCTGTTCATTCATGATTGTGGACATTGTATACCATCTCCTCGATTTCTGAATGAGCCTTTGTACTAAGTGATTCTTGTTCAATGACTGCTGGGGTTGCAGAAAAAAAAAATGGAGATATGAGTGTAGACCCTTGATGTTTCTCCAAAGCACCCAACAGTAAGGTTAAAAAAATAAAAAAAAAGTTAAAGCATTTAAAATAGGAAAAAAAAAAAAAAAAAAAAAAAGTTGAAAAAAGCATGTTTTCCCCCAAAAAAAAAAAAAAAATCAGTGCCACCCCAAACACGCCTCCCGCCCACAGTGCACTCACTTGCACAGAAACGCAAGGTAACGCAATGCCGTGCATTCCTGTGCTGTGCAATTGCAAAAAATTGTGCATGCAGTTTTATTCTGAGGTAAACTTTATGTTTGTATCACTTCTCTATTTCTGTATTTTATTTTAAATGAAGGATGGTATTTTTTTGGTCCTCCTGATTAATCGAAAATAAAAATTAGCCAATTAATTCATAATATAATCGATAATTGCAGCCCTGGCTCTTTGTAGTCCTCAACAACCAGAATCCAGAGAATACACCTTAGCGTTACAAAGGTTGCTCTTCCTGAAACATTTGCTGTGTGATTTTCCTCTCTGTACTTCCTGTATTACCAACTATATTCAAAATCCCAAATCAGGTTTGTATCGGATTGGTGGTTCTAGGAAACGTATTAGTACTAACATTTCTCTACACTCTGTGTTCTCTGTGAGAGCAAGCAGGGACACAGCAAATGAGTCTAATTCCTCTCCTGCATCATGAGCTTTTACCAGTCTACTCCACTCATAGCTATAATAGTGTTAACTGGGATCTACACCAATGCCTATATACAAAAATGTAAATACAAAGTAGGCAAGCTGTAATATCTGTGTGCATCTAAATATTTATATACCAACTCATTTTACAAATACTAGCAAGTGTCACAAATGCCATCTTCAAAGCTAGGAGACCTTCTTGGCTGTGCAGCCAGAAAGGCTGAACTCAAGAGGTCAGAAAAGCTGCGAAACCTTCCAGAAAAGCCACCAATACACTTAGTCCTGCGTGTGTGATCATGCACTACTTTTAACTTACGATTTTAGAGTGCGTCTAAAGCCAGAAACGTTTTTTTCCCCACAATAGATTTGGGAAGGGTTGTAAAGTAATGGCTTAAATTGGTGGCTATACCCCTGCAAAGGAAATTTGCTCAATTTGCCATGGCGACCACTTTCACCAGGAAAGGAAGGGTGGGGTAAATAACATTTTTCACTGAAACAGACTAAAAGGAAATCTGCCAATGGGGACACTTATTCTGGTGAAAACCGTCTGAGGATTTTGCTTACAATAGAAACATTTTACTTTACTCCCTACTGTGTCTACAAAACAGTAAGTAGAGAGAAATCTCCCTACTGGGACAAAGATTACCCCCTCCCACACTAAACCCCCGCCCAAACAAAAAAAAACCAACTTCAGATATACTTTAACCACTTGCTGCCCAGATACATTTCTTAATATTTGCACACACACAGATAAAATCTGATCTTTTTGGCTAGAAAACAGCTTCAAAACCCCAATTATTTATTTTCTGAAAGCAGAGGCCCTGTAGAATGAAAAAAATGGTTAAAAAAAAGGCTAGTTGCAATTTATTATAACATGGTATTTGCACAAATGTTTAACAAACCAGTATTTTTACTTATGTATTGAGTACTTATGAATGAAGTCTTCTTCGTACGTTACATCAAAGGGCTGAACTTGAAGAGCAGGAAAAGATGCAGGCAACAGAGGAGTGCTGACATTGCAGATCACCCTCAAGGCAAGTCTTCCATGCTATGCGTACTACACATTACGGCAAAAGCCACCTGGGGGCCCACTATTACAATTTTGTGCTAGCGATTTACTACCACTTTAACAGTGGTAAAATGTTGTATCACCTTTTGTTTAACTGCAATTTAATCTGAGGCCAGGTTCCCACCATTTTCCGGACCAGATATGGAACGCAGTGCATTGCGTTTTTGCCACGTTAAAGTGTTTTGTGGTTTTTTAGCTTAAAATGGGCTTTCCAATGCGGTCCAGTGTCTTTGTATGCGTTTTTGATTCCAGTGCAATCTAGACCAGAGAAAATGAGACAAGCAGTATTATTTTTGTCTGGTCCGAAAACGGACTGCGCTGGTGTGAACAGAACCCAGAAATACCATAGGGATACACTGGGATGCTTTTTTGGTCCGTGAACAAACGGTTCTGGACATGATCTGGACAAAGTGTGAACAAGCCCTAAGACAAGATAGAGTCGTTTGCTCTGTCCAAGCAGCCAAAGTTACTAAAAAATATGTAGTGTAGCTGTAATAAACTGTTTGCTTATGTCCATGCACTGACTGATTTACACAGGTTACTAATGAAAGAGGAGCTCTAGGAATTGTATCCGAAAAGGGAAATGTGATGTAATGTGTGTATTTAACGTGCCTCCAAGCCCTCACAAACAGGTCACCTGAAACTATGAAAGAACAGCAAGTGGTACATTTAGCTCAACGCTTCCAGTTTCTGCCAATTATTTTTTCTTAGGTAGTGGCAGCAAAAAACGTCTATGGGGCTGCCATCTGCTGCAAATCATTTGATTAAAAAAAAATAAGCAAAGATCAGAAGTAAAAAGCACATAGACCAGATGTACTGAACTAATGGTGCTACTGACCTCTGGTCATAGTTTAGGATAGAAGGTTCAGAGAAAGGACAGCACAGACGTACAGTATGTGTAGTTAACACATTCTCCTACAAGCACTACAAAATCACCACTTACCTGTGGAGAAAACTTTGACAGCCAGTTGCTATTGGTGAGCAACCTTACCCTATAAAATATGGACCATTTTAAAACTTGCTCAAAATGGAGAAGGACCTTACCTTGTTAAAGTTGGTATCTGAACACAAGCCACTTGAAAAACCTAAAAAGGAGATTTAAAAAAATAAAATTAAAAAAAATTTCAAACAATTCAAATATATAATTTTTTTTCTTCTTTTAAGGTAGGGTAGTAAGGAGTATTAGGAGGGACTGATGACAAGCCAGCTCACGAGACAACTGGATAACTTGTACCCATTGGCCAACCACTGCTTTGGATGCATGAAGACCATTATACAGGCAGGATAAGCAAAGCCTGCAACTTCCTCCATGGGTTATTGGACTGTAGAGGGGACCTTGCACAGGAAAGCATTACTTTTAAAAACACTAGCGAACTAGTTGTGTGGTTTCAATGCCTTCTAAAATACAGACCTAGAAAATGTATTCAGCAAGCAGAACCAGAATCAAGTCACAACTCTTGATCTGCATCTGATCTACACAACTCTTGTTCTGTGTCAGGGACCCACAAAATATTAAAGCCAATGAATCAGTGCAACAGTCAGGCTAGGTTCACACCTCCGCGTCCCGGGTGTTGTGCGGTACTGCACAATGCAGACAGCGATTGCCGTGCAGCCCCATTGATTTCAATGGGGTGACATCCGCGCAGCAAATCACGGGGTGGGGGGGGGGGGCAAACTACAAAAAAGAAACAGATTC
>NW_017306523.1:643989-721937 GCF_000935625.1 Nanorana parkeri | reverse complement strand
AGCAGGGGGTGGGGGGGGGGGCAAACTACAAAAAAGGTACAAGTACCTTTTTCTGCGATACACATTTCTTTTAGTACATTTTTCCTTTGTCAGCTCTGTATTGTATAGTCAGAAGACCCTCTGTTATTTTACAGTCTAGGGTAGATAACCTAGGACAGTGATATTACTATGGCAGTTGTCAAGTTATGACTCAACAGACATAGGTGAGCAAAATCAAGTCTTATTCATTATAAATGGCACTCAAATGCAAAAGGTCTGATCAACGTTGGAGCAGATTTTTCAGTTAAAAGTGACACTAAAAACTCAGGAGCTAAATCCTAAAAAATGAATTCTAAGTACCTTATAAACAAAAATTCATCTTATGTGTACCACTCGGCTGTAGATCCTCAAAATCATCTGAATTCATGCGGACACGGTCCTTCCTTCTGGAGGGTGGCTACTTTTGTTCTCCATGTACGTGTTTGTAAAGCAGCCACCGTTCCAAGATTGCTGCTGTGATGGCCTACAATCTCATTTTTTTAATTTATTAATTTGTATTGAGATTGTAGTCCATCACGGGAGCGAACTTGGGGCGGTGACTACTTTACAACACACACAGAGACCATGGAGAACAAAAGTAGCGACCCTCCAGAAGGAGGGAGTGTCATCACAAGCTCAAAGAGGATTTGGAGGATCTACAGCTGAGTGATACACAAAGATACATTTTTGTTAATAGTTGGGGTACTTACAAGCATTTTTAAAATTCCCGAGTTTAGTGTCACTTTAAGACCCCGTTCACATATAGCGACATACCTTTGCAGCGGCCGGGATAGCGCGACTTTCGGAGCTACGTTCCAGCGACGGTAGCGCGACCTTCTCAGTCGGGCTCCATAGAAAAAAAGCAAAATCGCGCAAAATCCGCTGAAAAAAGGGTCCGGTAGAAGCGACTTGCGACCGCGACGAGCGACATGGAGTTAGAGAACTATGGGGTCAGTGTTTTTCCCCATAGTTCTCCTTGGGGTAACGGGAGGACACAAACTAGCGCCCTCCCGTTACCCTAAGCTCAGTATACCGCGAGCTACAGCTCACGGTATACTGAGGCGCAGCACCTGGAGCGGATCCCGACTTAGATGACGGGATCCGCCCAGCTGCGTCAGTGACAGCTGGCTCTGCCTATCTAGAGGCAGAGCCAGCTGTACCCGCCCCCTCCCCCGTCCGTTCCGCCAGTCAGCGCTGGCAGATCGGAGCGGGGAGAGGGGAATCCAGCCCCTCCCCCTGTCACGGCAGAGAGCCGTGACAGGATCGAGAGGTGAGGGAACCCGGTATGTGTTCTCTCACCTCCCGATCTACTGAGCCGACCTGTGACAGTCTCATTGTCACAGGTCGGCTTAGAACTATGAGGTGAGTGGAAATCACTTATGTCATAGTTCTCCTTTAAGACAGCTCCATTGAATAGCATTGGCCGGCGACTTCTCACGATATCGCGGCGGAAATCGCGCGACAATTCGCTATATGTGAACGGGACCTAACAACCTCTTGACTTTAAGCGAATATGGAAGCCAGGTTGTCAAAAGTCTCTGCATCTTGAAGAGGTGCATTTCAACATACTCAAGCGTACAGCTGCCAATACACTATACATATTTCAGCCCATTCTTTATGAAATAGCAGAAATTTGCACAGTGGGCATCCTTCCGGCTGGCATCCCTCAATGATCTGCTTAGTCGTGAGAGCATTGAAGGTCAGACATGAGGCTCCAGTACAGCTTTAACCCCTTCGTGACGGGAGACGTACACTGTACGTCCAGCCACAAAGGGACCAAATGACTTTTTCAGACACCCGATACCTTAATATCGGGTGTCTGAGAGTCAAAGCAAAGCGGACACAGATGCCGGCTTTTGCCGGCATTCTGACAGCTTGTATAGATCGAGAGATATCTCTCTCAAGCTATACTGGCTTTTTTTTTTTTCTTTCATGAATAGATACAAAATGTGTCTATTCCTACAATGTATCTATTCCTGGAAGAAGAATGTTTGTTTGCTGATCGTTGTTGCAACAATCAGAAAACATTTAGTAACAGCTGAATCCTGAACTGCTGCAGGATCAGTGTCACTAACTTATTATCGGCTGTTCTGAAGTTTGAAGCAGCCTGATAATAACCAAAAATTTATTAATTTATCATGCAGTAACAGTGAGATTAATTCACAAAATCTGCTTGATATAATTAAATAAATAAAATAACATTTTTAAGTTAAAAAAAAAAGTGAAAAGTGTAAAAAAAATAAAAAAATGTGTAAAAAATAAAATAAAATAAGGGACAAATAAATGAATGTATTTATTGCATTTTTTTAGCTGTGCTGGTTTTGTAAAAAAAATACTACAAATCAAAACTGGGAAAAAAGTGTTTTTTTTAAACGGTTTTTTCCTCTTTTTTTATATTTTATTTGTCCTAAGTGAGGCGTTAGACGCACATATGTGATATAAATATGTAGCCCTATCTGTCCTCTAAAAAACAATATATAATATGTGTGGGTGCACTTTGTAAGAAAGTATATTACTGACGTGGAAGAATCACACAGCAAAAATGTCAAAAGTGTGTCAGTCATTTACGAACAGAAACTAAAAACAAGCTCAGTCATGAAGGGGTTAAAAAAAAAAAGAAGTTCTCACAGGTCGGCAATCATATTCAAGCATGACAGATAAGCAACTGACATTTTCAGACTCAAATGACCATTTCCATGCACCTCTCAAGAATTCAAGGCCTTCTTTGCTACTACATCATAAAATGCACAAGCTTTCCGAATTGGGCTCATACTGCCCCCCAGGGGCATCCAGAATCCAAGTCAAGGGCTGAAGCACCATTCCCCAAAACCTCATCTACCAAAGTCACAGGATGGCATTTATCAATGTTGGAGCACACAGAACCTAGAGCAGTTGCCTGTAGTAATCAGCGTGTCTCTCCAATTTAGCTTTGAAAACAAAAGACAGAAACTGATTGGTTGCCATGGGCAACATGCTGCAGATTCTGTTTGCTCCAGTTTTTATAAATTCCCTATTTCTTCCATGTAAGGTGCATTTGAAGTACACCTATGCCTAGACCATGTACATGACATTTTTTACATATTCTTAACCACTTTAGCACTCGGACCTGTATAACCCTTATGGAGCAGGTAAATTTAGACATTTCCACTATCGGCCTGTTTATTTTGCAATTACTTTATTACTTAACCACTTCAGGAACGACATACATACATATTGTCTTCCTGAAGTAGTTATAACAAGATCATGCCTGCAAGTGACCTAGGAGGCTGTAGAGCCGCCTGATCACTTACACAAATGTGAATGGGCAGCACTTTAAAAAAGGAAAATTCTCCTTTAAGGAAGTCTGGCTGCATTAAAGGAGAACTATGAGGTGAGTGCTTTTCACTCACCTCATAGTTTTAGCTGACCTGTGACAATGAGACTGTCACAGGTCGGCTCAGTAGATCGGGAGGTGAGCGAACACATACCGGCGTTCGCTCACCTCTCGATCCTGTCACGGCTCTCTGCCGTGATAGGGGAGGGGCTGGATTCCCCCCTCCCTGCTCCGCCAGCGCTGACTGGTGGATCGGACGGGGGAGGGGGCGGGTACAGCTGGCTCTGCCTCTAGATAGGTAGAGCCAGCTTCAGTCACGCAGCTGGGCGGATCCCGGCACAATTGTCGGGATCCACTTCAGCTGCGGCGTCGCAGTATACCGCAAGCAGCAGCTCGCAGTATGCTGCGGCGTCTCAGTATACCGCGAGCTACGGCTCGCGGTATACTGAGCCTAGGGTGACGGGAGGACGCTAGTTTGTTTCCTCCCGTTACCCTGAGAACTATGGGGAAAAGACTTAACCCCATAGTTCTCCTTTAAAGGGGAGACATTTATTCACACTATCCTCCCAACTCAAATCACATAAAAAGGTCTTATCTACTTAAAGGATAGAAAACACGGTCAAGTTTGCGTGCTGTGTTCCTGCCATTTATGCCATATTCTGATTAATTTTATTTTAAATCAGATAGAAGCAGATCTTACTTAGACACTGTACTGCAGATAACCCAGGAAAGTCTGTACTCGTAACTATTTTCAGATTTATGAAAAGAAAACTTGGATGGTCCACATTATATGAATTGGTTTTTGAAATACCATTTAGTTCAGTTGGCAAGAAGTCCAAAGCTGGGCCACTTGACTCCTTTGATGACTCGTCCCCACCAGCATTTTGCACTTGGTTTTTAACTTTTACAGCCCCGATAAATGCATCTAGGTCCTCTCTGTTAAAAGTAATGTGTAAACACACAGGTATAAGATACAAGCACACACTTATATGACCACATAAAAGAACATAATGAAAAGAAGTCACAATGCTTATTTCATTAAAGTGTCGGGTGCATTGCTGACAATGAAAATGAATGACAAAATTGAGGACAACATTTATATACATGGCCGCTACTTATAGGATCACTTCTTAATTTATCTCCCACCAGCTCGTTTTAGAACATATTTTTTCCATAAATAGCAAGCTTTTCTAATTAGGGGGTAAGGCCAGATTTAAACCTGTGGGAGCTCATCAACACATGTTGGTAACACCATTTGAACACAAGCTTTAGGGGCATCCCACTCATTTCAATTGGCCACTCATTTCTTGTTATAACTACTTCAGCATGTGAACACAGTCAACCATGCAGCTTACATTGCAATGCACCACAACACCGATACAAAATACATATGCAATGTGCTACTCTGCATTTGCCAACATTTAGGTGAGCGTAAACAAGTGGGAAAACGCACATCCATAAGTGTAAGTACACCCAAAAGGTGAGGGGTTGCTTGGAGTTGGGTTTAAAAAAAAAAAAAAAAGTATCACTAAAAATGTTACATTGTTAATTTACCCACCAGTGGACCAAATGCATATAGCACTTGGTCCTATTTGGATTGTTGGCCCCACTGCGAAATACAAGCTCCCCTTTATTTAGGTTACTAGTGGCTGTAGCTTCACCTGAGTCTGAAGCCTAAAATATAGCATTCCTGTAAAGAGGAGGCACGGCCAGCAGCAAGCCCCTGGCCCCTCTCTTAGCCGTTTACCATTATGAATGATTAATCAGCACTACAGGGTTGTGTGATAGCAGTCAGCAGCTCTAGCTCTAACAGGGCAGTGGCAGGTCTACCACACAGGCCACAGTCATTCAGAAATGATCATTCAAGACTGCAAGGCTGTTATCCATCTGCCAGAGCTGCCTGTAAGGACACAGCATGGCAGATGGATCACAGCCCTGAAGTGCTGAATGAGTTCATGAATGAACAATCAGTGCCGCAGGGGCTGTGTCATACACTGTACTGGCCCGTAAAGTGCTGACTGTTCATTTATAAAATCACTCGGCACTGCAGGGCTATGATCTGCCAGGGCAGTTCTGTAAATACACTGCCCTGGCAGACAGATCATAGCCCACAGCACTGAGTAATCACTTACTAGCAGCACTAGTGTCCAGAGCTGCCCCTGCTGCCAAATACCAGCATCGTCTCCTTGCTAGCTGCGAGGATGTACAGAAGGGCTTAAACTTTTCAACCCTGATGCTTGGCAATGGCAGGACACTTTTTTTTTTAATGTTAAAAAGGGAAAATAAATAAACACTAAAATGTGGAGTCATAAAAGCAAGTTCATCCAGTGTAACCCCAAGCAACAGTAAGTAAGCCTTTAGGAGACCAAGTTGTATGCTAAAAAGGAGATTGGAGAAATCTTGTTACTTACAGATCATCCTTAAAGCTCAAGGCAAATTTTCCATTTTGGTTTCCACTAGAGTGACATAACTTAGAAATATGATCTGTTGTCACTGGTAACTTTTCACTTTCTAGGTAAGATGCTTGGACATCTGGAAGTCTAGAAATAAAATAGTGTAAAAACAAGCAGCACAAACTGGAAGGATATCTTCATATAAAAACACACACACCATTTTTTCCAGACCAAGTACAAGTAGCGATACATGTCCAATACCTTTTTGTTTAGTTTGATGTGACAGTTTTTCTAAAGCAATACAGACTAATGATTTCAGGACAGTGGAGGAGCGCCAGTACCTAGTCACAGCTGCAACCCTGGTAGATCTAGTGATAAATGCCAATTATCGGAACCAATACAGATACTGGTATCTGAACATCCATAGCCAGAACAGGAATGTTTACCCAAGTCAGAATCAGGTCTGCTTCTCTTTGAGCTGTGCTACATCTGGTGCATCCCTAAGGCCCCATTAACACTGAGCGATTTATCGCGCGATTTTTGCAGTGATATCGCTCTATGTAGCTTCCCCAATCCATTTCAAATGGAGCTGTTCACATCTCGCCGCTCAATATCACTTGTAGCTCGTCGCTCCTACATGACCCTTTTTTCTGCGGATTTCGAGCGATTTTGCTCCTGATTGCATACAGCCCAATGCGATAAGTCGCACCATATCGCGCAATTTTCATGTCGCTCAGTGTGAATGGGGCCTTATGGTTGACGTAGGACACGTCTGTGGCATTGACCAACTAAACCTGGGTCAGGTGATGCTGCAGCAAATAGGTCCAGCGAAGAACGAACAACTAAACTGCCCTGAATTCAAGATATTGAAAGGAAGCCAAGCTTTCTACACATCCAAGTCCCCTGAACTGAGAGGGCATCCAGGAATGCTCCCTAGTCTGACAGCATGACTACTTTTCTCCACTTTAGGCCTGGTTCACACCTGGGTGTTTTACTGCGCATTCCTACGCGCTGTAAAACGCTCAACATGTGAGAAATAATAATTGCCTATGGGCATGGTTCCCACCTGGGCATATTTCAGCGCGTAGGAACACGCTGAAAAACGCCCTACTCCCAAAGAAGTACGGAAGCTTCTTTGGGGCGTATTTTCCACGCACATCCATTAGGATACAGCCGGATAGCGCTCGGAAACGTGCGTTTGTAGCGCGTTTCTTTTACCGCAAACGCGCATATACGCCCAGGTGTGCACCCAGCCTTAAAGTGTCTGACTGATTGCAAGATTGAAGACATGTGATACCACATAAAGAAAAAAAAAGTGATCACTATGACCCAATTATTTACAATCGTTTCTATACCAACAAATCTGTCCAGGCCATTTTAGAAGAGCTATGTAGAATAAGCAATAAACGCTTTTCATGCTTTCTTTTACGATAGAACTTTATTCCAGTCTTGGTACGATAACTGAGGGTCATTAAGTCGCACACTAAATGGACTTTCAAAATATTTTTTGCAACATGAATCCAGATCATTACACTAGAGGTCATTTAGAATTTTTTTAAATCATTTTCTTTATTAAAAATATTTAATATGTTTACAATCACACATCAAAAACAGAGTAAATAAAATAAACCAGTATAATGCAGTATAATGCTCATCAAGGTTCAATTTGCAATGACTTCTCATGTCTGTGGTAAGAGTGTGCATCAACATTATTGAAGACAATAAGGTTATGAAATGAGAAACTCAAACAGGTAACGGTCAGAATGTTTATTCTGATAAAATAAATTTATAAAAACAGGCAAGGATCTGAATTTAAAAAGGAGATTCCCAACTTATTTTCACAAATCAATTAATAACTCTTAAGTTCTTTATTTGCGCTAACCTGAAGACGAAATAAAAACAAACAATAATGTACAAAAATATATATATTTATTAACTAAAATCAGTGCAAAATAAATCAAAATATAACTGGTGACAAAAAAAAAATATGGATCAAAATTCCAATAATTTTGATCAGCAAGATAATAAAATAAAACCACAGGGTATTATTTCAAATATTAAAGAAACAAAACTAAGTAACTCCTGGAATACGATTAGTAACTTCCCAGTAGCCAAGCATAATGTGACAAAATAACGTGCAGATTCAACACGTGACCTCTCCCAGCAACAGATCTAAAAAAAAGTCAAATTTCTACCTGGCATGTACGAACTTATAATAATATGCACATGACTGGCTATGAGCCAAGAATCTATTTCAGATAAAGACAAACTTCCATTAGGTGATTTTATTTTTATGTATATATCACAACTAAACCATTGACTAGAAACTGAAATCAGCTTCAAGGAGACTCCATAAATATTTATCCCAAGATTGAAAGGGAGACAATTTTTACTGCAGATAAAATCTAACTCCAATTCAATCCTGATGCTAACAAGGACCAAATGGTTTAGTTAGATATATATGGCTAGTCAATTGCCTATAGATAACTAGAAATCTATACTTTACCAAAAATTGAAAAATCTTTTGTCTAAGAGATGTCAGAATTGTGTCAATGTAGTGTCCTTTTTTTCAGTTTTTTTTAGTTATACACACTCTTAAATTTCTCCTAACTTATCACCCAAAAAATGTGGGAGGAAAAAGCTCATCTCAACCTAATTATGACATCACACTCAGATCACCTTGCTACAAATTACCTGAAGAGGGCAATGTTGTGCTAGGAATAATTTTGGATTTTTCATTAAAATTCCAATATTATTCCATGAGATTACCTCTAACCTAAGTCCATAAAATTACAAATTAAATCAGATATCTTGACATACCTGGTCAGACTTACTGTCTCTTTAAGAGGTGTATAGCTTGAGAAAGTCTGAGCAAGACCAACAAATTAAATTTTCTTCTACATTGCATTGAGAATAAAATAATAATTTCTACTAAGACACAGTGGTTACTCACATTATTTCACTGATTACAAAATAATATACCCAACATAATTATTTGTACTTTTTTTTAAATGCCATATTAATTATACTAAAACCGTATGTTTCAATAAGTACAACCAAATAATATATAAGTAATATAGGTTGAATATTACAACACACACACACACACACACACACACCTTGAAAAATCAGGACGGGGAGCAATTTTAAGGCTTGACATGTTTGGTGTCTACCCGACGTGACCCGGTCTTTTATATTTTAGCAAAAATATGGGTAAGAACAGATGTTTTATAACATATTGTATGGAAACTGTTTTTAAAAATGTACTGTACTTTTTCATTATATAGTAAAAAATAACCCCCCAGTGGTGATTTTATATACCACCAAAAGAAAGCTCTATCTGTCCCCCAAAAATATTAACATAAATTGCAAGGCTATAGTCTGGTCATGCTGACTGGTGACATTTTTGACTGACGAGGCGCATCAACATTTTTCAAGACACACACACACACACACACTATATAAAATTTATCTATATCTATCCATTTCAAGTAAATATTTAAATGCTTCATGCAATAATTATTATAGCAACGACAACTGAAATTACCAAATCCATTCATATAATAATAATGTATACAAGGTAACTTTTATGTTGAGCTCTTTTTCCTAGGATGAGAAAAGGTACAAAAAAAAAAAAACAAAAAAAAAAATCATGGTAGTCTCTTTTGTTCTTTGTTAAGTTTGAGACATGGCAATTCCATCAATCTCAGTCTAACACAGTCTAGTACCATGGCTAGTCCTTATCTCGTCGTTGTCCGGTACCCCCACAATATACAACCTGGGAATGTATGTGGTAAGGTTCAGAGAATCGCTGATGTTAGAGTCTTTGTCCAGAAACTATGAACTCAAAATTCACTGACGGAATAGAGTGAACAAAAATGGCTTCCAGGATGCCAATGTTACATTATGTAGAATAACATGTTTAGGCCTTATAGTTTAATTCCTTTTAGCCCAATAGTTCTGACATAACATAAAAACAGAAGCATAAAGTAGGTAAAAAAAAAAAAAGGGGGTGAAGAGGAGAGGAGAAAACAAAAAGAGGGGGGCAACCTGGATAAGGATAAGAGGAAGAAATAGCAAAGATTAGGCTTCTGCACCTCACTACCATGGGAGGAAGAATTCCCAGATATTTTTCCCCACAACAAATCCTGGAGGAGCACGGGAGGAAGATTCTAGAAGGCTTCAAGGAGACCACACCTTTTCAAATTTGTAAATGGAGTAACTCAACCGAGCAGTGAGATATTCCAAAATGGTGCACATCATGAATCTTCTGGAGCCGGTCTAAATTAGAGGGAGCTTTGCCTGCCATTTCAAAGCCATCAGGCATCTTGCTGCTGGGAGAACATGATTAACAAGCTTGGAACATGTCTTAGTCATGCGTGGGAAAGGGAGGCCCAAGAGCAGATGGATGGGATTGTCTGCTATGTTTAGATCCAACAGACATCTAAGATATAACACGCTCTCAAACATGGGGTATCCTGAGACATTCCCAGTAAATTTACCAGTATGCTTTGTACATCACCAACACAGAGGTTAGCAAAATGCTTTTGGTTTGTAGTTCTGGAGTACAGTACCAATGGTAAAGAATTTTGTACTGTTTTCCCTTATATAGGGAACAAATAGACATATTGTTGGCGTTGGACCAGATTTCCATGTCCAATGTTCATCCCAAAGCCGCCTCCCACTAAGAATTGGTTCACACCTGGACATTTTTCAGCGCTGCAAACGCTCAAGAGGTGAAATCCTATTAATCCCTATGGGCATGGTTCCCACCTGGGCGTATTTCAGCCCGTTCTGTCGCGCTGAAAAACGCCCTACGCTCGGAAAAGTACTTGAGCTTCTTTTTCATGCGTGGGGCAGATTTCAGCGATTATCCATGGTATTCACGTGTGGCTCGGGGTTAATTTCCTGTACCAAAGCGGTAACCCCGAGCCACACTCAGAAATAGAGCGTAGGTCTTACCTTGTCCGCGATCAGCCGCTGTGTCCTCTGGCCCGCTGCCGACATCCGTCCGTTGTGAGCGTCCATGTCGCAGAGGGGCGGAACCCGCAGGAAATTTAAACGTTTTTTAAAAACACGAAAAACAGAGGAGAAAAAAAATCATCAGATGGAGCGGTCTATAATAGAAAAACAGGCAGTACAATGTATCAAAAGTTTTATGAAAATAAAGAAATAGAAAACATAAAACAAAATTGCATCAAAAAACCACCAACTGACAAAGACATTTAAAATCAATAAAAAGCAAGTCCTCCTTAGTATGGCCCGAGTGAAAAAAAAGGTGCAGTTGAAAATATATTTCGACCAAGTGGTCAAAAAACTAACTTTAAGCACAAGCGCTGTATAGAAAAAGCAGATACATATGTATCAAATGAAGAGTTACTCACTGTACAGTGTATTTGGATGGTTAGGCAGTCCCTGCAGGGAGTAGTATTGAAGCTGTGTCCACACGATCCAGACTCTGAAATCTGTTTCAATCAATTGTGGTGATATGACCAAGATGGAAAGGTGCTGCACGGTCTATTCTGACTGTATCCAGTCCTCCCTGTATGCCCACGATTTACCTCCTCGACAGCGCTGGCTGTTTGAAGTCCTTTTTGGAGTTTTCTCACTATAAGCAAATCAAGCTACAGCATAGAAGTGGTGGACTCGGATACCTGCGTCCAATTGTCTATTGGAGGACATTTACTCGCTGTGAGAGCCTGCTGTGTGAACCCACGGATAGATCCCCAGCCGGCGATGTGTTTAATATACCGGCTGTGACAACACTGACAGATTTTCAACCTGCCACGCAAGTGATATCTGATTCATGGATTTCCATCTATCTGTGCCTTCAAGTGCACCCGCATGTGTGGAATAAAATCTTTAAACCTCATCCAGCAACATAGATTGTGGATCACCCTGCAGGTGGATGTCAGTGTGGAGACCTTGCAGCACCTTTCCATCTTGGTCATATCACCACAATTGATTGAAACAGATTTCAGAGTCTGGATCGTGTGGACACAGCGGACACAGCTTCAATACTACTCCCTGCAGGGACTGCCTAACCATCCAAATACACTGTACAGTGAGTAACTCTTCATTTGATACATATGTATCTGCTTTTTCTATACAGCGCTTGTGCTTAAAGTTAGTTTTTTGACCATTTGGTCGAAATATATTTTCAACTGCACCTTTTTTTTACTCGGGCCATACTAAGGAGGACTTGCCTTTTATTGATTTTAAATGTCTTTGTCAGTTGGTGGTTTTTTGATGCGATTTTGTTTTATGTTGTTTTCTATTTCTTTATTTTCATAAAATTTTTGATACATTGTACTGCCTGTTTTTCTATTATAGACAGCTCCATCTTATGGGATTTCGTATTTAGGGGAGCCTTGCTTGTTATTTGATAGATTATTGAAACCCAGGAGACCTGTCTTTACCACTCGCTACTATATACGTGACTCCCTTTCCTCTTATTTTGCTGATAGAAAAAAAAAATCATACCGCCAGTGGGTGAAAACACGTGTCGAACGCGCATTTCATTGGACAAACAACGTGCTTCAAACGCAAGGGCAAACACGCGCATAAAAACGAACCTATTAGGAACGCCCAGGTCTGAACCAAACCTTAAGCATATATTTTTTTCCAGGAAAGGGGTCAGCCTGGATAGAGTTCAGAAGTCTATAGTGATCGGAGATAAGATGCTTACAAGTAGGACCATCCAAACAGTATCTCAAAACAGGGTCAGTGGAGAAAGTTATGGCAGCAGAGATAGAATATCCATAATGTTTGATCTGAAGATAGGTAAAGAGGGATCTCAACGAAAGTTTAAATCTAGTGCGTAGATCAGCAAAAGGGTAAAAGAATCCTATCTATGGTATGCATAACATCCTTAAAGCGGAATAAGGAACTAATCGGACCAAGGGCAAGCTGCATGATGGTCAAGGGAGGCCTAAAGCAAAAGGTATGTATAGGAACGATCGCATGGGGGTAGTGGGAAAGGTCAGATTAAATTTAACCCCAGCATATTGCCAAATATCACTGGTATACATCATGGAAGACAACTAGGGTGGAGTCAAGAGAGAATGTTCCTGGCCAGAAAAGGGAGTTAAGATGGAGATCCAAAAGCTCTCTGTCCAACAGTAGGGGAGGGCGGAAAAAAAGGACCATGAGGCCAGATGGTGGAGGGGGGGCACCAGATAGTATTTGAGAATACTATGCAGCCCAGGCCACCCTGCGATTTGGAGGTCACCAGCACAAGCCTGGTTTTCCAAAGTAAATTAAAAAAAGGGAGCGTTTGAGGCTTTGAAATCAGACATAGGGATTTTAATAGGCAGTGTTTCAAAGTAATAATGCAACTTAGGAAGAAGTGTCATTTTAAAGTAAGGTCATTTTGCCTATCCAAGGCCAGGTGTATGATCACCACCTCTGCAGGTAGGCCCTAAGCTCCCGGAATAAAGGAAGGTAGTTATTTAGAATTTTAACTGGGGTGAAGAAATATTTCAGTAATTTGTAAATACAATGTAGACTTTCCCCCCTTCAAATCAGTAAGAAAAAATCAATTAGAAATCTCTTTTAATGCCAACCTGTAACACTAGAACATGCAAAAGACCAAGGTGAGCAAAAATTTCTACTTGGCCCTTACACTTATGCCTACAAAATGAAAGAAGACTAAGTTTAGATATTCTTGTATAAGCACAGGCATGACTGGTTCTGTGTACACAACTTAACAAATAGACATAAAAATACATTTTAAAAAAAAGAAGAATCGATGGCATAGCTTACCTTTCAATAGCAGTGCGGGCTTTTGCAACAGTAGATGCAGCAACTGGTAAACCTAAATTTGAAGTGAGGGTGCAGTTATCGAGAGTTTCACCAAGGTTGCTGCTCATTGACTCAGCCAAGAAGCTTGGAAAAGTTTCATCTTCTATGTTGACATATCGTTCAGACATTGTAAAGCTCTACCCTATACAGAACAAACATACAATTAGAAAAAAAGCCCACTAGAATTCTAATTCATCAACCTAGTCTTTTTTTTTACAAACTAATTCCAGTTAAGATGTTGATGCTGTTAGACTAGAGCATACTATAAAGCAGTGGGCTCAAAGTACCGTCCCCCCGAGCCTGTACTTTTGGCCCACAGCCAGCTCAAGTCAGGTACCCGGTCACGGACTGCGTACCTGACTTGCGGGAGGAGATCCACGGTCTGCATCTCTGTCGGATGCAGACCGCAAAGCTGCTCCTTTGTGCCAACACTCAGATCTTTTTTTAATATAACTAACCGATTAGTTGATAAAATAATCGTGTAACTAATCGATGAAAAAACAGTCAATGTCAGAACAAAACTGCATGCACAATTATTTGCAATTGCACTGGAACGCACAGCATTGCGGTACGGTGCATTCCAGTGAGGGCGATCACACTGTTGGCGGGAGGCACATTTGGGGTGCGTAATATAGTGGGTAGTGGGCTGGTGCATTAGCCTGTCTGCAATCGGCCATTTCAAATTGCAATAGCCAATAACAGGATGGCTATTGCACCCATCCACTGCTTGCTGTGCCCTCCTCCCAGGGTGGAGGAGAGAGCTAGGGGATCCAACCAACTTATCCATAATAAAAATTGTTGAAAACTATTCTCATTATCGATCTATTGGTTGCAGCCCTACTCTGTGTATGCGGCAGCACTTTGTGCAATGGCTGCATGAAAATCCAGTCCACTTTTACAGTCAAGCTCAGTAGTAATGCTCTTCAAGCAACTATGTATTTGACAACAAACACAGACTGGTAACATGATGCTACTCAGGAATTTAACACCGAGTATAAGAGCAGAGACCCTGTTAGTACACAGCAGCCACATAGTATTTTGGCAAAGTACTATACTACATGGTTTAAACCTGGTTAAACTAACGCACCGCATGCCTGTAGTTCTGTGATCAGTTCAGTGCTTACGCGCCACTCCCGCCCGGCCATGCACAATGAGTGGCAGTGTCTGGGATATATTACTTGTATATAAATACATTTTATGTTAATGCATATTCTCAAACTTATAAGCAGGAAAGAGTTCAAAAGTGATTGATATGCAGAACACCGAGTAAAAACACATACAAAGACAACAAAATGCCAGAAGCCACCTGTCACAGACGTATCAAAGATGTCATGCTTTAGTCTCCTTACATATTCTGTCTTACGGGATTCCAAATACAATGTAAAGGAGCTCAAAAAGCAAGAGAAACTGTAGCATTACTTAGGAATATCTGTGAACTGTTTCATAACAGATTGAACTAATTTTGTCAGTTTATAGTCATAGTTTTATTAAATTTCAGCATTGGAACCTTCATTTCCTTAGGTCTTTTATTTGGGAAAAGAGCAGGGAAAATAAATTGCTAACCCTAATGGAGATTGTGACATGTTAAAAGAATGAATTAAAATATTTATGTACTAAGAAAAAAGTATTTCCGTGTAGTTAAACCTAAAATCTCCAACAAAAGATTCACGATAAAAATATATTAGAATTTACAACAAGGCATGATGCCAAACATACGGGGGGGGAATTTATCAAACCTGGAGCAGACAGAATCTGGAGCAGTTGCCCATGGCAACCAATCAGCTTCTCTCTCCATTTCGTTAAGTTAAACTTTGAAAATGAAAGATAGAATCTGATAGGCTGTCATGCACAGCAGCTCCAGATTTTATCTGCTCCTGTTTCGAAAAAAAACCTCACTGTATTTTACAAAAACTGGAATTCTCAGGTGCTGCAGTGGTACATTATAAAAAGGTAAGCACAGACTCCTTGTGAAACCTGTAGTCAAGTGAACCAATTACTTTCTTCAGTTCACCTTAAGATTTAGGGCAACTACTATAAAAAAAAAAGCTCTCATTCAGCTGGAGTCACCCCTAACCTTTACTAGATACTTACTAGGCAAACAGAAACCTGAGTGTACAACAATCACATCATCACCTATTAAAAGGCTAAAGCTTGGTACACAGTTATCTTTCGAAAAATATGACAGATGACTCCATCCACACTAAACAGATGACCTAATCTCTAGCTGTGTACATCGCATTGTGCAACTGCAATGCTGCAAGCTTCATTCGGCCAACCAATTTTCCAACATGTTCCTTCTGCAAAAGTCGATCTAATGATTGACCTATTTTAAGGGAATTTCAGCAAATCACATCATGGTTTAAACCTGGTTAAACTGGCACATGGCATGCCCGAGTTCTTTGGTCAGACTGGTGTTTACGCGCCACCCCCGCCCACCTCAGTTGGAGAGACAGCGCTCGGGATAGGTGGCATTGGCAGAAAAAGATCACAAAGAGGGACCAGTTTGCACATCTGTCTACTACTGGCGAGCTACAAGACACTGTGGTAACACATGGCATGCCTATATCCTCATGGTCAGCCTGCTTCTTAAAAAGTCTCCCTTGTCCAGCCATGCACAATTCCCGATGGGATATGCGACACTGACAGAAGCCTACGATGGCTGTGATATGTGACACTTGTTGGTTATGCGTTTAGATGAAGCATTGAGATCTTGCGGAATGCTTAAAGGAGAACTATGAGGTGAGTGCTTCTCACTCACCTCATAGTTCTAGCAGACCTGTGACAATGAGACTATCACAGGTCGGCTCAGTAGATCGGGAAGTGAGCGAACACATACCGGCGTTCGCTCACCTCTCGATCCTGTTGCGGCTCTCTGTCTTGACAGGGGAAGGGCTGGATTCCCCCCTCCGCCAGCACTGACTGGCGTAACGGACGGGGAGGGGGCGGGTACAGCTGGCTCTGCCTCCAGATAGACAGAGCCAGCCGTCAGTCACGCACCTGGGCAGATCCAGACATAATTGTCGGGATCCGCTTCAGCTGCGGTGTCTCAGTATACCACGAGCTACAGCTCGCGGTATACTGAGCCTAGGGTGACGGGAGGACGCTAGTTTGTGTCCTCCCATTACCCTAAGGAGAACTATGAGGAAAAGCCTTAACCCCATAGTTCTCCTTTAAGTTTTACTTCCTTAGAATGACATTACGTTTGAATAAAGCATTGTGCAGGAGAAAGATGTCATAGACTAACATTGCAATAAAGCGCCATCGACAGCTCAAAGGACATAACAGTATATCGGTACATTAGAATGTCAGTAATACAAGCATTACACATCAGCATATGCTGTTGCATCTCCAACAACACGGACAGAAGCCACCGATGGCTGGGATGGGCGACACGGACAGAAGCCCCCGATGGCTGGGATGGGCGACACGGACAGAAGCCACCGATGGCTGGGATGGGCGACACGGACAGAAGCCACCGATGGCTGGGATGGGCGACACGGACAGAAGCCACCGATGGCTGGGATGGGCGGCACGGACAGAAGCCGATGATTGTCACAAGGAGTCTCCACCTCCACTGCTTGGAGCCCAGGTTACATATCTAGATTGCAGTCAAGTGATGGCTTGTACAAAAAAGTAAAAAGGTAATTACAATTTTTTTAATAAAGGGGCTTGAATTATATCACATGGTAAACAATACAACAAGGAAAGGGTTCGATCTCAAATTAAAAAGGAGAACTATGGGGTTAAGGCTTTTCCCCATAGTTCTCCTTAGGGTAACCGGAGGACACAAACTAGCGTCCTCCCATCACCCTAGGCTCAGTATACCACGAGCTGTAGCTCGCGGTATACTGAGACGCCGCAGCTGAAGCGGATCCTGACAATTGTGCCGGGATCCGCCCAGCTGTGTGACTGACAGCTGGCTCTGCCTATCTAGAGGCCGAGCCAGCTGTACCCACCCCCTCCCGTTCCGCCAGTCAGCGCTGGCAGATCGGAGCGGGGAGGGGGGAATCCAGCCCCTCCCCTGTCACATCAGAGAGCCGTGACAGGATCGAGAGGTGAGCGAACGCCAGTATGTGTTCGCTCACCTCCCGATCTACTGAGCCGACCTGTGACAGTCTCATTGTCACAGGTTGGCTACAACTATGAGGTGAGTGAAAAGCACTTACCTCATAGTTCTCCTTTAAAGCCCAAGTGAAGTCTCACCCCTTTTTATATCTTCATAATCCTGTAACCCTGCAGGTTATGTTATTTTTCCTTACATTTTTTCTCTCAGTGAAAACACAGTTTCCTTTCCTCTATGACACAGCCTCACCTCTCACCTCAAGGGTCCTCACACAGTCTCATATTGCAGGGGAAGAGCTATTGGACTGCCATGTCATATTTAGACTCCCTTTACAACTGCTATAACAGGATAGTGAAAGTATGACTAGAAAAATGGAGGTTGTCAGTTCAATGACTGACTGCATATCCATTTTTGTGACTTCAACTGGGCTTTAAAATCGGTCAGCCTATTTTCAGGCCTAAAATGTGGAATATAACATGGGTGTAAAAATTGAAAAAAGGGCCTCAGTCATGAAGGGGTTAAAAGGTCTAAAAAAGGAGCTAAAGTTTAGGAAGCAAACTGTTGAGCTATTTTAGCTACTAGCAGTTAGTCATCTCAAATGGACAATGACACAGATCTGAATAGGTCAGGCAGCTAAATTTCAAGAGACTACATTGTTTGGAGAAGTAACTGAGCACAAAACATAGAATAAACTGTTCCTTATAGCGTAAAGCTATAAAGTATCAATTCCTCCACCCCCCCTATCGGATGTCCTGATGACCATTATCAATGAAAATGGGCTGTTCCTGTTGTGGCTCTAGGTCAGGAAGTGCAGTAGAATTTCCCCAATGTAACACAGATGGCAAAAAAAGCAGACATGGGCTATAACTCTACCTGCTTTACACCATCCAATATGAAAATAAAAGTTTTGGTGTGAGGCCGGATGAGGTCCCACTTTCATAAAACACTTCTGGAATGGAAGTAGCAGGAGAATAAAGAGAGAAAACCTCTAGAAGGCTTTTACGAGTCAGAAAGACAACTACAGTATATGTATACACCTCACAAGGAGATACCTGGGAATGAGCATGCTTCCCTGACAGAAATACAAGTCAAGGCATTACCAAGCCCCAAACACAGGAGACATCACAAGTACAGTCTTCTCGGTGTCAGCTCAGTCAGTAACAACTGTTCAGTGCAGCCACTCCCCCTCCCCCCTCTATCCGTCCTCTGACTGGAGAAAGTTTCCAGCACTCGGAGCTCCTGCCCCCCCGGCCTAGCACACACGCGGCCCGTGTTATAGTAACATACTTACGCCACACCGCCGGCTCCTCAGCACACACAGCGACCTACATAGAAGACCATACAGCGTAAACAACCGAGCCGAGCAGCATGAAAACCGAAATCCCGCAGTAACTACTCAGCTGGGGAGGCGGAGTCTGTCGTAGGGGAAGGCGGACAAAATACAAAACTCGCAGCCCGCGTCACACAGCAAGCAGTCAGCTGCGAGGGGAGGAACGTACAGACAATTCCACACTCCCAGACTGCCTCTAGAGGCGTGACGCAGAAGGGGCGGGGCTTTGAAACCTTGCTTGGCGGGTCATAGCACACAGCTGAATTGAAGTAAAGGGCACTAGGCACATTAAAAACAAATTTGGTTTATGAAGCAAGGATTGCATGCGTACTTTATGAGAAGTTTAAATCAAATGATCGTGACTAATTCCTGAATGGTACCACACCCCTAGTATATCAAATTAACACAAAAGTTGAAGAATGGGGCTTTTAGGGTTCCAAGTGACAAAAACCAAGCAATTACAAAATGATAAAACAACGTTTATTTATTGTACAAAGGTTAAAAAATGTTTAAAAATACATAATTGATATGCACACATTTCAAAGAAGGAAAGAGCAAACACCTCCAAATGGACTATTCCAGAATTATAATCTGAGTCCAAATGACCATAACACACAAATTTTATGTAACGTACTGATACAGCACATAGATGCCTCTTCTTTTATCAGGAATAGTATTTTTCTCAACGCATTTTGCGCTCCAAGCGCTTCCTCAGGAGATAAAGGAGATCGTTCCCAGAGAGCGGCAAACTGTGCGTGACTGGCCAGGCTAGCAGAGCAAGAGTCCAAGATCAAGGCGTGCCCAAGGACATAAAGGACCCCCCCCCCCCCCAAAAAAAAAGGAGGTGGTGGGGGAAAAGGTGACAGGCGGACAATGATCCAAAACTGAAAGGTCTGAAAAGAAGGAGCTACCAGGAGCGCAGTCTACAGTCAACTCTGAGCCGCTGGTGCCCACGAGGCTGCACAGCAACGGCCGCTTCTTCACTTGGTACCCTAAAAGCCCTATTCTTCTCCTTCTGTGGGGGGAATTTATCAAAGCAATTGCGACAGTTTTAGCCTCTTAGGTCATTTTTTAATGTGCAAATCTGTCTTTCAACATGTGCCCCTGTTTTCACCTGAGTTTACACTACTTTTCTAACTGCACGTGTTTTGCACCTGTTTTCTTCAGAGCTTGCACTTCTTTTTCAGTTGCATGTTTTTTGCACGTGTTTTCATCTGCACTTGTTCTGGGCTGTCTGAAACTGGAGCATCACCTGAGATAACAATCACAACTTAAAGTGACATTAAACCCTCAGATTTTTTAACATTAACCAATACTGTAATGTGTGCCTTACTGTAATCCATGGTTGTTTCCCTTCTCTTTGCTGCTCTTCCTTTTAAATCCTCATGTCTTCTCATGCTGGGGGAGAACTTCCCTTTTCAGCTCAGGGCCTCTTCCTGTAGTGCTGGCTCAGGTTACAAGCCTATACAAACCTATACACAGACACCGTGTATCCATTCCTGAGTCAAGGCAGTCTGCTGCAAAACAGAAGTTCTGCCCAGCATGAGAACAGATACAGATTTAAAAGGAAGAGCAGCAAAGAGAAGGGAAACAACCATGGATTACAGTAAGGCACACATTACAGTATTGTTTTATGTTAAAAATCTGAGGGTTTAATGTCACTTTAAGAAGTCCCCATGACCACTTCTATAAGAAGCGACAGTCAAGCTCTTTGCCTGGCGTTACAAGTCTTCTTTCCTGGAGTCTATTAAACCTAATTTATCAACAACATTACACTAGCATCATAAATCTGGTGCAAATATATTCCGTGCAAGTTCAAACACTCGCAATAGCTATGATAAATTCCCCTGTGCCTTTATGAGAAGTTCTCACTCATCTCGGGGTATTACATTCAGGTGCATGTTAGTTTCTATCTACAGCAGCCCACACACCTTACAATTTATCTGCAGATTTTCTGTGGTTAGATGGGAAAGGTGCAACAGATTCCTCCATCTACACTTAACTGTGTGGATGGAATAATCTCCACCTGGGCCAATCTGTTGCACTTTTTCCATCTGACCACAGAAAATCTGCAGATGAATTGTAAGGTGTGTGGGCACCTTTAGGCCCCATTTAGACTGACTGTCAGTTTTTCATGTGAATATGATGGGAAGTCCAATGTTAGTATATAGGCAGCTGCATCAAACCAGACATGTATCAGATTACCCCTGATTCTGGCAGCTCCAGAAAATCACAGTTCTATTTTGGCATATCTGATCCTGATGAAAATGGACCCGTGTACATGTTTACATCCAACTCCCCATAGTCCTTACATGGGTCGGTATCAGGTTTCCTCTTCCATTCATTGAGTATACGTTCACACCATCAACTGCACGGCTGCTGGTGTGCGTGTTTCCAAACATGTGCTTGTTCGAGTCGCATCACACAGTTTATTTTTTTGTAGCACTTTATTGAAATATCATAAGTGACATTTCATTTAATTCTATGGGCTCACCTCAGTGTGATGCTGTTGTACCTTGTCTCACTGTGGTGCGCCTAAATAAAATTACTGCATGCTGTCCTTTTTTTTTTTAAGTGCACACCAACGGAAAGCTGTGGTGTGAACAGAGACCATCCATGACAAGGCAGGTGGTGTGAACAAGCCCTCCTGGACACAGGGAGATCTTAATCTTGTACCGAAGGGAGATATCAGCACATGCAGTGGTGTATTCTAGTTTGGGTCTGCCCTAAGCAAGATGAAACTCGGGCATTCCCCCACACTAAATATGCAGGATCTCGGGGCTGTGTAGGATCTGTGGTAGGCTCTGCCATAGACACCGCAGAGCCCACCACAGATCCTGCAGAGCCCACCACAGATTCCCCACAGACCCCCTGGGACCCTGCAGACTGCAGGGTCTCAGGGGGGCTGTGCAGGATCTGTGGTGGGTTCTGCAGGGTCTGTGGTGGGCTCTGCGGTGTCTATGGCAGAGCGTACCACAGATCCTACACAGCCACAGATCCCGCACAACCCCCCTGAGACACTGCAGGGGGGGCTGTGCGGGATCTGTGAGGGGCTCTGTGGGGGTCTATGAGGATCCTGCACAACCAACCCGAGACCCTGCAGAGTCCCTCTGTCAGGATCCAGAGCGCCTCCAGGGGCCACTGGAGCCGGTACCTGCAGGTGTCTCCAGGCAGCCAGGAACTGTCGGGTATCAGCACAACCACTGGGTGGTGCCGGAACCTGCGGCTCCAGTGCTCACCTGCGGGTGTCTCCCAGCTGCCAGGGATCATCCCATCACCTGGTGCTTCCTGGGAGGGTATTTAGTCCCTCCCTGCAGTCAGGACGTCGGCTTAGAATCTGATCATTTCCTGTGTACCCAGAACCTTGTCTCCTTCCCCTGACTGAGTCCCGTGTCCTGAACCCTGCAACCTGAGACCCATTACCCGTATGCTATCCTGAACCCTTCCTTGTCAGTTCCTGAATCTTGCCACCTTCCCCTGACTGAGTCCTGTGTCCTGAGCCCTGTAACCTGTAACCCTGACACCTGCCTTGCAGTTCCTAACCCTGTTCCCGTTGCTGTTCCTTCTGGCTGTAGGTGTGTTTTGATCTATTTGAGTTTTTCTCATTTCACTGCTTGTGCTAGCTTGTGGGTCTTGATGGGGTTTGTAGTTTCCTGTTTTCTGTGTAACAATAAACCGTGTGCATAACCTCATTCAGTGTGGTCACACTAATTTGGTCAGCCTGCGTGGGTACCTGCATGCGGTGTGGGGACTGTGCACGGTACCCTGACACCCTCACAGATCCTGCACAGCGCCCCTGAGACCCTGCAGTCTGCCCTGCCCACCATGGAACCTGTAGAGCCCACCACAGATCCTGCAAAGCCCCCCTGAGACCCTGTAGCGCCCACCACAGATCCTGCACAGCCCCCCTGAGACCCTGTAGCGCCCACCACAGATCCTGCACAGGCCCCCTGAGACCCTGCAGAGAACCTCACAGATCCTGCAAAGCCCCCCTGAGACCCTGTAGCGCCCACCACAGATCCTGCACAGACCCCCTGAGACCCTGCAGAGAACCTCACAGATCCTGTACAGCCCCCCTGAGATCCTGCAGTCTGCAGGGTCTCAGGGGGGCTGTGCAGGATGTGTGGTGGGCTCTGCCCTCCACACATCCTGCACAGCCCACCCGAGACTCTCAGGTGGGCTTTGCAGAATCCATGCTGGGCTCTGCAGGGTCCCTTTAGGAGCAGTGTGATCCTCTTACCTGCTGCTTGGTCACCGGCCTCCTCCACCCCTGGACTGGTGCTGCAGGACCCGGCCTCCTCTGCAGCCCGACAGCTCTTCTGTGACCCGGCTTCCTACGGCGCGACGGCTCCCTGGCCCTGCCACTTCCTGAACCAACGTCGCTTTCTCATCCCGGCCTTGCCTCATCCCCTCCTGCTGCTCTGCCTCGCCCCTCCTGCTGCTCTGCCTCCTCCACCACCAAATCCTCTGCATCTTCCGACTCCCCCTCCTCTGCCCAGCTGCCTAACTGTTTTGGGCATTTTTGCCGCCCCCCTGAAAACTGCCGCCCAAGGCAAATGCCATGTTTGCTTCACGGCAGATACGCCCCTGGGCACATGCAGGAGGGGGACACAGAAAAACAAAGCACGGCCCAGGGGTGGCCTCTGCTGAAGGTCAAACCCCCTTATCTGCTAGTGAAAGCACAGTCTATCTAGAGTATGCACCTAGCTCCCTGCTGGGGATCCAAGTTCCCCTTTTTTGTTTGACCTTCAATCAACAGCAGAGCTGGGTAACAGGCTGGATGATATAGAGCAGGGATGGCAAGCGTTTTTGAACCTAAGTGCCCAAACTGCGATGCAAAATCAATTTTTTTATCTCAAAGCGCCAATACAAAATACTTTTAGTATTGTGTTGCAGTTTGGGGGCTGGGGTTTAAAAACGTTCAGCATCACTGCTTAGGCAAAATAGGGAAATACACATATTCAAACATTTATACACACAATAAAACACACACATCACACACATATTGAAACACACACACACTCATTAAAAAAAAAAAAACAATTATCACACACTCATTAAAAAAAAAACCACATTACACATGTAATAAAACACAGACATCACAAACACGCATTAAATCATACACACAAACGCATTAAAACACACACATCACACACACGTGCATTAAAACACACCCATTAGAACACACACACACATCACACACTTAATAAAACACACACACATCTTCAATAAAACACTCATTAAAAAACAAACACACACCTAATAAAACACACACAAACAAACACACAGAACTACTAACAATAAAAATGAATGATTAGAACATTGCCCCCTCTAATGCTTACCTGTTTTGCAGGGATGGGGCTGCATTCCTGGGGTCCAGTGGTGCACTGGGGGCTTATCCTTGGTGGTCCAGTGGAGGATCAGTGTGATCTGCATCTCTGGCTGTTTCAGACCATACTAATCGCTCCATGCCTGTGAGCAACTGTACTACGAGGGAGCAATCAGTATGGTCTGCATCAACAAGAGATGCAGATCATACTTATCCTCCACTGGACCACCATGGGATGATGTTTATTTAATATATTGCCAGTTCGGCAATATATTAAATAGGATCTGGGCACCAGCCAGGTTTAAAGATGGCCACCACTATTCGCGGCACCATGTTTAAAAGCTTGTCCTGACTTTGAGACCCGTGGAGCACACCAGGTGAGAACCTGGAGTGTGCGTCCAACGGCAACCGGCATCCAGGCTCACAAGCTACCAGAGAGGCCTCTGCGTGCCCTCTGTGGCATGTAGGTGATCTATCGTGGCATTTGGTACCAAGGCATCTGCTGGATCGGTGAGTATGTCTCTCTCCCCATCCCCTTGTCAGGTTACTGTTCAGGAGTAACCTGTGGGTACCTTTGTTTTCCCTTAAAATGCTGGCTGGACTGAATTTGGGGTCCTTTCCTGGCCTTCAGCAAGGATGCACAGATTCCCTACTGATCGGAACTGACAGACACCCATGTGAAAGGAGCCTATCACCTAAAGGTGGTCATACAGGGATGGAATTTTTGCTGTTTCCTGATTCATTGGTTGCATTCGATTCATTGATGACCCTACTGCCACCACCTGTCTCGATTTTTCTATCTGCATTTTTTTTCCCCGAAGGGGTCTGGTGGAAAATTGATGGCTAAACAGTGACTGTAGACAATAAACCTCAGCCACAGTTCAGGTACTCCCACAGCCATGGGCTGTCTGTCAGAATAAAATAGCTGCCAAGGGAGATTCCTCCATTCGCGCTATTTAGCATAGATGGGGGATCAAGTGATTTCTCTCATAAGGCCGAAGGGTCTGAATGGGAGAAATCTAAAGGTGTATGGTCAGGTTTACAGGTGAACTGGCCATACACCATTTGAGTTATGCTTAATTCCTACTGAAGTGGCTGAAATTTAAGCTTTGGGTGGCCCTGTCAGCACCACCTGGCTCAACAAAAGTCAGTTTTTTTCAAAGCAACAAACCAGTTGCAGTCAGGGTACTTGTGTCCTGCTAGCTGCTGAATACAATAGTCGACAGGGAAGATTCCTTTATTCACGCTGTTTACCATTGATGGGGACATCAACTGATTCTCGCATTCAGCTTGTGTATGGCTGACTTTACTTATGTGATCAACTTTGAAGTGCAGTGCTTTCTGTGGTTCCATTTAGTGTTTTATCTTTTGAGGGTTTTTGCAAGATGATGTGTTATTTGAAGTGTATGTCCTGTCAAATTATTATTATTTTTTTTTTGAAGGTGATCTTCACCTTCCCTTTTTTTTTTCAGTTCCCTCCTACCTTTCTTTCTGCATTCTCCTTATTAAACATACTTATGCCCAGCACATCCAGTGTCTATTCCTGGTTCTTGCAACCAGCCACCTCATGACGCAGAACATTGCTCATGTACTTTAGATGGTTCTGGGTCCTCCTGGGATACGTGATGTGAGTGTCCCAGGGGGCTGTGGGTAGCAGGGGGCTATGTCATTCTCGCTAAAGCAAGAAAGGCAGATGGAACGTTAGGGGAACCCAAAAAGGTATTTCAAATTAACAAAAAATGGTATTCCTATAACACAAGGAGTTAAAAGGTATTACAGTGTAATGCATAGAATGGGTGAAGGTCTGCTTTAAGTTTTTGGATGCTTTGGGAAAAATTAGAAAAAATTAGAACCTTTGTTGTTTCTTTTTTTTGCTATATGGGACTCTTTTAGGCCTGTGTTGCAGGCTTTTGATAGCATCGGATGACATTTGCATTCTTATAAAAATCTATGGGAATAGAAAACCTGCTTAAAGCAGGTCAGAAGAAGGTCATCAATGCACTTATCATTGGATTCTCAGAGATGTTGGAAGCATCTCAAACCGATGCCACCACAACACTCAACACAAACCCAAAGCCCATAAATACAGGTTGTTACCCACTTCAGTCCCAGACGCCATTTTAAAACGGTGCTAGGATAGCAGTTATATAATGGTAGTGGAAATCAGCAGCTCCCACTGGTCCCAGGGTGTGAAGACTGGAACTGCTGGCTGTCCAGCACATCCATCACTATCAGCTACTGGGCTTCTGATGTGCTCACAGCACTCCATAGGAGTGCGCTGTGAAAGTAAACATAACATTTCCATGTTGTGTTTGCATTGGTAGTGCAGCGCTGTCTTGAAAGAGGTCTTGTCCATTTTATTAGCCCAGAGTAGAAAAAGAAAACTAAAGGGAGAATGTGGTTGCTATGTGCAAAAGCCAAACCATTTTTCTCCGTAACTATCTGATAAATGAGGGTTTATAGATTCAGACAAAATAAATGCATTAGCATTACATTAAATGTATTAATAAGTTTAGTTTTATTATCACAAATCATCTTAGGTGTCCTGTGCATAGAGTGCTGCTTTATGTCTTCCCCTCTTCTTAACAGTAAGGGTACCATCGAACTAGACTTTAAAGTGAGGTAGGACAAAGTGCAGCAACCCATAAAAGCCAATCCAAATGTGATTACTTTAAAGTGAAATTGCTGCTATGGAATACTGCACCCTATAATACCTTATATTAAATAAGGCCTTACATTTTAAATAATGAGTATAATGAAATGATAAATATAAGAAAGAAAACACACCAGCATCCCACACATAATGGTGGTAATATTATTCTGCATTTACACGCCATGATTTTCAGGTAGAGTCTTAAGAGGTGGAGGATTGTATCGGCGACGGAGATGAGAGCATGAAGGACTTGTTGGGTCTGTCTCACAAGAATCCACATTTGGAGATGGTGAAGGAATAAAATGAGCATAGCTGGACCATCTTGATCCAGCTTTGGGGCTGTCCATAGGGGGAAAGCTACACCTGAAAAAAGGAAGAAAAAACAGCACAAGAGAAGAAAAAAGCAGAACACATAGTAAATTATAAAATGGTGGAAAAAAGCATTACATAAAACTGTACTCTTTTCCTTTAATGTTCAGAGTCCAAGAACAATTATCATAAGCCTTCTATTTAAAGTGTGTGCGTGCGTATATATACAGTATCTCACAGAAGTCAGTACACCCCTCACATTTTTGTAAATATTTTATTATATCATATCATGTGACGACACAGAAGAAATGATACTTTGCTACAATGTAAAGTAGTGAGTGTACAGCTTGTATATCGGTGTACATTTGCTGTCCCCTCAAAATAACTCAACACACAGCCATTAATGTCTAAACCGCTGGCAACAAAAGTGGGTACACCCCTAAGTGAAAATGTCCAAATTGGACCCACAGTGTCAATATTTTGTGTGGCCACCATTATTTTCCAGCACTGCCTTAACCCTCTTGGGCATGGAATTCACCAGAGTTTCACAGGTTGCCACTGGAGTCCCCTTCCACTCCTCCATGACGACATCATGGAGCTGGTGGATGTTAAGAGACCTTGCGCTCCTCCACTTTCAGTTTGAGGATTCCCCACAGATGCTCAATAGCGTTTAGGTCTGGAGACATGCTTGGCCAATCCATCACCTTTACCATCAGCTTATTTATCATGTTGGAATACTGCCCTGCGGCCCAGTCTCCAAAGTGATGGGATCATGCTCTGCTTCAGTACATGTTGGCATTCACGGTTCCCTCAATGAACTGTAGCTCCCCTGTGCCAGTAGCACTCATGCAGCCCCAGACCATGACACTCCCACCACCGTGCTTGACTGTAGGCAAGACAAACTTGTCTTTGTACTCTTCACCTGGTTGCCGCCACACACGCTTGACACCATCTGAACCAAGTAAGTTTATCTTGGTCTCATCAGACCACAGGACATGGTTCCAGTAATCCACGTCCTTAGTCTGCTTGTCTTCAGCAAACTGTTGGCGGGCTTTCTTGTGCATAATCTTTAGAAGAGAGTTCCTTCTGGGACGACAGCCATGCAGACCAATTTTGATGCATATGGTCTGAGCACTGACAGGCTGACCCCCCACCCCTTCATTATATATATATATATATACACATATACACATATACACATACATACATATACACCCGTACAATTAACTTATCTTAGTTCTCTTTGTAGCACCCCCTCTACCCCGACTCAAACCAAGCCAAATGCTCTCAGCATGGGGAAGATTCCTTGCTGGGGGGACACCCCATGTTGATGGGTACAAGAGCCTCAGCCAGACTAGGGATGTGGTGGTCTGTAGGGTGACATATCAGAATCTAAAAGCCCCCCTTAGAATAAAGAAGTCTCAGGTATCCGCTCCCCTCCACTTACACAAAGTATCACTGATAAAGTACATTTCAATGTAAACTAACGCGCGCACGTTAGAAAAAAGTAAAAAAATATCCCCCCCAAATTTCCTATAGTGTAGATCCAATGCCACTCAAGTCCTCCAACATTGTAGATACACTGACACAAACATGAAGACCCAGTCAATGATGTCAGCCAGCATCTCTGGTCCCTTTGTTTACACTCAGTACACTCAGCTGCCTACAAGGTAACAGGGAAAATATAATTTGCAGTAAGAGTGTATCTAGAGGATTGTTGGCGCAGGTTGTAGGGACGATGTTCAATGCGATTTATGATGGATCAACATTGCCAGACCATTTTAAGGGGGGACTCCAGGTCATATTTTTTCTTTGGGTGGGTGGTTTGCCTAAGGCAAAACAGGCATACAGCTCTGGTGACTAGGAAAGGAAGGAGAGGATAGCAAGCATGAACCATCCCCCTTCTGAAACATGCCAGGCCACATGCCCTGCAGAAGAAAATAAACCAAACAATAATAAACACCCATGTGGGATCTGGTATGCGTTTTTAAGGAGGACCCCACACACAAAAAATTATACAAAAGATGGTATCCCTTCCCAAAATCCACACCAGACCCTTACTCTTGTCATTTTCGGACTCTCTCCCCAAATGACATTTACCCAGCTGACTGCTGAATATTAAAAAAACAGCCAGTGATGGATTTCTGAAAATCCATCTACCTTCGGTCAACCAATGACGCTGTCTCTGTCAGGACGATATCAATGGAGACGTGCACATACGCCAATATGCACCACAAGGGTCAGTGCCAGTCAGTTGTGTGTGCGTGCATGTTTGCGGGAGAATGCTCTTTCACACAGGCATGCTAATTCACATTGGCACACTGCACAGATGCATAGGAGTGCATGAACATGCCTAATTCTAGTATTGCCACCAGTCAGCTTATTTAACAGAGCTGAGTTAGGACATTGCTGGATGATCTTCAGCTGTTACCCTGTGGCTTGAACCTGTTCTTGAGATCTTTTTCCTGTTGCTGACCATCCTGTCCTTGTAATTGTCTCTGCTGTGGCTTCTTGTTATTGACAGCTAGTTCCTAACCATGGCTTATCTCTGCTGACTTCCCTATATGACTGTGGGTAGTTCCTAACCATGGCTTATCTCTGCTGACTTTCCGATGTAACTTTGGCTGGCCTGTTGGCCTTCTACCCTGCTTTCTTGCCTGCCAACCACCACCTGTCCAGACCCTGATTATCGTCGGTCTCTCCTTGATTACTTTCCTGTTGGTCTGCACAAGCACCTCACAATCAAGCTTTCCTATAGAAGTGAGCTGTGGTAGACTGGACTCCTGGCACCTTTTCACTGCCTGTGCTCTGGATCTGAAGTGTAAGGGAAGCCCTCACTCTCTAACCAGGTATGCGATAGCTTAATTTGCTGCTAGGATGCAGGAGCCAGGACCACACAGCAACATTGGTTGTTGTTGTTGTGCAGGCAGCCGCAAGCATTTTAGCAACCAATGGCAGGATGAAGCCCTAAATAAGAAGTTGCCATTTAGTGTTAGCAGTAATACCGTCACAAAATGAATGACTTCTAGCTGCAGCAGCTGGATGTTCGGTAGGCTGGTAAACTGTCCATAGCTGGCCACGTAGTTTGTAGTGAACTGCAAACAGCTCGAGATCAGTTCAAAATTAATAGTCAACCTGAACCTCATCCCTAGGTATGAGCTATCACATGCCTAATTCACAAACTACACAATCACATGTGACACTGTTCTGGCATGTAATGCATTTAGAGAAGTCCCATATCATACATCTGTTAACCACACTATATCATATGAGAGACTTCTCTCTATGTGTACATGTGCTAATTGCAGCCATGTGTTAAGGCCATAATGCAGCATATATTCAATGAGTGCTAATGTCAGGGTTTCTTACCCATCCTCGTCCAGTTGCTTGCAGCATGGCTTGTGTAGTGTTTCTGGCACTATTGTTCCTTTTTGGCACCCTCTTATGCTCAAACCAGTTAACATCGTCATTCAGCAACTCCTGGCAAATTTCTGTCCCAGAGTGATGATGCACACACCAGCTCACTATTTAACCATCAGCTTGTCCATTCAGTCTCCGCCCTTGCATTTGTTCGGATAAACCAAGTGTGCTGCTATTGTTCCTGGTCTTCATGTATGACTCCAGCTGACTGATCTCCTGCTTCCTAATTCTGGCTGTTTCTGTTCATCCTTAACTCAGTGTTCCCTGACCTGGTTTGGCTGACTACCCACTGTGGCTTCTGACCTCTGGCTTGGCACTGACAACGTCCTGGACTTTCTCCATTGTTTTTGCATTTATGTTTATTGTGGTTTTCAATAAACTTTTATATTTTAAACCTGCACATTAAGTTTCTTGGTCCCCTGACAGCTAAGTAGTATAGTTGCCAAGAAGTGCTCCACTACCAGCCACCACTGAAGTCTCTATTGTACCATGTGCATCAAAATCCATTGTAGAGAACACTTATATTATCTGAAGAGCAATCACTTCAATACCCCCCTACCCCTTCTCCTAGTGCCTTAAAGGGTATTTCCACTTTTGCAGCCAAATTTGAGAAACCCCCACAAGATATTTGTTATATGTTCCCATTAACGCAGAACACATAATTTCTTGCTTTTTTAGCTGTTTCTTTGCAGCAGGATTTTACATAGGATAGGATTTAAGCTGCTAGTGATGCTAATAGATGCCTGAGAGCTAATAAGGGACTAAGTGAGGGACACTTTTTTAAAAGTTCATTATCATACAATGTCTTCAGGTTTTTAACTCTTTGTTAGGTCAAATAGCCCTGCTCATCTAGTTTACAAATTAAATGAAATTTGCCAGCACAGTGCAGACAGGCTTAAATATTTGAAACAAAATACTCTCAAAAGATTCGACTAAGCCATCCTGGGACATTAACATTGTTTTTAAGCCACTCGTAAAAGAGAACTAAGGGTTAAGTGTTTTTCTCCATAGTTCTCTTTAGGGTCATGGGAGGACATATACTAAACTCCTCCAGTGACCCAAAGCTCAGTATATCACGGGCTATCAGCCCGCAATATACTGAGAGCGCCGCAGCTGGGACCACCCAGCTGCGCAAGTGACAGCTGGCTCTGGCCGATCTAGAGGCAGAGCCAGCTGTACCTGCCCCCTTCCCCATTCATTCCTCCACTCAGCGATGGAGGATCAGAGAGGGGGGAATCACTGCGGGGAGCTGTGACTGACAGCCACCGCTCACTGCAAGGAGATGATCGGGAAGTGAGAGGATCGGTGCATGTTTCTGCTCACTTACCAATCAATAGAGCCGACCTGTGATAGCTTCTTTGTCACAGGTCGGCTCTACCTATGAGGATGAGTGGAAATCACTCACCTCATAGTTCCCCTTTAATGTCTGATTTTGGCTTTGTTTAGGTTCTCGTTCTTGCTGGTAGTTTTTTTTTTTTTTTATCTCCCAAGATTTCTTGCAGATTGCTTCTCGTTTTCTGCAAGCAATTACCTGTATTTTGCACTATTTGTTCTACCTTCACATGTGTTTGACCTTTTAGAAGTTTAGCATTCACATGGCAGAATGCTAAATGTGCAGTATTTAGCTTATGCTTTTCCGGTGGCCAAAAATCTAATTTCTGGTCTCATCATACCATAGAGCCTTTTTCAACCTTACATCAGTCTTCCAGGTGCCTTCTGGCAAAAGGTCATGTTATAGTCAGCTGTGGCTTTCTTTTTTCACTCCGCCGATCATCAGAAACTTAGAAATTCCCCTAATTTATGATTTTCAATTACCTTGCTCAAGCTACTTGTAGTATTGTCTTGTATTAATGTTGTATGTTATGCCATGATTCCAAGTTCCAACGTAGGTGTATTTATACTACAAACACTTGAGACCCCTTACCTACACACAAGCATATGTGTGAGTGGGCCTATAGAGTTTGCCTTTCCCACTTAAGTACAGTGCATATGTTAGGAGCATGAAACATGCTCCTATTGTCACTTACCCTGCAGCTGCCACTCATCGTTCTCACTGGCCAGCTGCAGGGTGACATCTCTATTGCTAGGGGCTGTGTTGTCCTGTTTGAGCATCACAAGCCCAGAGCTCTAGGCTTGCGATAGCATTTGCTGACTACTGTACAATGGGACATACCTTGTCTCCAGGTAGCATCTGTTTCTGACCCTTACCTGGTTACAGATTAGTCTTGTGATTATCTACTGTCCTGACCCTAGCCTGGATACAGATTTCACTTCGGATTGCTTCCTGCCTGCCCTAATCCTTGACTGGTTAGTGGACTACACTATTATGTGTTGGCAGCTAAGGGCAATGAGAGCTCTGTGACCAACCAACGATCCATCCTAGTCACTCCTGCACACATTATCAGCTTTATTTTGAAGCCATCCAATACAGAGCCTAAGCCAACTCTTGCTGTGAAGTTGTTGGGGGGTATACAAGTATAGGTTAGTATATTAGCGATAAGGGAAAAGTGGCTTTTACAGTTGAAACTGCACGTGAGCCTTGCTATTTTGGCAGCACAGTATGAAACCAGTAAATCTTACAAAAAATAATAAATTATGAGCTGGCCTAACTTGATGACCTATAAAAAGCTTTTAAAAATGCTGCTTATAGACAATTTTGGGTACCATGTTATCGCAACGTTTCCCACACACACAATGTTAAAGCTCGACATGTTTGTCATCTATTTTTGTTAAAAATGTAACGAAAAGACAAAAAAGAAAAAGTATTGTGTTTGTGTGCACTTAATAACATTTATCCTTATTTTTACTGGAAATATGGTTTGATAAACCATTGAGTCAATATAATGTGCCAAAAAAACACAAATACAACTACTCTCCAGTGTGTCTGTTTTCAGAGACAAAATATAGGATTTTTGTACTCACCATAAAAATCCTTTTCTCAGCTGAGAGCTCTAGATTGCGCCCATTTCATTATAGCACCACCTTCAGGAGTAGGACACTAGGTACAAAAGTAACACAGTCTAGAGGCAGCCCCTGACAATGGACAAACCCCCTAACAGCTAGAGGAAACTCAGTTACTCACAAAGCAGTATAAAGGCAGAACACAGAAACAACCCCAAGGTCTCCAAAGCCTCACTCAAGAAACCAGAAAATTGCACAGATGCCTACACAACCAGAGAAAATGACAAAAGAAGACATGGAGATGAACGAGCAGCCCCCAGGAGACAAAACAACCCAGAGCTTGGGATACCTCTTCCAGATATACAGATCCTGAGATATCCACAAAAGGCAGGAAAAAAAAAAAGCCCAATACGTAGAAGTACCAGAAGAAAGTCTCTCATCTCTAAAATAACATGGTAGCAATAATAAGGTTTGCAAAGTTGCATTTGAAGAAACCACAAGACTTATAAAACAATGTCCTTTGGACAGACAAGGCCAAAGTAGATGTTTGGCCATAATGCACAGCGCCACATTTGGTGAAAATCAAACAGCATATAAACACCTCATGCCAACTGTCAAGCACGGTGGTGGCGAGATGATAATTTGGGCTTGTTTTGCAGCAAAAGGACCTGGGCACCTTGCAGTCATTGTGTCGACCATGAACTCCTCATTATACCAAAGTATTCTAGAGTCAAATGTGAGACCATCTGTCCAACAGCTAAAGCTTGGCCTAAATTGGCTCACGCAACAGGATAATGATCCCAAGCACTCCAGCAAATCTACAACAGAATGGCTGAAAAGGAAAAGACTCACAAGGTATTGCAATGTCCAAAGTCGAAGTCCAGACCCCAGCCTGATTAAAATGCTGTGGCAGGACCTTAAGAGAGCCCGCAAACCTCAATTAACTGAAGCAAAGTTGTACAGAAGAGTGGGCTAAAATTCTTCCACAACGATGTGAGAGACAAACGATTACTTCCAAGTTATTGCTGCCAAAGTTGGTGCTATTGAATCATTAAGGTGTACTTAGTTTTTCACACACGGCTCCTCTATTTTATGTCTGTAAAATAAATAATGACACACTGTAATATGTCATGTGTTGTTGTTCATCTGAGGTTGACTTTACCTAATTCTAAGACCTGCTAAAGAGCAGATGATTTGTATTATGTCTTGATATATAAAACCATAGAATTCAGAGGGTGTACTTTTTTTCTTCACATGACTGTAGCTAAGGATCTGCGTGAACTCACTGGCTGAGCTGGGGGGACTACAAGGATCTATATCCAGCATGCCACCCAGCTCAGCTGTTGACTGAAGGTCTTGAAGACTGAAGAAAATATAAAAAACAAAAAAAGGAAGAATTCTCTGCAGGGTAACAAGAACCAAGATTTCCTGCAGGGAGCTTAGGTCCTTACTCCTCGACAGTAGGTAGAAACTGGACGGCCTCTAGTGGTTAAAGGGTTTGACCACCGTCAGGGGCTGCCCCTAGGCTGTGCGTTTTGTACCTAGGTGTCCTACTCCTGAAGGTGGCGCCATAACACAATGATCAAGATCTAAAGCTCTCCGCTGTGTCCTTCAGTGCTCTGGTGGCAAAAGGCTGAGGGGTGTCAGCTGAGCATAACAAAATGCTGTACCGCACACCTACTTTCCACCCCTTTGATTGGGGGGAAAAAAAGTAATCTGCAAAACTCTGAAGGGACAATAAAAAGCTGCTGCAGTCAGAGGCTGGACTCTTGCTCATCAGATTGGATTTTGCAAGTAATCTGAACCCTGCACTAAACCTAAAACCAGACAAACTGCACAAACATTTTTTACTGTGAAAACCCTTTTATTTCAGTGCTACTAATGTCTGTTTTGTAATATCTTTTCTGTAAATATTTCCTGCACAGTGTGGTTTCATTTAATATTAAACAATAAATTACATTTTTTAAGAATCTCCGCTCCAAACAGAAATGAAAAGAAATTGGCCTCTCTGAAGATCTACCATAGTTTAAACTCTGTTACTTTTCTGTCTGGGAGTGGCAACAAGCAATCAAGACTTTTAAAAAAAGGTCAGAATTGCAACAGCAGATTCTGTGAAGGATGCATGTTTACATTATAACAAAGACTAAAAACAGAAAAATAACTATACTGCTGAAAAAAAAAAAACCTAAAAAACAGAACTTTCCACAGGTTTCAGGCTCAGTTTAAACAGAATTGTGCTCCTGGGCATGTATAAGCCATTACTCCAACAATGGAAATGTAGCTTAGAGAACAGAAACAAGATAAAAAGTAAATTTTTTCTTTTTATTATATCAAAACAAAAAAAAAATATTAAACATATACACAAAATGATTTTTTTTTTTTTAACTGTAGTTACAAGACATCCTGCATATCCTGGAATGATTCAAACTGTGCTGGGGAGGGTAATAAAAAGAACTTTGCATCCAATCCAGCGTACATGCAACAAGCAGCAAAACAGCAAAGTTACTCCGGTTAGCTTGGTATCAGCTGTGCGGTCTGTTAAGAACACAATACAAACGGAGAAGGGTGAAAAAAAAATGCATCACTCAGATAAAATGTTATCAACAAAAGCAAACATCTTATTTGTACGGATTAGATGTAATAAAAACAAAAATGGACAATAAAGCTGAACACTTCTAATGGGCACACCAAATTTGTTTTAAAAAACCATTTCATTTAGAAATTAATGATTTCCTGTAAAATTACATTGGCAGGTTTCTATATTTGGTAAAAGATATATTCTGCCCCCCCTGGTGCTAGGAAATCACACCAAGGGCTTGGGACCATTGACAACAAATTGCCCTGGGGTTATTTAAGTGCAGGTTAACTGAAGCATATCTAAACCCAGAAAGAAAAAATATGTATATATTGCAGCTCATCAGTCCTTAGATGTGGTGGCTGCATTAGTTTCATTTTTTTAGACTTTATTTCACCTGGTGATTCTGCCAGTTAACACTTCTGGCCCTAAAGGGAACGCACTTACTGTACTGTATCTATGGAGGTTGTTCCTGGTTCTTGCAGCATTCCAGGAGACCAATCTATTGAAAATGCTCAAACACAATTGGCATCTAGCTCCTAATGACGTGCTATGGTGCATGCACATCGGGCCAGCTGACCCTCTTATGACACACTGCAGTGTATGAGCATTTCTGGTAGATTGCCCGAAAGCCTCCTGGGATGCTTACATCACACATCTCAGGAGGCTTTAGGGCAATCTACTGAAAATGCTCATATGCCATGGGTGTCATCAGAGGCCCGACTGCAGGGGTATGTCATTTTGACCTAGGAGAGAAATCTACAAGTGAGGGGCCCTTACTGTAAAATGTATATACACTGAGTGGCCAGATTATTATGACCACCCCATCAGTACTTCGTTGGGCCACAAGATGACTCCACAAGATGACTTTGTTGGGTCCTCTCGTGACTCCACGAGATGCTGAAAGGTGATGCGAGGAATCTGACACTGCACTGTTGCCTTGTACCAGTCTTACCACTCTCCGTTCTGCCCTAACATTGACTAGTCGCTGACGGCCACAATTCGCACGTTCAGACCCAGATTTTCGGCTGACAGTCCAGTCTTTAAACAATTTAAAAAGGAGAACTATGAGGCGAGTGCTTTTCACTCACCTTATAGTTCTAGCCGACCTGTGACAATGAGACTGTCACAGGTCGGCTCAGCAGATCGAGAAGTGAGCGAACAGATACCGGCGTTCGCTCACCTCTCGATCCTGTCACAGCTCTCTGCCGTGACAGAGGAGGGGCTGGATTCCCACCCTCCCCGCTAGCGCTAACTGGCGGATCAGACGGGGGAGGGTACAGCTGGCTCTTATTGTCGGGATCCGCTTCAGCGTCTCAGTACACCGCGAGCTTTGGGTGACGGGTGAGCTTAGGGTTATACTGAGCTTAGGGTGACGGGAGGACACTAGTTTGTGTCCTCCCATTACCCTAGGGGGAGAACTATGGGGAAAAGCCCTAACCCCATAGTTCTCCTTTAACAACAGCTGCTCTTGACCATTTAACGAAATCGGAGGAGGAATTGCATGAAAGAAGAAAACTCTGTGGTTACTGTCATTTTTGTCTTTGTTAGGACCAAGTTTTAGTAAACAGGACCACTAAAAATGAGATTAGATTGGGCCCCCGCTTTAGTCCTTGGAGCTTCTGGCTGCCTGATTAAAATAATATTGGCACATATTATAACCCACAGACAGAATTAATTCCAGCAATTTAGGCAGTTATGGAACCACACGATTAAGATGTATGAAAATTAGAGTTCAGCTTTATTATAATCCTTGGCTCATTTTATAATATACAACAAATGCATTGTAGTTATGTTTAATAAATTAAAAAAATAATACACAAATGCTGTGAGAAGTTGCTAAATTTTGGTTATCATCATAAAATTAGAGGCACTCAAAATACATTTAATGAAGCAATTACCACAGATAATAAAATTGAGGGGCATATTAATATAGTATAAATTGCAATATAGAGCCTAACTCATAAAAACCTCAAGATTCTTTCATTTAGGGTTTTGTCATAGTAATTCAGGCTTGGAGAAATGTATACAAGGTTATGTGTGAGCAGCTGGGTGACAATTATGTGTGCTGCACAAACATTTATAGTGTATGCTAATATGGCTATATTAAGTAACAATTCATCAACTGCAAGAAAGAAAATACAAATTAAATCCTGTGCGGTCTTACTAACTGGCAAAATATAAACCAGTGACACCCCTGGACACACAGGCCCTGAATGGGTAAGCTATTCCTTTAGAGTCCATTCACTAGCTAATCTGCTGTGTTTGGGTGGGCAGCCTAGTGCGTTGTGGCAGCTCCAGCAGTGTTTGTTGTATTGCACACTGAGCCATCACGGTTTATATATTTTTCTTCAACTTTACATGTAGTCAACCTAGACACTCCATTCAGATCTCTGCAAGGCAGTACACTGTGCATGCAGCGAGCTGCATACAAATTCAGCATGCATTGTTTCTCAACTGCAGCTTCTGTATTTCCATTGGATGTGCCAGGTCTGATGCAGTACTGTTGCAGTAACTGTTTTATTTGCTGGTCTTAGTGCTGGAAGCTGTAGTTCAATATGCCTTCTTGTACAGTATTGGGGAAGATGTAGCATCATATTGGTAGCACTATTTAAAAGCTAGCTTGCTGTACATCATGTTTTGCACAAAGTTTGTATTATATTGTCAAGCTGCAGTTCTACCTTGCCATAGAGACCAGGTTTGGTCCAGGCCCGAGCTAATGGAGAGGTTTTCCAGTTAACCAACATGTCACTGATTGTTAGAAAGCAGCTTTATGTACAACTTGCAACACTGGTAATCCCAGATAAGAGTGGGAGCCACCTAATCTAAATGTATAACTAAAAGCAAATGGATAGAGCATTTGGATAAAGCGGTGAGGCCTTAGAACCCCTGTCAGGATTGTATTGCTGTCCGTCCCCAGTGGGGAGATTCATCTCATCCATTAACTGCCTGCCACTAGCTCAGGAATAGAGACAGATGCTAGCTCCCATGACAACTTTAGCAAGATATTAAGATATCCTGACACAGGTAGCAAAAAAACAAAACAAAATATAATGTATACAGTGGTACCTCGGTTCACGAACGCTTCTGTTCGCGAACAATTCGGTTGGCGAACAGAAAGTTCGGCAAAAGTTTGCTTCCGTTCGCAAACTCCGCATCGGGTGACGAACAAAACCGCACCTATCTTTCCTGCTCTGACACATGGTCGTGGCTTCCTCTAGTCGAGATCGCGGTCTGATCACAATTTGAGTCGGTTTGCGACTAATTCGGTTCACGACTAGAATCGTGGAACGAATTAAGTTGGTGAACAGAGGTACCACTGTATAGGAAAAAAATAAAATCTACAAGTTTTGACCCTCCCTTACTCTATCCAAAAGTTTAAAAAACATGTTGGCTGTAAAAATAGTTTAAGACCTCATTTTGAATATGCAGTTTAATTTTTGGCACCAGTTCACAAAAAAGCTGGTTAATTGTAATGCCGACATTCATTTACAATAAAGCAGCAGATCCTTCTTAATTTTGCTCTGTGTGGTTCTCTTGTTTGAGAAATGAGTATACAGGTATAAAAAGGGAAATGCTCTGGTCTTGCTGGATCTCTCACATGTGATAGGACTTGATTAGCTTAGTGAGAAATGTGCACACTGATTATCCGTTTGAAGATTTGTAGGTCTGAAAAGTTCTAATCCGACTCCCAACATCTGAAATATTTAGAATTGGTGGAACTGTCTGAGCACAACGACAGTATCCTCACTGGGTATAATTTCTTCTCACTTTTTGTCCCAGGGACAAAATTATCACGGCAAAATAAAATCTCTCCAGCAGACACTACCGATGCAAAATATCCTTTTTAGTGCAGCGGAAGAAGGTTGGAACCTACATAAGACTTTGTTTTATTTATTTTTGTGCATGTGTAAACGTTAGAGATTTCCCATCACTATACTATTTCTCCAAATGACAATGTTGTCACCAGAACAGGAAGAGAGAGAGAAAATCTCCTAAACAGTGCCACAGATAACAGTAAAAAAAAATAAAAATGTGAGGCTCTAAAATAAATAATTAGAAATTAAAAACCAGTGGCTGGGGTTCACATGAATTATCTGCAGCTCACAGTTTGATCACTGAATTAACATCATTGCTGTATTCACCAACAAGAACATTAAGGACCTGTCTGTTTTTCTGTCGCCACTCACTGCAAGGGCACACAGAAAACAATTGTTTTGTAGGCTTCCCGTTTGCACTGCCTTCAGGTGCGTTGCAGAAAAATGCAGACATGCTGCATCTTTCCACAACGCACTGGAAGTCACTGTCCATTTTCACAGTGGAGCTCTCCATAGGAATGAAAGAAATGTCAGTGACATTTCAATAAAGTTAAAAAAAAAGGGTAAATTGTGCCTTGCATTGTAACACAAGGCACATACACACCCTCAACCCCCCCCCCCCCCCCCCCCCCCCCCCCCCCCACCCCCCCCCCCCCCCCCACTGCTGGCACACAACAGACATTAGTCTGCATTCTGATCATGTCTGCATGCGGCTAGTCCAAACATGCCTATACACTCTAGCTCATCTGTATTATATTGTGGTTCTATTTTAAAGTTATTGTAAAATTTTACTGACACATAAAAAAAAAAAAATCCTTGCAGTAGAACTCCAGCCAAATATTTACATTACATTTTGGAAGGACTGGAGTCCCTGTCAAGATTTTGCTCTTACCTGCATCCCAATTAAGAGGATGTTTTCCTTACTTTTTGTTTTAAAGACACGAGAAGTAAGATCTCACCTTTGAAAGTTGTCAGCAGAACAGGTGTCTCCATCGCAAAAATGTTCCTCTACTCCTGTTCTGGTGACAACTCTAAATGTCCATCGCTCAGTGAACTTGCCGAATGATGACAAAACCTGCAATAAATGACAGAGGTCCCAACCCTTCCTACTGTATGCATAGCTTGAAGTGTTTTGGCTTGAGTTTTACTTTAATTATTCTTATTATACATCAATAGACAGATACCGGTACTTTATCAGTGTTTGAGAAACATGCTTATATTTAAAAATCACATACAATTAACACCAACATGCCAGATATGACAACTTACTTGCACTTTCAGTGTTAGAGCGCACCTAAGAATGCATCACTTACCTGCTAGAAGATGAGCCATTAATAGAATTAGGTAAACTCTGATTGGTGGATCCAAAAGAAGAAACAAGGAATCCTTGCTGGTTGGAATTTACAGGGTTCCCATCACCTTTTAGAACACCAGTGCATTTCCAGTTATCCATATAGTTGGCTAAAACAAATTCAGAAGAAAGGGCTTTATACATTTGCTAAGGTCGTTCAGGTTACTGTTATAACAGGGGTGAGCAAATTAATGGAAACCTCATAACTGCAGTTGTGTTGAAACTACAACCCCCATAATGCATCTGGGAATCATGGCTGTGACGGTCAGTCTTGCAATGCCTCATGAGACTTATAGTTCCACAATAGCTGGAGTGCTGAGGTTTCCTAGCCCTGATATACTTTAATCAGGAGATAGAGATCATGCAGAGTTGGAGGTCATTTGTTGGCAATTGAGAGGGAGTTGAGACCAGCTGGGAAGAGTGCAGTTTCTCAATTTTTTCTGTTGCAAAGTTACCCAACACATGTAAAGCATTAATTTCACCTCCCCAGGCGAGAATGTGCTTCCACATGGAAAACTGTATGTAATGGAGAGTTCAAAGTCACACATCCCATTATGACATATAAAATATATTCGTACATAAGACTTTAGGGTGCTAAATGAGCAGATCTGAGAAAAGCGTAGAGTTAAGCCATCCTCATTCTACTGCATGAATCGGTTTCTGTTGACTAAGGATATGTTACTCATTTCTACTACCCATGATTGTTACGATATAACTAACTGAACAATAGTTTACGAAGAGTGGATATGTATCATATGACTTCTGTTGCGTACACTTCATGCAAATAGAATTGAACCACTTAATTGTTCTTCTGTGATTTTGTTATATGCAGGAATAAAATACCTTTTTATCATTAGTAATTGTTCTTTTAAAAAATCCCATCTATTTAATTTTATGTACCCAGAGTCACCTACTGCAGAGAAATGGCTTTAGTTACACAACAATACATGAAAACACTATAGAAGTGAGCAAAGAAAACACCAAAGGATGAGATTTAGTCAAACAACAAGTGTTATAAAGTATTGCATGAATATCGCACCCCAACATCCTAAACTAATGAAAATGATGCTACCATAACCTATAATAGTAACCCATACCAACCAGACTTTTACTCTAACAATCCAATTGGACATGTACCCTGACTGATTGCTGTTGGTTACTGCATTATGCTATGTTGAATAAGCCCACATTTTCATTAAGAATAAAACTTTCCATACCTTTCCATAACCGAACAGTTCCATCATCACCCGACGATGCCAAAACTGTGCCAGTTATGTTCCAGCTTACTCGCCATACCTGTGAATTGTGGTTATCAAATTGTGCCACTGTATGAATTTCAAATTTTGTCACACCCCCAGCAGAAGTCAGTTCTTTTCTGTTAAAAGAAACCCACAAAAGGAAGCAAAATGTATGAAAATATTTCTATCAAGCAACTACTACAATAAACATGTAGTCTGGCTACTCCACCTACAAATACAAGCACAAGTATGTTTTAGGTTTTGGATAGTTACATAGTTACATAGTATTTGAGGTTGAATAAAGACATTAGTCCATCAAGTCCAACCTATTAGTATCTCATTCTAGGAGTACCTGTACCCCTGTATATTACGGTCCCTTAAGAAATCGTCCAAAAGTTTCTTGAACAATTCCACATTATTTGCTGAAATCACCGCCTGTGGCAGTGAGTTCCAGACCCTAACTGATCTTACTGTGAAGAACCCCCTTCGCCCCTTGTGCTGGAATTTTTTTTCCACCAATTTTAGGTGATGGCCTCTAGTTTTTGTAACGGAGTTAATTTTAAACAGTTTATCGCTAATGTTGCTACCACCATTAAACATTTTGTACATGGAAATCATATCCCCCCTTAATCTCCTCACCTCTAATGTGAACATCTTTAAATTTAGTAGCCTCGTCTCGTAGCTCTGGTCCTCCATACCCCTAATTAGTTTGGTTGCCCTTCGCTGGACTTTTTCCAACTCAAGGACATCTTTTCTTAGTACTGGTGACCAGAACTGGACCGCGTACTCCAGATGAGGTCGAACCAATGATCTATAGTGAAGGGCAAAATCTTCTGCCAAGTCTGTATTGTGGTGCATGCACCCACTGGGGAAATGCACCCCTCTATTTGTCCTGGTGACCATTATCATGGAGACAGCAAGTTCAAGTGATATTACATTTCAGAGTTGTCACGAGAGCTAAAAGTGAGGAGAAATATTCTAGTAGGGACAAAAGATTAAGATGAAAATTTTGCTTACCTTGGGGGGATTTCCTCTCACTTCCTGTGGCATATTCAAGACAGAAAGTAAGGAAAATCTCCCCAGAAGGGCAGTCTGCAAAATATAAATCACATAGGCTTTTAAACATTTTCTACTCTATCCAAAACCAAAAACAGTTTTGGCTATACATACATTTTAATGCATCATGGTGTTTCTAAAAAGGCCACTAATACTTAGATAACACATATTTAAAAACAATTTATTCAAATGTTTTAAAAGCTCTGTAATAGAAGGTTGAAGACCTTTAAAAGACAAATGGTGAGGTGTTCATACAAGCAGAATTCTTGGGTGCATCCTGTTCATAGTGTATAGCAGGGGTGCCCACAAGGTCGATCGCGATCTACCAGTCGATCGCGTAGCGATCACTGGTAGATCGCCATGTCCTCTCCTCCCGCCGCTTCTCTGGATCCCCGCTGCTCTCCCCAGCGGGGATGTAGGGCGCACTGGAATGTAAGCCGGCCGACTCCCTGCGTTCAGGTGCGGGAGGGGGTGTGGAGCTGTATTGAAGTCAATGGCATCGCCCACATTGCGATCGCACGCACTCGGAATGCAGGCACATTAGTGCCTGCATTCCGGTCTAGTGCGATCTGCAAAAATAGTGCTCGCAGCATTTTTGCGGATCGCACTGGACTGGAACACAGACACTAATGCAGGCGATCGCACTGTGGGCGAGGGGCCTGCCTGCGGAGCCTGGCTGCGGTGCCATTGACTTCAATGCACCGCCACGCCCCCTCCCGCCCCTGAATGCAGCTGTTTTTTCGTTGGTAGATCTCAATGAGCTCGTCATTTGAAAAGTAGATCTCCAGACGAAAAATAGTGGGCGCCCCTGGTGTATAGAATCCCACAATAGCGCCATGGCTGCAATACACCATTTGAAAATCTTAAAAGTAATTCAAGTACCTTAACTATTTAAAAAAAAAAAAAAGGTATCTTATTTGTGGATCACTTGGCTGCAGATCCTCAAATCATCTCTGAATTAATGCGGACACTGTCATTCCTTCTGGAGGGTGGCTACTTTTGTTCCCCATGGTCCCTGTGTGTGTTGTAAAGTAGTCACCGCTCCAAGCTCTCTCACCATGGACCATGGAGAACAAAAAGTACACAAATAAGATTCCTTTTAGTTAATAGTTAAAGTACTTGAATGCATCTTTAAAAGGAGAACTATGAGGTGAGTGCTTTTCACTCACCTCATAGTTCTAGCCGACCTGTGACAATGGGACTGTTACAGGTCGGCTCAGTATATCGGGAAGTGAGCGAACACATACCGGCGTTCGCTCACTTCTCGATCCTGTCACGGCTCTCTGCCGTGACAGGGGAGGGGCTGGATTCCCCCCTCCGATCCTCCAGCGCTGAGTGGCGGAACAGATGGGGGAGGGTACAGCTGGCTCTGCCTCTAGATAGGCAGAGCCAGCTGTCACTCACGCAGCTGGGCGGATCCAGACATAATTGTCAGGATCCGCTTCATCGTCTCAGTATGCCGCGAGCTGTACTCGCGGTATACTGAGCTTAGGGTGACGGTAGGACGCTAGTTTGTGTCCTCCCGTTACCCTAAGGAGGAGAACTATGGGGAAAAGCCCTAACCCCACAGTTCTCCTTTAAGATTTAACGCCTGAGTTTAATGTCACTTTAAGTAAAAACTATATATGAAAATGTTACATATTTCTAAAATAATTTTGCAACAATATATGCTTTTTCACATACGTTTACTTTTTCATTTCAGGCATTACAGCCCTTTGGTAAAGTGAAAAACATTACCTTTGTAATCAGATTTAGATTCTCATACCATCCTGATCAATTTCAGAACTAATCCTCAACAGTGGCAGCTATGAAACGGCCTGTTCTTATACAGTGTATATGTAAATTTGATACGAGTAGGCCGAGGTTTATTTACCCCAGCACTTTCCTCAGAAATTCAAACTTTGAAGTGGCATTAGTATGAAGTTAGAGCCAACATCAGGTATTAAAAGGAGCAGAGTATAGAAGCCAAAAAATATAGTACACCTACTCTGCAGCTGACACATGCAATACTTGGATGTGTGACAGGAGGGAAGATTACTAAAACGTATCAGATGGCATACAATAATATAATCAGAGTGAACTGAACATTCTGTCCTGACAACTCACCTTAAAGGCTTCATGGTGAAAATTCTGACATCTTTGCTTGCAACTGCAAGGATGTGGAATGATCTCCCCAAGTTCGGAGCAAATGTAATGTCATGGACTGGATCTGTGACGGTCATAAATGTCTCAGCTTTCACATATTTTCTGCAAACATATAAAATATTTAAGTCTCTTAAAAGACTAAGTACAGGTGCTACATAAAAGCATTCAGAGTAGAATATTAATTAGAAAAGTTCAATGGTTCAAGTCATCACAAGCCTAAATCCAAAACTTAAAAAAGTGAAATAAAACCCTTGTGGTTTTTGTATTCAGCACAGCACACTTGCTTATTTGTTTTACTTTTGTTTAACACTAACCCAGTTGATTTTTTTTTTGCTGGCCTCAAATGGCTGCCCTCCTCTACTGTTTGCGAGTGTCCTTTACCTAGCAAGTTGCAAACGAGACAACTGTGCGTTCCAGTGGCCAGAACCTGAGCCGAGCTGTGTGAACACACAGCTCCCTTCCCACAGCATTTTGACAGGCAGCTGCGACAGCCTATCCCTCCCAAATCCTCAGTGGCCTCAGAATCTCTCCTCTACAAGCTGGAAGTTCAGGGAAGCAGCACACACAGTCTTGGCGCTGGCGGTGGTGAACATAGAAAAGCAGTTTTGGGGTGAGGCATGGAAAGGTACTGGGGCTCTTTTTTTTTTTACCTTAAAAGAGAAGTATGGGGGAACCTTTTTTTCCCCCCAGAGTTCTCTTTAGGGTCACGGGAGGACATATACTAAAATCCTCCCGTGACCCAAAACATAGTATATAGCGGGCGATAGCCGAGAGCTCAACAGTCCGGCCCAGACAATACTGACGCGATCCACCCTGCTGGCTGATTGACAGCGGGCTCTGCCTCTCTAGAGGCAGATCCAGCTATGCCCGCCCCCTTCCCCATCCTTTTCTACAGTCAGCGCTAGAGGATCGGATAGGGGAGGAGTGGAATCCCTGCGGAGAGTGATGACTGACGGTCACCACTCTCTACAGGGAGGGAATCGGGAAGTGAGCGAGTGTCTGTATGTTTTCGCTCCCTTACTGATAAATAGAGCCGACGTGCGACAGTTTCAATGTCACACGTCGCCTCCAACTATGGGGATGAGTAGAATTCACTCCTTTAATGCAGAGAATGCATTAAGGTTAAAAAATACATAGCCTTTAGCACTACTTTAATTCAAAAGGGAAGATTAAAAGTCAATACGATAATGTGAACAATGGATTCGAGTGTGGATCACAACCACTCGACATTAAAGTAGTACTGAAGGTTTGGCATTTTTTCACCTATATGCATTCTTGGAATGCACAAGCCCGGAAATTACGTCACCCGCGCCGGAAGTGACGTACGCGGCCACCTGGTCTGGCCTTGGAACACCTTCCCGAGGCCCTGAGAACTGGACAGACCCCTCTGAACGGCGGTCCACCGATTCCCCTGACCTAGCCAAGGGGGTTTCGTCCACCCGGTCCCGGCCCGCACTGGGCACTGAAGGGGGAAAGGAAGCCAGCCTCATCTCCTGACAGCGATAGGAGAATCCCTGGGGCTCACAACAGGTAGGCGAACCTACACCACCTGCCCTACATAGGCAGCCATTAAGGAGACTTCCCGGGCAGCATCACCACATGGAAGCCCCTCTCAGCGTTCTGTGATGCACTCCCCAGCTTGACTGAGGAAACACAAAAGACTGAGGGAGTGGAGGAGAGAGGAGGGTCTTTTAACCAGTTGACATCCGGGGTGTTAAACCCCCTTCCCATCCAGGCCATTTTTCAGTATTCAGCGCTGCGGTACTTTGACTGACATTTATTCCATCATGCAGCGCTGTACTGAAATGAATTTTATACCCTTTTTTGGGGACACATAGAGCTTTATTTTGGTGGTATTTAATCACCACTGCGGTTTTTATTTTTTAATATATTAAGGAAAAACTACAGTTTTCAAAAAAAACAAAAACCTGTTCCCCTATATTAAATTCTAAAACATTTATTATTACCAAATTTTTTGGTAAAATATAAAAGACGGGGTCACGTCGTGCGCTGGCGCATGCGACTCATATTTACGTTTATATGTGCGTAAACGAAGGGGGGGGGGGTTTACTTTTTTTGTTTGTGACATTTTTTTTTACTTTTTTTATTTATATAGATTTTTTTCTCCCGGGTCGCAGATGGGCTAGCGGATCCCGGGATTAAAGGTGAGGGGTCAGGAGGGGGGAGATGGCGGCACTCGCGATTGGGCGGGGGCGCTCCGAAATTCACGCCATACAACCGATCGGCGGCTATAGAGCCGCTGATGGGTTGTATGTGAAACAGCCGTTAACGGCTGTAGTAACGAGCGGGTCTTTCCTGCCCGTGCGCTAGGGGGCGCGCGCGAGCAGGAAATAAATGCCGTCTAGCGACGGCAACCCGCTGATGCGAGTCTCCCGTCCGTCCGTTTTTTCTTAACGGGCGGACGGCAAGAGGTTAAAGGAGTTTAAGTGACGTGTTTCCTGTGCGTGGGGGGAGGAGATTCCATCTCGTGATGCGGTCCTGGAAGACGTTATGGGAAATCGCCTAGTACCTTTCCATGTTTCCCTGTCCCCCTCACCCTTACAAATCAGAGGTTTGGGGACCAACTAGAGAATGAGGAAAAACTTTTTTTTTTTAGAAGAACAAGTGAATTTACAAAATTCTCAAATGATCCTTTTAGGAAGAGCAGCTAAATCTGATTGCACTGCAAGTGGAAAATTTTAATTTTGTTGCGATTAGGTTTATATTGGCATTACCACCTCAAGAACATTCATATCACGTAAACTTGGTAAAATGCATAGATTGTTTTATTTTTACCTAGTGTTCTCATTGTATTCATAGATTTGAACTTTTCCCATTATATTAGGGCTGCTGTCATCACTACCCACTGCAATCATAGGAGAATGAGCACGACAACTGTAAAACAAGAGAAAGACATGAACAAGAGTTACAAAACAGACGAGCCAAGTTCACATCATAGCAGTATAAAAAATAAATAAAAAAGGAAAAGTTCATTTGCTAAATAGCTTTAATTAATGCTATAGCCTATGATGCAATTAAGGAGAGGAAGTATTTCTGTTCCAACTAGCTGGTATTATCATCAGGAACATCTCCACCATGACATCAATTTCTGGGGTGACTATATGCTGGCTCATAATAACTCTGCATGAGTAACTACACCGTTAAAAAAAAATCCTGTGGAAACATAATACACTTCAGAGTGCAATTCCAGGCAAAAAGTGAAATCAGACCTATGATACCCAGGAAATACTAAAAATATGCTCAGATCACAAAGCGCACTGAATTTATCTTAGAGACACTGTTACCTTACCTATGCAGGGCAAAGTGACAGCGTCTCTGCAGTCTTCCCCCAACCTTTTAAATTCAACTTACCATCACTTCCCTGCTGTTCCCTCCTCTGCATCCAGTCACAATACACAAAACATATGGGTATTGGGGGAGCATGTAATCTCTTCCATGACCGTTCTTGAGTATAGCAGCCAATCGCTAAGCCCGAGTACTGTCACATTGCTGGGGAAATATATCAAAGCTCCACTGGGTCAGACACTGGACATTTCAGTACAGGTTATAAAAGGGGGAAGCAGCAGAGACCATTGATAAGGAAGACCTAAGTAGAGTGAAGCCTTTTGCAGAGACACAGTCACTTTTCCCAGCATGTTTAGGTTGACAGTATCTCTTTAAAACACAACCTTCAGGATATAAACAGCTATATGCCCTGAATCCCTACTTCCTGATCACTTTGCAGATTGCTTTGTACCCGGTAATTACTTTAATTTTACTTACAAAAATGCAGTTGCATGACCGCGCCAGCTTCATAGATTATTCTGCCTTTTAGGCTGGGGGCGTGAAGTAGCGGCACGCACCAGCACTCATGTACCACATGTCCCAGTAACTCAGCACCTCCTAGCTTGCTTTATTCACTAAAAGGAGGCCATCTCCTGGATATGACACCTACATGAATGTGTTTTATAAACTCAGGTCACAGAAAAAAAAAGCTGGATGGAGCCAGGCATCACACAGTCCAAAAGTCCAGGAACTTGCACTGAATTAAAAGACACTTTAACCCCTTCATGACTGAGCTAGTTTTCAGGTTCTGTTCATAAATGACTGACACATTTTTTACATTTTTGATGTGTGATTCTTCCACGTCAGTAATATACTTTCTTACTAAATGTACCCACACATATTATATATTGTTTTTTAGAGGAATAGATAGGGCTATATAATTATATCACATATGTGTACCTAACCCCTCACTTAGTTTGAATAAAATAAAAAAAAAAAGAGGAAAAAAAACTAGAAGAAAACACTTTTTTCACAAGTTTTGATTATTATTATTTTTTTTAGAATTTTTTTATATTAATTATAGTATAAAAAATATATTTATATATAATGTATATTTTCCTAATTTTGTTTTACACTTTGTAAAAAAAATAAAAATAAAAAAACTTTTTTTTTTCTTGTCAGTTTATATCAAGCAATCACTATGACAGCTTGATAAATTAACTTTTTTATTTTATTTTTGGCTATTAGGCTGATCCAAACTTAGGAACAGCTAATAATAACCTTAGAGACTGATCCTGACTTTAGTCAGATTCAGATCTCACTAAAAGCTCTTTGATCGTGCCTAGACGATCAGAAATGATACATTTCACTCAAAAGAGATACATTGTATCCTTTCAGTGAAATGTATCCAAACATCGGGCTCTCCAGCTGTCAAAACAAATAGCAGAGAGGTGAGGTGAGTCACTGCTACCTCTCTGCTATTTTGAGCTGTCAAATACAGGATCGCAAATTGCGGTCCTCTATTTGCATGTAACGGCTTCATTCTTTCATTAATGAAAGGAAGAAGCTTTTACAAAAAGCTTAATTATTTCATTAATTAATGCCTCAATACTGAGACATTAATGAATGACTGTTAAATGCTGAGAATCAGCAAATACCGGCATTACAAAGCCTGATATAACTCGTCACGTACAGTGTACGTGGCCAGTCATATAGGCACAAAGTGACAAGACGTACACTGTACGTCTCCCGTCACGAAGGGGTTAAATGACTGCAAAGAAACTTAACTGTGCATTGGAATACGGGAGATGCAATTTTAAAAAGGAAGGATTCCATCCACTACTCAAGTTAATTTACTAGGGATAAACCGAAATTTCGACCGCCAAAAACATATCGGCTGAAATAGCAGTGAATCCATGCTTTCGGCCCTCCCCACTGGGCACTGCTCTATGTCCCAGCGGGGAGGAGAGAAACTGTCACAGGAGGCGGAGCAGTGCGGAAGAGAGCGCTGTGAGCAGCCGTCGTCTCTCCTCCAGCACAGCTCAGCCGCCTGTGACAGATCAGGAGAGCGGCAGTGTGTGGAGACAGCTGTCATAGGAAGCTGAGCTCTACTCCTACCCCGCCTCCTGTGACAGACTCGAAGAGCGGCGGTGTGGGGGCGAAGACAGCGGTCACAGGAGGTTGGGACACTCGTTCAGCCTCCTGTGACAGACAGTCAGAATGGAGGGCAGAGTACAAGCTCTCAGCGATCGCCGAGTGTTTGTAAATAATTGAGGACATAGTATGTTTATGTTGTCCCCAATTATGAATGCATGGGAAGTGATCTACATCAGCTCCTGTTCATTCATGATTGTGGACATGGTAAACCTACACTCAGTATAGAGAATTCCTGTTCATTTATAACAGGGGGATGCAGAAAAAAAAAATTGAAAAGGCTAGGAAAAAAAAAAGAATTTTGGTTTCAGCCTGACATTTTTTTTTCCATTTTGGTTTCATTTTTAAAATGTTAATTTCGGTGCACCTCTAGTATTTACAAAATTATTAAACTGGGAGTTGTAGTGTCAAACATACATGGTAGGTATCTTTCCTGCTATTTGTCCTCTGTAACCTCCTCTCTCGCTTTATCTACACAATCAGGTTATTACTTTCAAGGTAGATCTGAATTGGTGGCTGTGTGGTGCTTCTTCATACTCACTATTTCATACAGCAGGCTTTCTTTGGGCCAATTCACACCACAAAGAGTGCGTCCTCGCCCGCAGTGTGATCGCCGGCATTAGTGCCTGCGTTCCGGTCCAGTGTGATCTGCAAAAATAGTGCAATGCATAACCACGCCCCCTCCCGCCCCTGAATGCAGGGAGCCGGCCAGGTTGTGTTCCAATGCGTCCTAGAGGCCGAACTCTCTGGAATGCACTCTTTGTGGTGTGAACCGGCCCTTTATGTGAGAGACAGCAAAGAGGCTGAAAGTGAGTGTGTTTGGGAAAGGCTCGACTAAAAATAGTACTAATAAAAAAAGCTCCTACCAAATAACCTACAAAATCCAAAGAGGCGGCCTGGAGAACAACACTAGTGTCTCGATTATAAAAGTTCTGGGCAGAAAAGCTGCGTTCCCTGCATGCATCTCAATCTTGGTTCTGACTAGATTGTATATTTGAAGTTCGCTAAAATGCAGTTTAATAAAACTAAAAGATAAGGGTGTACAAGCAATTATAAATAGCAACTAATCCATCTAGTAGACAGAGCTAGAATGCTCCTCCAGTTAGACTGCATCCTTGACTGGTCCAAAGATATCAGACAATGACCAGTGACTAGAGGGAGCTATTGTAGCTGTAATGGGGGTGTAGAGTCAGCTCTACACATTTTCCTTTATTATAGTTACTAAAAATAATAAAATTAAGAATCTACAGTTAATTATTAAATGTGAAATGATGCCTAAAGCATGAGATGCAGTCTTTGATTCAGCAAAACGGTAGAGCTCTAGGCTCCCCTAATCATACATTCTAGTTTCTCCTTACAACCAAACTGTAAAAAGCCAATTTTCATTTACATACTACAGAACTGAACGAATCACAGCAGTGAATCGGACTGAAGCTTCCAATCACACAAGGCCAGCAAGAAGGCAAGCTACTTTTCTAAGTTTCCTCTTGAGCTAGCCCAGTACCCTGGGAATCCATAATGTATATTTGCAAAACAAAAGATAGTTTGCATATTTTAACAGATATAAGAATATAATTAAAAAAAAACAACTTATAAACTTGAATGGATTTAGCTGAATTTTATTTTCATTTCTCTTTCAGAGGTGGCTTTGCTGATCAGGACAAAAATTAGGCCTATTTTTGGATCTGCCATAAAATAGTTTTATGCAGAGCTAGAAGTTAACTTAGAGGCATCCCCAGTGCCGTCCTGTGTATACGGATTAATTGGTGATAATTAGGCCATGCGTCTACAGGGATGCCTAGGATGCAAGGTCTATGAGAACACTAGGCCTCATCACATGACTGCAGCAGGCAGACCCTCCTATTCAACAGTGGGATTGCTGATGTTACTGGAATGGCCCAAAATCAATGCCTCCACAGAAGAAGCAGGTAAAAATCTACAAGTAAGTTTGTTAAAATATCCAAAGTGAATATAAAAGGGTCCTAGAGAGGATTATTTTAGCCCTTCAACAAATGCCAAGTTTCCATACACAAAAAAAAATAAAATAAGAGATTAAAAAGGAAAGGAAACAAACACTCACCTAGAAGGGTTCCAGGAGATGCAACTGCAGCTGAGCTTGCAGGAGATTTCATGCTGCAGAGACCACTGGCTGAGGTTCATGACATCAGGGGCTTCATATATTCTCACAACACCATCAGCTGAACAAGTGGCTAACATTAATCCCATGTGTTTAGGGGCAAACTTCACATCTGTTACAGATGTTCTGCTGTCCACAAGTGTAGTTCTCTTAACCTAAAAGACAAAAAGGAGGAAGAACATTGAGAAGACTAGTAAAGGTTTTACAATAAAACCCGGACCTAAATTATATAGAACTGCATGTTTAATAAAAACACTGAAAGTAAAAGGAAAGTCCTAAATAATCTACGTATAAAACCTTGCCTACCCACTGCTCTTACCCAATGCCATACAGTTGTTAAGAAATCTGTGTAAATACCTTTTTTTTTTAAACTTTTTTCAAACAATCATGTGACCGCAAAGCTCCAGTTTCTCCATGTTGAATGAGCAGCTGCCGAGATGGAATTTTCTTCCCTGCCAAGAAGGCTACAGTGGTGATCTCATGGCTCTCTGTAATTCAGTCCAATTGTTGGGCTCGCAAATTTACACAGGGAAGCCAAAGCTTTGCAATCTTTTGAACGCTTGGCATAAGAGTATAAAAAAATATTCTCGCAAAGATTTCTTAACAAGCGTATGGAGCTTCTGCAAGGCCCCACGCGTTTTTTAGGGCCTGTTCACATGAGATCAGGTCCTGATCAGCAGACGTGGAGCTGCTGATGCAGTGCGTTTTTGATGAGTTTTCGGTCCGGATGCTGACAGTTAATTTTTTGTCAACGTTGATGACATCATAATAGGTGGAGCAAGAATACAATTTTTTCTTTTTTTTCCCCCTTAGCTGCATTGCCGTTCTGTTTTCGTTGCGTTTCGTGCGCGTTTGCGTATCCGGACCGTTTCCGGACCTGACAAAATGTGACATGCAGTATTTGTTATGTCGTAAGCTGAACGGACTGCGCATGTGAGAACTAGAGCCCATAAAACACATAGGGATACATTTTGAGTGCATTAGCGTACGGAGCCGGTCAGCACACAAAACGGACGTCGTGTGAACAGCCCCTTAGGCTGCGGCTGGAGATTCCTGCCGCAAGAACCCACAAATTCTTGCAGCAGGAATCCCAGATGTGTCCGCACAGATGCGGCCGATGTGCCTGTTCAAAGTTAGTGACGGGCTGACAGCAGCCACAACTGTCAGTCCACATGTAATTGTAAGTGGAACGATTAACTGCAGTTCAGGATAGATGATTGTCCCTGGAAACAATCAATCTGGGACAATCATCAATTTCGAATTGCAGGTTATCGTACCATGTATGATTACATGCGAACAGCCACTGACAGATGCATCCACTGTCAGCTTGTCATTTACTTAAACCAGCACAACTTAAAAGAAGCAAAAAATAAATAAATTCCTCTTTAATTAAGAAATATAGATTCTTCTTGTTTTATATTGAAACTGTGCACGACTTCTTGTGAGGTTACAATTAAAAAGAAAATATTTAGCACTCAGAGAAATACTTCCACCTACTATCACATACATATATAGCATTATGAGAAAAGATAATGTGGACGAACGGGGGGGGGCGTGTCCTAGAACTCATGGCGGCAGGACGCACCTAAGCTGAGCTCCGGGCCTCCCCTCTCTGCAAGCTTGGACATCCCGTCCATTTGCGGCTGTCGAGAAGGACCTTACCCATTACTTCTCCGAAAATTTAGGGGCAGAAGTGTCACCAGGGATTCTCTGGGAGGCACATAAAGCGACTATAAGGGGTGCTCTTATTTCATATGGGACTAGAAAGAAGAAGGAAGCTAACACTAAAATATTAGAATTAACAGGGAAGGTAGCGGCCATGGAAAGCCGTCATAAACGTACAATGACGGAGACAGACTTAATGGCTTTGACAGCTGCCAGGGAAGCTCTCAGGGAGGCCTTACTAAATAAATACAAGCGTTCCCTTAATTATTTTTCTCAGCGGTCCTACGAAATAGGGGGAAAACCCGGGAAGTTTTTAGCTAAATTACTTAAACAGGGACAAGGAACAAACTTTATAGCTAAAATCAAATCTAAACAGGACGTACTGGTACATACCACCCAAGGCATCTTAACTGTTTTCCGGGAATTTTATGCCTCACTTTATAACATCAGGCCCTACTCTACCCCTCAAACTAAGCAAATACATTTGGACAGTATTAATAAGTATTTGGCAGCTAGTCACCTCCCTAAACTAGAGGAGACTCAATTGGAGGTCCTGGAATCCCCTATTAACGAACTAGAAATTAAACAAGCGATTGCTTCAATGGCGGTGGGTAAAAGTCCAGGCCCTGACGGATATAGCCTTAAATATTATAAAATGTTCCAAACTCTATTAATTCCCCATCTTAACGTATATTACAATTCCTTTTTTTTGGGGAAACCTCCGTTATCGACCACCGTCCACGCTCATATATCGGTCTTTGTAATGTTACATGAAAGAGAATGTAATTATCTTTCTTTGTTTTAATGAATAATAATAAATAATTAAATTGAGAAATGAGAAAAGATAACAAGTCACTGCTTTTCCTTCATCCTGACGAAGTTTTAGGGCCTGTTCACACCATATGCAGTTGTGATGCAGTCCGTTTATTTCAACTGCGCAGTTAAAATACATCCCAATGCTTTCCTATGGGCTTTCTTGTGCCTAATTCACACCATTGCAGTCGATTCAACTGCAGTCAGAAAAAGTACTGCTTGTCCTACTTTAACTGCATTAAACGCGGTGCAAACGCATCAAGCGCACCGCAACACATAACAAAAAAAAAGAATGGCTAAAGTCAAAACTAGCACCATGCCAGCCAACAAAGAAAGCATGACTGAGCTCCCAAACGAACAAAACAAACATAGGAAATGCTCTGGCAGGAAAAGGAAGTGACCTACATGCCTCATTAGCATTTTTTAGTGCAGTTTAAAAAACGCATCGCAGTGCAACTGCGCAGAGGCACGCAGTTGTGATGCAGTTTCTGATGTGAACTAACCCTTAACATTATAACAAAACTGGTTGATGCACTCACTACAACCCTCTATCCTGGCATAGACGGACTGGATGAGAAGCTTCGATATGTCTATGATGAATGCCAAACCTGGTTCCATGAAGTGGCTGCCTTTGGGAGGACAACCATAGGAGGAATACAACAAGAATGAATATTCAGGATACCAGCTTGCACACAAGCATGCAAAGTGCTGTGCGACGCCATGACTATCATATCTTACCACTAGAGAGCCGCTATTGCTTTTTTCTCTTTGAATATACCAATCACCTAATGATATCAATGGAATTGTACATTTGCAGGAATAACATCCAAGCAAAGGCTGATCGGCACTCCTTACAGTATTGCACAACATACAACCACTAAGCCGAGAAGTATGTTTGGCATAATAATATTAGCGCTGTGTAATGCTGGATTAACTGGACAGGCTCATTACTCTTCTAGTACTGGGACTTTACACTCCCATTTTAATTAAATATAGATGAATAGAAAGTCCATGACTATGGGAGCCATTAGAAGCACTGCATAGAATCAGGCAACCACTTGATGCACTTGCCACTTTGTTTTCAATAGGATTCTATTACTTAAAGTGACATTAAACCCTCAGATTTCTTTAACATAAACCAATACTGTAATGTGCGCCTTACTGTAATCCATGGTAGTTTCCCTTCTATTTGCTGCTCTTCTTTTAAAATCCTTATCTCTTCTCATGCTTGGAGAGAACTTCCTTTTGCAGCTGAGTGCCTCTTCCTGTAGTGCTGGCTCAGGTTGTGAACCTGCACATAGACACCATGTATCCATTTCAGAGACAAGGCAGTCTGCTGCAAAACAGAAGTTCTGCCCAGCATGAGAAGAGATACGGATTTAAAAGGAAGAGCAGCAAAGAGAAGGGAAACAACCATGGATTACAGTAAGGCACACATTACAGTATTGTTTTATGTTAAAAAATCTGAGGGTTTAATGTCACTTTAATTACTATATTGCCTTCTATAGTTATTTTGTTACCGGTATCATGGCTCAGATGAGGAGGGTCATCTAGTGCTTTTTAATAACAGATCTGTCAATCTTTCTACTTGTTGGGGAAGGGAATTCCTACAAATATCTTTTTTTAGTGAATTACATGATATTTAGTGTAAGGCACTTCCTGCGTGATAGTTTTATATGGAAACACTTTATGGGATCAGTGACTACAAAAGTTACCTTTTTTTCTTCCTTTATAATGGTGTAAGCACTAATTTGTTTAAATTCAGCTTGTTTTCAATGTACAGTGTAGGAAGATCAAGACTGAAAAGTTATCAGGGATCCCTATAAATTAGCTTTCTATTATGGGCTGCCTAACATGAACATGGGATGGACAGAGTTTAGCTAAACATATGCATGGGACTAACTTCTTCCAGCAGTTTGTTATCTGTTTGTTTGGAATGGATCAAAGAAGTATTTTATTGTGCTGTAATATAAATTTCAGATTGAACAGAAATTTAAAGCCAAAAGCACACAACTACCATATGATACTATAACCTGTTTGAAGATGAAACCACCCGAAAATGCATCAGTTTAAAGCTGGCCCCATGCATGACAAACTACTCTAGATTTTCCAACAACAATGTAGTGTGAGGGCCCATCTGATTGTATGAGGAGCTGAAATTGAAAAGGGTGTTCAGGTAGCCCCTTCCCCTACATGTGTTTCTCAACCTTTTTACTGCACAAAAACCCTTAAAACAGTTTCCAGGTCTCGGGGAAACCTTGATAAAAAAATTATATCTACAGCTCATGGTACATAAACATGATTTAGAAGTTGCATAACTAGCTCCTATGAGATCCATGGATGCGTTATATTGACCAGACTGTGGTTAACCAAATCATCTTCAGTCGTGATCATTTCTCATTTTGCTCATTGTCCAGTTGATTTATTTCTAAAGTGCCTCTGTCTGCTCAAATCAACCCTACTTCTTGCTGCACCACATTCAATGTTTTTCAATCAGCCTAGCTACTGTAGGGGACCCCTTTTTTGCTAACAATTTTGGTTAATCTTCAACTGTCTCTGCCTTTTGGGTCTCAATATTTCTTGATATAGCAGTTCTATGTATCTAACATTTGTTTTATTATTCTATTGCACATTATTTGTATGCAGTCGGTAATGTTTATCTATACTTTGTGTTTCATGTGTTCAATGCTGTCATTTTTTCTTCAACTAATAAAAATCTTTGCAAGTATAAGATGCAAAAAGGTTTAAATCTAAGGAGAAATAAAGTGACCTAACTAGCATGTTTTAAAGAGGTTTCCACCGCACTCCTTAAATGGTATGTCCCTTTTTAAAGTGGGTGCTGCAGTGACAGTGGATGGCGCCACTTTAAATCCAAATAGTAAAGTATATCACCCGCACACCAAAGTAAAATCTTCAACGAGTGGTCATTTTATTGATGTCCCCAAAACTTTGCTTTGTGACGAGATGTGTGTACATCAATAAATTGACCACTCGTTGAAGATTTTAACTTTGGTGTGCTGGTGATATACTTTACTAACTAGCATGTTAGACACGCAGAGCAGATTTTATTTATTTTTTTCCCCCTACACCCCACTGGCAAAACAACAAAATGTTCTTCAGTAATAATAATGAAATACAATGAAGCTATTTTAAATAATATAAAATTAAATGGATGATAATAACGGAAAAGACAGACAAATATCGTTTTGTCCCCTAACAATAGGTGTCAGCGTAGAAGAGACCACTTCCATTGGTGGTCTGGGTAAGTGGGAGATTAATTCACCATTGCTCAATGAACCCCTAGCAACCTCAGGAGGAACCCTAGAGTTTCACTGAACCGTGGTTGAGAACAGCTGTCCTACACAGTAGCTAGTAAATATAAAAACAATTGAACAATCAGACCGGCAAGTGTGCATCAAGCTTTCCACTCACAAGAGGTACAGGTTAAAGCCACTTTCAACGTCTAACTTTGTATACATTAAAAAAAAATAAAAATCAGCTGCTGATTCTGGTAAATATACATGATATAAATAGGACCGTGAAAGGTAAAAGCATTAGTTTAAAAGGGATTGTAAGCCATTGGCAGATCTTACCCAGTGACTCTGCCCACGAGGTTTGTCGTTTGATTCGCCTACTATTTCCTCCCATACAGCAGCTGTTCTATCAAAAGAGCAGGAAGCCAAAACCTGCCCAAACTCTGGATGAGCCCAAGTGACACGCCATACAGAGCCGCTGTGTGTCTGAGGAGAAATACATAGAACAATATCAGAATGTTACTTACCATTTATTGCAATTAGGATTATTCCATAAGGGAAACATGTCGGCAGATCCACGCGGCCGAACCGCCCTGGTGTGAACGGGGCCTTAAGGATGCAGTAAACTGTACTAACCGCTTCATTAAACAAAATATAAGTTTTGATTGGTTTTGCTGTTGTACAACAGCAAAACCAATCAAAACCAATTTAGCCTAATGTACAACAGCAAAACCAATCAAAACTCATGTTTTGCTTAATGAAGCTGTTACTACAGTTTACTGCATCATTAAAGCCCCGTTCACACCAGGGCGGTTCGGTCGCGCCGATCCGCCGACTTGAACGATCTCATACATTGCTATAGGGACCGTTGATGCGGCTCCTCGCGATCCGAACTTCCTCCCGCCCAAATTGCTCCCAGACTCTTTTTTGCCGCGCTAATCAGCGCGGTTTCCATACTGCTATCAATGGAACTGCGCAGTTCAGTGCGGTTTGGGGCGTTTTTAATTGTGTTTCAGCGTTGAAAACACAATTAAAAACACCCAAAACCGCCCTTTTAAAATCCGTGTGGAAACCGTGCTGATCTCCAAACGCCCTGGTGTGAACCTAAGGCTTAGTCATATGAAAACACATGCATTCAAATGTTTTCCTATGTGGAAATGTTTTACCCGCACTGGATAATGCTACAAAATAAACCTTACTTAGGCATCATATAAACTTAAGACATTGCTATCCTACAACAGAGATTACCCTCTAAACAATTATGGAAGCTCCAACCTTACCTTCAATCTTGCACAGTTCTACAGGTTCTTTTTCTGTAAATTGCTTGCTCTGATTTTACTGCATGCATTGAGCCGATATGCATTAGATATTGCACCAAGTCAAATAGGGCCCGCCTTATTTCCTGGCTAAAGGACACCCAGCATCATCTAATCCATTCCTCTTCCTGCCTTACTGTCCCAGAACTGCCACTTTCATTTTTTTAAAATATAGGTTCTTTCAAATCATGGACACACAGCATTGCACATGGGCATTACCTGGGGCATTCTGCATGCAAACCCAGCCTGTCTAGGAACACCCACTCCACCAGACTAACATCCACCCATCAAGGCATTTTGCACATCTTCACCCAAGAACCAGCCCACCGCTCGCACCAGGGAAGAGATACTGGGGTAGGGCGTTATGAGGATCTCAGAAAGCTATGTACAGCAGCCTGCTGGCCCTCCCACCAGCCATGACCTGTCTCCATCACATGAAGGACAGAGACCCAGTAGTGGCATCAAAAGCTCTAAAATGATATAGGTAGGTAAAGAAAACAGAAAGGTTTTATATAGGAATGGCATTCATTCGTTGAAAAGGGGGGGGGGGGGGGGGGGGGGGGGAAAAATTTTTTGGGGGGGGGGGGTGCAAGGGAAAATGAAATGGAAGCAGATTAGAAAAGCATACTCACCTTCCAACTTGCAGTGCAATGCCAATCCCCATTTTCACTTTTGTCCCAGACCTTAAATAAAGAAATTGGAGATTTTGATTTGTCTTTTCGGAATGCAAATGGACACGTGTGTGTGTGAATATAGGGTTAAAAGGACATTTCCACCTTCGCAGGGCATTATAATAATAAAAAAAATATGCCAGCAATGTACACCGTGTGCAGATGAGTAGATGATGCCGGCATATGCAGATCCTGGATATAAACACAAAAAAACTTTTTTTTTTTTTAGTAGTCCTCTCAGGCTCTACGTTTTTCTTTAAATGGCTGCCAGACTGTTTTGTACAGAGGAAACTTCAGTATAGGGAGTGGAAAAACTATTTTCCCACAATGCTTTGCTTCTGGGAGGGGGGTGTCTGGCTGAGGTGCCATTGACCCCTCCCATTCCAGAACGCAGGGAGCCGGACAGTACACAATCCAGTGTGTTCCAGCAACTAACCGTGCTGGAATGCACTGGAGTTGGTGTGAACATGCCCGGCTAGATGTACATTTTTTAGAATCAATGTTTTGCTTTGCAGTCTGCTAAGCATTCCATGGATTACAAGTACAATGCACATGCTCCTATAGACTCTTCCTCCAGCCCCAGGTCTGTACGGAGGCATGGGGCTGTGGGTTATGGGGCAGTTATGGGGCTGAAGGAAGTATTCAATCGACCAATTGTGGTGGCTTTACTGCACTTGTGCTCCATTGAGATATATGAGTCCCTTGATGTAGTCTTTCCATTCACAGACCTTGTAAACGAATTACCCAACTTCAAATGTATCATGGAGCCTGCCGGGAGAAGAAGAACACCACAATTCAGGTGGGGAGGGGTGGTTGGGAATGTGACCATGTTCCACGGTCACAAAGGTAAACAATCTATACATTTATTTTTCTTGATGTGAAGTCCAATGCTTCCATTGGAAGGGACAGAAATGAGAACAAATAAGTGAATTGAACATGATGTTTCTTACTATTGGTTTTAGTGACACTTTAAATAAAAAGTTCTTCACTTTGCTCATCAAGGCCAGTTTTCAAACCTTTAAAGTAAACTTTTGCCTTGTTTGTAAACATTTGATCTTCCATAATTGGTAGCATAGCATGATTGATTGATTGACAGCAGGTTCTGTATCACGTGCAGATCACGTGCCTGCTTCACCTGGTTCCCTTACATACAAATCCCATCCTGACGTCAATGCCGGAGTGACCGGAGAGTAACACCATATTCTGCCCCCTCAACACACAGCAGCCCCACTCGCCCCATGTGCTCGCTGCTGCCCCACTCACTTTCACGCTCTGATCACTGGAGCAGGTCGCCATTCTTCTGCCATGAAAATCAAACGAGACATCGTGGATGAGATCCTTGTGATCGGCAGCGATGCTCCGCGCTACAAACATACCGGCAACCTGGAACTGACACTTCCACCGACTACCAATGCTCGGCCGCTGACGTCATACGTACACCAAATTCCAAGCAAAGGTCCCGTCACCGTCTATGCGAAACCCACCTACTGCGCGTGCGCATCACCTAGGCGCCTTTTTGCGTAGTCCAACTAGCAAAGCTCCAGCACGTCACGTGATAGGCTTGTCTCATCACGTGACATTAAGGTCGCATCACGTGCTCAAAGTACTGGAGTTAGAATGGGATTAGGGCTGTCGGCGTTGTTACAAAGTAAACAAACAAATAATAATAACAATACTGAAATTTTATTTGTAGAAATCGATTTCCCGAAGGACAAATACTTCATCGTAGAGACGATTTTCTTATTCTTGAAATCGCGGGGCTTACCTTTTTTTATTCATAATACATTCATGACGTAGCTGTGTTAATAAAATGGGGATGGATGTAAAAAATAAGATGGCCTGACCCATAGATTTTTTTTTTCTGGGAGCAGAAACCCGGACACAAGATGACAGGCAGACAGGGGCAACCAAAATTAACATAGGGGGCTACTGGCCACCCACTGAACTGTAATATTTTCATATGAATAAGCCAGGACTCATTCTCCCAAAAAAATGTCAGTGCGTTGCTAGAGTGTTTGGGTTTCGCTTGAAGAAAAGGTGGCAACCCTAAATTCAGGTCAAGAGAAGATCAACTGGAGGTTAAATACACCTGCCAATTAATTATGAATGATCGCAGATGCACCCTAAATTAAAGGAGAACTATGAGGTGAGTGCTTTTCACTCACCTCATAGTTCTAGCCGACCTGTGAGAATGAGACTGTCACAGGTCGGCTCAGTAGATCGGGAAGTTTGCGAGAAGTTCGCTCACTTCTCGATGCTGTCACGGCTCTTGGGGGGGGGGGGGGGTAAAGCTGGCTCTGCCTCTAAATAGGCAGAGCCAGCTGTCACTCACGCTGCTGGGCGGTTCCCGACATAATTGTCGGGATCTGCTTCAGCTGTGGCATCTCAGTATACCGCGAGCTGTAGCTCGAGGTATACTGCTGCTTAGGGTATACTGAGCTTAGGGTGACGGGAGGACGCTAGTTTGTGTCCTCCTGTTACCCTAAGGAGAACTATGGGAAACAGCCCTAACCCCATAGTTCTCCTTTAATGTCAAACTGATGCCATCAATACAAGCCCGAAGCGCGTTGACACAGGCACTGAATACATATGTTTTGTAATAAAAATACCTGAGCTGCAAAAACTTCAACGGCAACAGCAAAACCATATCTTCTTGGTGCCAGTCTACAAATATAGATATTTAAGGAACTTGGATGAGGGAAAGTGGATGGCAATTCTTTATCTTCTGGAGTAGAACCTGCATTATTCGGCATTCTCAAGCAACAGGCAAAAACAAATTGAGGGCATATGTCTTGGCTATATGTCCAGGCTGGCTATTGTGCGGGGCTTCAATAGCCAGCCTGCTATTGGCTATTGCAATTTGAAATAGCCAATAACAATCTGGCTATTGCTTCCGGCTGCTTACATTCACCTACTGGCTGCGGAAACTAGTCGGCAGGTGAACGGGGCTGCAGGGGGAATGGTTGCTTGAGTGTTAGTATTAACTCTCAAGCAACCATAAAATACAGTTATCTGGCACCTACCGATTCCCGTGGGTGCCGGATAACTGGGAGTTTACTGTATTCCCTGGTGGCTGAACAGAGTGGCTGAGGAAACAAAAGAAAAGGTGAACATATGCTGCTTGGTAAAGGGGGAATGTATTGTTGCTGTGCTGTGTATGGTTATAGGGACTAAGCACAAAGACAAAACACTTATGGTTGTTTTGATGTTCTTATACTTTTACATAAAAGGCCTCTGACAAGCCACATTCTCCAAACACACGTTAGGTATTGCCGTGTACGCCAAAGTCAGAGCAACAATTCTAGGGCCAATAGTCATGGTTAATTCTAAGCTCATGGTCTGTACGGGCCTTTAAAGCGTCACCTATGAACAATTTGGCGTGCCTTAGTTTCTCGCAGTTTTGTGGACGCACACAATTGTTCAGCTTGACATGTATAGTATCTATTTACTTTGCCGCAAAGCATCTTGGGGCGGGCGCATGCGCAGTTTGGATTCTCGGGTGGTAGACGAGCAGAGACGCAAGGTAAGTCTATGGACGCGTGCACCCGCATGGACGCGTGCACCCCGCATGCAGACACCGCAGGATCGGAAGTGCCTGCAAGCAGAGAGGAGTCAGCGCTGGATCGGAGAGCCGCCGCACCGCTGGAAGGACAGGTGAAAACATCAGGAAAGAAGAGGAAGATCGGATTAAGAAACTTAATTTAAGGTAAGTGCTAACATTAACATTGGGGGGAGGGAAATTTTTTTTGACTTTAATGTCACTTTAAGCAGTGTGTACTAGTAGAGAGGTGGGTGGTAAATAGATGCCACACAAATCTAGCGTTCGTGTCTACACTAAGAGCGAGTCTTTCTTCGCTCATCTGCTTTCAGATTTTCCTAATTCAGCATCATTCAAACAAGCGACCTTCCTCATGCCCACATTAACGATGGCCGCCCTGTACTGCTGCCGTCAGGTTAGCGTTCTACAGGGGATCTCCGAATGGGAGGAGCGAGAACAAAGGGCTGGGACTATCTGTCACAGCTCGCTTCTCATTGGCCGCCCGGCTACTTTGCCGGTTGCCAAAGGCAGGTTGAGCGAATAATGCGCAGACGTGGGCGTATCACTAACCGGAAAAGGGTGTGGCTTATAAGGCCGGTGCCACGGTCGGTGTCGCAGATCAGGGCCGGAGCTCGTTTCCTCTTCTCTTCTCGTAAATAGCGCTGTGGTTTGCCTGGGAAGCGATGAGGCCGAGCGGGGAGCTGTGAGAGTTCCTTACAGATACAGCGGCGAGGAGTTCCTTACAGATCACCTGGGCACTGGCGACATGGAGAACGAGTTCAAGAGCATAGACGAGGACAACCGCTGGACTCCGCTGTATGGAGTGAGTATGGGCTGTGTGCGGGACCTGCCATCCTGTGTGTTCACCGAGATCTGCCATCCTGTGTGTTCACCGAGATCTGCCATCCTGTGTGTTCACCGAGATCTGCCATCCTGTGTGTTCACCGAGATCTGCCATCCTGTGTGTTCACCGAGATCTGCCATCCCGTGTGTTCACCGAGATCTGCCATCCCGTGTGTTCACCGAGATCTGCCATCCCGTGTGTTCACCGAGATCTGCCATCCCGTGTGTTCACCGAGATCTGCCGTCCCGTGTGTTCACCGGGATCTGCCGTCCCGTGTGTTCACCGGGATCTGCCGTCCCGTGTGTACACCGGGATCTGCCGTCCCGTGTGTACACCGGGATCTGCCGTCCCGTGTGTACACCGGGATCTGTGTACTTTATTACTGGAAGTCTGCTCATGACAGTGTGTGTTTTCACCTCACAGACACAGCATCCTGGACTCACTTCATCTCATTCTAACAGGGCTATTCACTGAACGGTTTGGAGAAGTGAACACTCTAGGACAGTGGTGGCGAACCTTGGCACTCCAGCTGTTTTGGAACTACAAGTCCCATGAGGCATTGCAAGGCTCTGACAGCCACTGACATAACTCCCAGAGGCAGATGCGTGCTGGGATTTGTAGTTTTGGAACAGCTGGAGTACCAAGGTTTGCCACCACTGCTCTAGGACAACATAGCTGAATTGTAGAATTGTTTTAAAATCGGCTATTTTGTCCTAGATTGATCTCATTATGCCAAGTTGTTGTGGGCACGGTCCCAAATTCTCAGTATTTCCAGTCAAGTGCGTTTCCTTGTTGGGACCCATTAAAGATGCAGAGGAAGCCAGTTTATAGGTTTTGCCACTCATACCATTACTGACATCAGAATGTCACATTGGGTCGTTCAAAAAGATTTCAGTAGGAGCCAGATCTAACCCTGATCACTGTAAATCTTTTATCACACAGGATTTATATAGCACCAACAGTTTACAATTTTTAAGGAAGACATTACAATTGCAATACAATTTTTAAAACCAGATGGTTAGGAGGTTCCTACCCGTAAGATATTGCAATCTAATTGCATAGAAGCTTTAAAGCTCAACTGCTCACACAAACTTTATTTCAGATATATTCCTCAGTAGCCACAAAGGATAAAAATACACGCTTTGTGCATCAAATGCTTTTACAAACTAAGATATTGCCTTGTAAAAATAGCGACATCACTTTGCAGAGAGCAGAGCTGTGGGAGGGGCCCATCAGCTCCACCCACTACAGGTTGCCTGGCCAAAGCTATAGGAGGGGGAAGGATACAAGACCAGTTCACCTACCTGTGACTGGTCTTTTTTCACAGGAAGCTCCTGCATGGAGGTCACACAGGATTACTGCACAGATCTGGAAGAAATACACAAAACATGCTAAGTAAGAATGCACATGCCTCTTGTCTTTAGACAGTATTTGCCTATCCTGGAGTTGAGCATTAACAATTTAATATATTACTAAATGTGTTTAATTTTTTTAAAATTAAAAGTATACCTTGTGATGCCATGAAGGTCTTTGTTACGGCACTTCCTTTTCAGGGGGTCACAACTGTGATGCCATGAAGGTGTTTGGCACTTACTCTTATCGGTAGACAATTGTGTCCCATTTGTGCTCCTGCCATGTCACTCAGTCACATGCACCCCTAGTTGAGACTACAAGTGGTTGCGCAGACATGGTCCACCTTTTTCACTATAAGGTCCCGTTCACATAGGTACTCATGCCATGTACTGGGACTTCTGTAGCAAGAACCTATGGATTCTTGCAGCAGAGATCCCAGATGTGCCATTCCTATTCAGATGCAGCCACTGTACCCATTGAAGTAGTTGATGGGGTGACAGCAGTCACATCTGTCAGTGGCAGTCCAGATGTAAATGTACACGGTATGATTAAATGCATTTGGAATAGATGATTGTTGCTGGATAAAGGATAGATGAGTCCAACGACAATCATCTATTCCAAACCACATGTTATCATATTATGTACAATTCCATACAGACTCCCATATACAGATGTACTGGCTGTCATTTACTTCAATGGGTACAGTAACAAAAATCCATAGGTTCTTGCTGCAGGAATGCAAGAACGCCATGTGTGTCTGCATCCTAAAGAAGCCATTCCATAGCAATAATGTGAAGCCATTGCTGGGGTGAATGCATGTTGACCGTAAGTGGCTGTTAGAGATTGGCAGCGATATGAGGGACGTTATGGAAAAAGTAACCATGGCAATTGTCAACATCGTCTATCAATTACTTGTGAAGTTGTCACTTGTCTGGCTTTAATACGTTTTCACTGACCAAGCATATTGCTATTGAAGTCAGACCTGACCTGCAACCTCTTCTAGATCAGTGACTTAAAGGGGTTGATTTACTAACCTTATAAACACGCCACGAACAGGTATACACCTCTGTAGTGTGTTCCCTCCCAGCATGATCTATTGGTGGAATCTAGACACCTATGTAGTGTGTACACACCCAGCAGGTGTGTTGTGCAAAGCCCTGCATGAATTGCAAGGTGATGTTGTGTAAATTAGCTCTACGTTGTGTTGCTTGCGTTGATGAATGCAGGAATGTAAATGCATGAGCTAACCATTTTTGTCTAAACTGTGAAGCAGCATTATATATGCATCATGTGCATGATTTTTCCATATATGGCATTAGTGGAAATATGTTTTTAGAGACTTTTTGGTTGAGAAATACGTTTTGCTGTGTAAAAATCCCACGCACCTAGTGCGTGCGTCTGTTTAGGTTAGTAAATCACCCCCAAAGTGTGGAAGCCGCTGTAGCTGATAAGAAACAGCTAACTTGCTTTTTATAAGAATCTACCAGCAGCGGCATCCACTGGTCTTATGACTGTACTTTGCTTTTAGTTGGAGGAAAATGTTTGCATGTCATAAGGGGTAAATGGATTCATGTGCTTGGCATCATACCATGAAAGCTGTAAAGGAGAATATTTGCTGGCCAGGTTTTGCATTGTGATTGTATATTTAAAGGAGTGTCTTTGTCCAGCCAGATACCAGCCATATTGACAAACTGAATAGTGCTGTAGAAGAGGCTTTGACATCTTTGAGTCAGATCAGAGCCCTTATACAAAGGGTTTGAGATAAAGCCATGTCGCCATACTGTCAGAACACATCCTTGTTACTTGTGACTGTTTAAAAACAAAGGCATTTCTGCCTTAGGCCCCATTCACACCTAGGCGTATTGTAATATGCGCGTCTGCACAACCGTCACGCGTTTTTTTACCGCGATTCGTGGTAAAAAAGTCGCGCGACCGTTGTGCGATTCCAAAGGCTACTTGGCTGTATCCCAATGGAAAACGCCCCACAAAACGGCCCAAAGTAGTCCCGGGACCTTTTCAGGCGTGGGCCGTTTTGTAGGGCGTTAGGGACGGGCGGAAATATGCCTAGGTGGGAACGAGGGCATTGACTACAATGCTATTTATTTTTTTGACCGTTTTGTAGCGCGTTCGTTGAGCGTAGGACGCGCTACAAAGTGGTCAGGTGTGAACGGGGCCTTACACTCAGAAAAGAGAAAAACTTCTACATTCTATAATAAAGAATTTTGAATTGTGGAATAGTAGATAAGAAAAGTGCAAAGTACTAAAAGAAAAGACTGAACAGAAATGAAACGGGGCAAGCTCCAGGAGCCAGGTCGCCAATGCTCCTTAAAAATTGAATTTGGTGCTTAACTTTGAAGATTATTTTTTCTTTCTTTTTCCTAGATGTTGTCAATGGAGTTAGCGCCTTAAAAAAAATCCCTTAGTCTCATAGACTGGCTTCTGAATTCCATATTAAATTGTCCACTCCTGATGTAAAATATACCATTTATACCATGCACCTCAATGGTTTATTGAGGTGCATTTGACCGCCTATTTAATTAAATGATCTGACTTAGGGCTGCGGCCTATGCTGCTGGTGTGCGAGTGCTAAGCACGGTGCTGATGTGCTCAATCAGTAGGCATTGCTCTTTAATATTTTTTTCCCCCTAGAACTTTATTGAAATGTCACACGTGTGGGTGTGAACAGAGCCCATCAGGAACAAGGCAAAAAGCCCAGTTGGCTTGGGTGTGATAAATATGTGCATCAACACACGTTAGACATATCAACATTAAGGGCCTGTTCATACCTGATGCTACAATGGCCATTTTTTTCAGCGGAGCCCCAACGCATCAGGTGTGAACGGGCCCTTAATTTTGATATGTAACGTGTGTTGGGGCACGTGCTTAATACACCCAAGCCAACTGGGCTTTTGAGAGAGGAAGGAGCACCACTAGCAGCTGATCAGTTTCAGTCTTCTGTGCTGACATGAGAAGAGGCCAGTGTTACTTCTCCATGTATTAGTGCTTTTCATTGTCTTGTGATACCACTATATTTGTCTACAAGAGAAGTTAGGGTCACCCCTCTGTCTATACTGTCTGGTAGAGGTGAGGATTTAACAAGCGGCTTGACAGAATTTAAAGGAGAACTATGAGGTGAGTGCTTTTCACTCACATCATAGTACTAGCCGACCTGTGACAATGGGACTGTCACAGGTCGGCTCAGTAGATTGGGAGGTGAGCGAACACATACCGGCGTTCGCTCACCTCTCCATCCTGTCACGGCTCTCTGCCGTGACAGGAGGGGCTGGATTCCACCCTCCCCGCTCCGATCCGCCAGCGCTGACTGGCGGAACGGACGGGGGAGGGGGCGGGTACAGCTGGCTCTGCCTCTAGATAGGCAGAGCCAGCTTCAGTCACGCAGCTGGGCGGATCCCGGCTCAATTGTCGGGATCCGCTTCAGCTGCGGCGTCTCCAGTATACCGCGAGCAGCTGCTTGCGGTATTCTGCGGCGTCTCAGTATACCGCGAGCTACGGCTCGCGGTATACTGAGCCTAGGGTGACGGGAGGACGCTAGTTTGTGTCCTCCCGTTACCCTAAGGAGAACTATGGGGAAAAGACTTAACCCCATAGCTCTCCTTTAAAACCTACTGAGCTATTGGACAATTTTATAAGGGTATTTTAACTGTGTATTTTGCTGTTTGGCTTAAAGGTAAACTCAAGACAAACATAAAGCTTATGATGTAACATCTGTAATACAACAGACCTCTGGAAATTGCAGATATTGTAGAAATAAAAGGTTCATCTTACATTTGAGAGAGTTTATTTGATTTTCTAATAGTTAGTGCGGTCAAATTGATTGTTTACGACCATAGTGACAAAAAAGGAGCAGGATGGAGAATTGGTTTCATGAAATTCTGACCGTAAATGTGATTTTTGTTGAAGCTCCATTGATTGCAAAATCCAATATTAAAATCAAACTGAATTTTGAACGACATTCGTCAGTTCCCTGATGGGATTATTGAATGTTCTAGTGTATGGCCAGCTTAGGTTTCACAGTGGCTGGAAATGTAAATACTGGCCAGTCATGTCATGGAGGCGACATGTCTTCTGCCAGGAGGAATATTCCCTGAAGGTTTCTTTACAAATGACCCCCCCATGTGTATAACAAGCTGTCTGCACCAAGTCGTCCAGAAATCTCTTTAGAGGTGCCTAAATTATAGCTAAAATGTTTTTTTTAAATATGCAGTGTAAGAACCTATGTTGGGTCTTGTTTGCATTCTGATTTTTTTTTTATTTTTTTTTCCCCCCTGCTTCCTCTTTCAGTGACGGGTCAGCCAGACATCAACAGAAACACGTGACATTTATTCTCTTCCCCACGCTATAAAAAAATAAATTTAAACATTGGTTGGCGTTCCATCTTTCCTTCTACATCTGAGCATATATAAATATCACACTTGCTTCAGTAGGTGGAATATGTTTAAGAGCCCGGCTCTTAAAGCTCAGCTTTTAATAAATTATGTTAAACCTTTATCCCAAAAGGAAAAAATAAACTTGCTGTAACTGCCTTTTAAAAGTGTTCGCTTGAGTCCTCCCTACAAGTGGACAGTGTTGCTGTACAAGGGTGGCTCCCCGTAGAAGGGAGTGAAGGCTGGGTAAAGCTGGCCATACACCTTACAACCATCACACGACTTTAGTTGTGCGATGGTTTGTAAGGTTATAAAAATTTCGTACGACCAGCCCAGCTTGAACAGGTAGATCGTACTTGTGATCATCGCAAGCCCTCCCTGCTGAGGGGAGGGCTTGCCGATGATTGCAATGCTGAGCGGGCAGTGTGCGCTTGCGCACACCGGGCCGTGCGGGTTTTGTCTTCCACGCACGCTACCAACCCGCCGGAAATCTTACGTTTTTCGCCGGGTTTTCCTGCGTGCCAGGAAGATGAAAGTCGTGCGACCGTACACCTGCCGATTATCGTACGATCGCGGGATAATCGGCAGGTGTATGGGCACCTTTTTAGAATGGAGTGAATGGAGCAAAGGTGTGAACTGTACTTGAAAGGCTGTTTGTGTTGGCCTCCTCTGTCCAATGCAGCACAGCGGCTGTCAAGTGAACCAGCCTATAGACCTAGTGATCGGGTCACCAGGTGAAAAAAAGGACAAATCCTGCCACCATATTTAAGGATTGGTAAGCTGCAATATATTACATTTGTGGTTTTGGATAGCCTTTAAAGTGAGCTGTGAGTCAGTTATTGCAGGTAGTGATTCAGTTAGCAGTGGAACTTCCTTTTTTATGCTCCATTCAGATGTGCAAAATATACATATTCAGCCCACGGTGATAAAGTTCTCTGCACATAAGAATGTTTGCATAGAATTTTTCCCTGTTTGAAACCACTACTGCCACCTTTTCTTGTGTTGCGTCTTTATCTGAATTGGCTACAAATGTTTTATGTACGTGTTGCTGTAATATAGATGCTGGAGAATGTCAACTTGTTACAGTATAGGTAAAAAAGGCAGGTTCTATTTCTTGTGTTTATAATGTTTGGTGCTATTTACTGATGCAGATGATCTGTAAGGGTGTCTGCCATTTAGGAGGCTAGAAAACAATCCCTCCTATAATTACTTGATACTCCATGCCAGGAAAGCTATAATTTCTTCTAATCCTTTGCAGGTTCTTTAGCGTCCTGCTCATAAACAATAACATAGCATGTATGAATTAAATTAGTCATCAAGAGTACTTGATAGTTTCTTTTGTAATAGTAATGCTTTAATGAGAAATAGTTGGCAGGAATGGAAGTTTTCCCAGGCTTCATCACGTCCTCATTCTATTGCTGGTTTGGTAGAGAAGCTGTATATCACAACCAGTTCTTCCAATAAACTTGTACTGACAGCTAAGGAGTTTTAGTGAATGGTAAATTGGCTAAAACACAACTCCAGGCAAACTGCCAAAATAATTGAATTGAAATACAACAGGACATGTGAAATATGTTATCTGATCTGAGATTTTGTTCAGCCGATCCTGTGATCCAGACACAACTGTTTGAAAACACTCTGTACATGTACTCTTCAATCTACACTGCAGAGAGGTCAAGGACCTGGTTGTACTTTCTTGAAGGAGTGTCTGGTTCACAAGATGAGAAGTCACCAGCACTCGATGTGTGCAAGAAGTGAAGCACTTGTGACAGTTTAATAAAATGTGTCATACAGCCAATGTTTCGGGACCACGCAGGATCCCTTCTGGGCGACCTTAGCAGGAAGTGTAATGTCTGTAGTGAGACACAAGCGGCAAGTAAAAATAATCTGATAGAAGTTCTAACCTTTTCAGTACTATTTTTTTTCATATTATTATTATAGTAGTTACTTCAGGCAAAGGGCTATATATACAAATAAAATACACAGGTAGTTTCTTTATCTGTCAAAGGATTAGGATTTCTTACCACCCAGTTCTGTTTACACAGAGCAGGAGAACGGATTTATTTTTTTTCCCTCCCTCCAATGTTAATGTCAGCACTTACCTTAAATTATGTATCTTAATCCGATCTTCTTTCATCTGTCCCTCCAGCGGTGCGGCGGCTCTACGATCCAGCGCTGACTCCTCTCTGCTTGCAGGCACTTCTGCGGGTGTACGCGTCCATAGACTTACCTTACGCCTCTGCTCGTCTCCCGTCCGAGACTCCAAACTGCGCATGCACCCGCCCCACGATGCTTTGCGGCCGCACGAGCAGTCCCTTGCTAGCAGTAGATCTAGGCCAAAAAAAAAACACGGAGGCTTTAGAACCACTTTAATGTACAGTACTGCAGAACGTACCTACTGTGCGTAAATAGTGTGAGAGGTGCATTGCCATTCATTTGACAAATTCCATTCACTCGTGCCTCAATGTATGGTACTGCGATGGCTATTTGTTTGTTTTGTACGTATGTGAGAAAGAAACTACTCTCATTTTGAATTCTATGGTTTTAAGTATCAGGACATAATCAAATCATGCTTTGTGTGGTCAGTTTACAACAAGGAAGAAGGGGAACTGGCAAGATTAACATATGGAGTAAATTACTACTATGAGAAAGATCCGGACAAATATAAAGCAAAACATTGGGGGTTAACATGCTTTTTTTTTATTTGTAGATGCCTGCTTCTGTGTATGCTGCAACTGTGAGAGGTGGTAGCGCTCCACTGACTAGACTACAGCTCCTCTCTATGTCCTGTGTTGATCTGCTGTGTTGCAGCACAAAGCAAGACGCTTAGAGGTGCTGCAGCTGAATACGTGGGTTGCCTGTGCGCCACCTACCGGGGGGGGGGGGGGCCAGCCTTTTGTAAACAAACAGTATGGCTCTGCTGAGAATGCAACCACAGTAGCTGTCAAGTTGTGGGGTGGGGTGAAGCACTCCGTGCCAGCAGAAGTAGAAGACGGCCCCACTTAAAATGTAAGCTTTTGGCTTGCCTTAGCTATTGGACATCCCTGTTCATCCCTCTTGATAGTCTCCCTTCCAATTTTGGGTTTACCAGGGGGTGTGCAAAACAATTTTCTGTGTGTGGGTATTTTTTATATATGTATGTGTGTATATATATATATCTATCGGTATATATAATTACAAAATCTTTAAAACTTCATTCCCTGGTCCATTTGCATTTCCTCTGCCTATACACAGTGACCTGGTCACCTCCAGCTGCATGACCCTCATGAGCACCAGCTGCCCTTTTTCACACTTTGGGCCTAGTTGCATTACTGTTCTGGAGGTACAACATGTCTGCACATAGACACAGAGGGGGCAGTCCTGCTGCTGCGAGCCCAGCCCATATTCCCTTGGTTCTTGGTTCTGGACTACACAGTAACCTCTGAGGGAGCTTAACACCTGTAATATAGAACCTGATTTTTTTTCCCCTCTAGTTGTTGGGTCTTCATCTTTGTCTTTCTCCACTCTGTTGGGTGAGGCTAAGTTCCCTGTTCTCCGTGTTCATGTCCTCCGCAGGTTTTTTTTTTTTTCCCCGTTCCATCATTTTTATTGATTTTCAACAATAAACTGTAAATACAATATAATATCATAATGTGGAAACACAGAATCCAATATGGTTACAGGATTAGTCAAAGTATACCGACTCAGAATCACAATATGTAACCTAAGGCCTTGTTCACACCAAATGCAGACCAGATCCGGTCAGGTTTCTGCACACGCAGTGCAGTGGGTTGTGCCGCGTTTTAGACGCGTTTTTGATGCGTTTAGGGCCGGTTTTGGTTAAAAAACATTTTTTTTTTAAAGTTTAACATGGGCTTTCAGGCACTTGCATGCGTTTTTGATGCGTTCCAGACCAGATCCAGAGCAGGTAAAATAGGGCTTGCCGCAGTTTTTTTCATCCGGTCTGGATCCGGTCTGGATCCGCACGCTGCAATGTGAACTGGAGGTCAAAATACCATAGGAATACATTGGACGCAGTTTTTATCCGGTCTGCACCTGCTCTGGTCCGGATCTGCTCCGTGCTTGGTGTGAACAAGGCCTTATAAGCCCAACTGGGCTATCGGTGAAATACTATGAGCATCAGAGGCATGTGTAGAAAAAGGTAAACCAAGTGGAGAGGTCCCCAATATAGCTGACCACAGAGGGTGAATCCCCAAACTTGTGTAACGAAAAAGAAAATGTGAGTAGAGAAAAGAGTATCAGAGGGTGGGGGTGGAGGCCCATCTATAGTATGTAAGATACAAATACTGTATAGGGGAAGACCAAAGGACCAAGGATTCCAAATAACAAGAGGGAGGCATGTAGGAAACGATCCATGGTTTCCAAATCTTTTCAAATTTAGAGTGTTTCAAAAAACAACTTGCGAGATTCTGAGTTTGACTTCCGTAAAGGAAGTTGTAGGGGAGCATCACGCCCGTGCAATCACCCTCCTAGCTTCAGTGAGAATATAGGTAACCAGCTGAAACTGACGTTGAGTACAGACTGCTTGTTTTTTACCCAGTAATGCTTCAGCTGTGTTTTTGCAGAATTACTTCCCTGTCACTGTATAAAGCAACTGGCACACCCTAGACCAGAAGCGCTGGACCCTGGGACACTCCCACCAAATATGTAGAAAGGAGCCCTCTTCCTGAAAACCCCAAAAACATACCGGGGACCTAGGGGGAACTGCATGAGATATACGAAGAGGAACCAGGTACCATCGCAAGAACAACTTATAATTTGCTTCCACCGCCCTGACATTAGCAGAACTCTTAGCTGTCATGACCCACATCTGGGTCCATGTGTCCTCATCAAGAGCATCCTAATTCCCGTTCCCACTTGGTGGCACAGGGAGGTTTTAAACACCCCCAACAGAATCTAGCTATGATCCTCCAGTTTTATCTCGGGATCAACCAGTTTAACACTTTAACAGGAACACCACTAGTTAAGTGGAAGTTGTGCTTACCTTCAAAAATTCTACTTGCAGGCAGTTAAAATCACTCCTCAAATCAACTTTCATTTGAAACTGGCTGGCTCTCTTTTTACTGTGTTGGCAATGACCCTTATCTGTCACCCAGTGTCAGATTATGTTAGTACACTCCAAAGGCATCTGTCCGTAGTCGGGGTGGACTTCTGTGGCAGGAAGAGTTGCCTGACCCCCTCCCCCTCTTCTGTACACTGAATAATGGTGAGTGTATTAGCTTTGCTTAAAGTATCTTTCCAAAGTACATTGTCTTGGAAACTAGCTCTCTTCTACCAATTGTGTTTGTTTTTTGTAACGGGTTCTCCGGTACAGAGACTTGTTCCTTCTGGGGTTATCCCTAGTGTTCTGTTGACCACATGAGGTTGTGTCTTCTTTTTCCCTGTTTGGGACTTTGTTATTATGCCACCTTTTTTTATTTTTTATTTTTTTTATTGGCTCCAGTTGATGAGATTTTTCCTGCTGCAGTTTTGGTTTTCCTTTCCATGTGGAGTCCTTCCCCTCTGACAGTGCCGTCTTCATCCTTGTTTTGGAGCATCGCATGATCCTCTATGCTCTTCGCTTTTTGATCAAGTTGGCAGGTTTCCCAATCTAGTAGGGGACCCACCTCATCTATTTTGATTCAGCAATTGGACCTTTTAGGCATTTCCTGGGCTGCAGGAGGTCTCCATCCCTCCTTGTGAGGCCCGTAAGTGGTTGGTTTTCTGTTGCTTCCCCTTTTATTTGGACTGCTTTTGTATGGCTAACTGTATCTGAATTTCTGTGTCAATAAAGCCCAAGAAATGGATTTTATGATAATACAAAAATCATTTCTTAATGTTGTGATTAGTTTGTGCTTTTCTCTGCGGTTTTTCTTATTTCCTAATACAGCAAGGTAATGGATCATTTGATGAAAGCAGACAGACCTTCCCCCTTGGCACTCTAAAAGTAGGAACTAAGTGAAATTCATGTTTCAGCCGCAGGTTTGAGTCTGAAGTTATGTTAGACTGAAATACTTGCAGTATTTCAGTCAGCAAAATAACCTGATTGGGTTTTAACCCTTCCCTACTCAGTTTTGGCTTTTTGTCACATGATAGATATACAGTATATTTGTACTGTATTTTTTTTTTTGTGTAATGTTTTTGTGGTGAATTAAGGCTGACGTATCTGAGGAGACTCCTCAGCCTTGATTTCCCTGGTCTGTTATCTAGTCGGTGTCATGTTCTTGATGACTTTGTGCCTTTCTATGTCTCCCGGTGCATGGGGTGATTTTGTACTTATGGGAGGTCAAGTATGTGCAACTGGGAAGGGCAGCAGTAATGTGAAGCTGAGTACAAGGATATAGAATTCCTCTTGCTTAGCAAGGTGTGTGTGTGTGTGTGTGTGTGTGTGTGTGTTATAATTTTTTTCTTTTATACATTTAGCCATGCTTCGAGCAGGCAGCAGGGCTAAATGTAGAGGCTGTATAGCCGCTCAAGATCAGTTGTAAGCAGTCTGTCACTCCTACCTCGCTCTTTCCCTGCCGTAATCTTTGGGGTCCCCTGCTCTTCTGAGGGACCCAGGACAATGGCACATTAGATCAGGTTGGAGAGCAGGAAGCAGAGGGGAGAACATCCGTTCTCCGCTCCGTGTAAACGCTGAGAAGGGAGAGCCGCATTTGCAGCCTTCCATCTCAGCTGTTACATGAGTTTCAGCACAGTGCTGTGCTCAAACTCCTTTATTTTAGGTGACAGGTTCAATAAAGGGAACCTGTCCCCTCCAAATGCTATCCCACAGGGGCTTGTTAGCTTTATTGCTATCACACAGGAGCTAAGTGGGGGGGGGGGGGGGAAGGGGGAAA
>NW_017306523.1:640172-643882 GCF_000935625.1 Nanorana parkeri | reverse complement strand
GATAAGATAAATAAAAAATTTTAAACAGTAAAAAAAAAAATACAAAGTAAATAAAAATTAAAACCAACCCCACTGCATGTGAAAAAACTTGCACATGGGGCATTGTGTGTGTATACGCTGAGTGCTGCCTCCATTCCACTATGTGCCATATTGTGGTAGCTTGGCAGCAGCGCTCTCTAACACACACAATGGGCATTAAAGGCTAAGTTCACTTTACCAAGTAATTTGGGAAAATCGAATTACCTGCTCATATCTGGCCAACTTTTCTCCTTGCTATACTTACCCTTCAGCAAGCAGTTCTTACCCTCTGCCAGTATTTTTTTGTATCACGCCAAGTACGTAGATTGTCATGAGGGACAAGTATATTGGGCCCACACTTTAGTCTTTGGACAAGTAGTTTGTTGTGTTTTTTTTTTATATTTTCCCCACAGCCCTGGAGTAGATGCAGTAGTTAACATTTACACCCAACGCAAGCAAAATTGTATTTTGCGTATATACGAGCGTAAGTGCGTATATGCGTGCACTATTTGCATTCCCGGAATGCATCATTCCTAATGGAAATTTTAATCAACTTTACGTATATACGCGCAAACATGCGTGTGCACGTAAAATACGCAGGAACACGCTGCCTGGACGCATCTCGGTTCCATTCTGTTTTTGTGCATTTTTACGCTACGCAAATATACGGCTTCATATGCGGATATGTGTATGGAGCCATTTATTTGCATATGGTACAATACACATGCGCAGTAGTGTGAAAGAGGCCTTAAGGGAAATCGCTGCAATCTATAGAGCATACTGTCAACTAATACCAAAAAATGTCTCTTGACTTTCAGATTTTAGAGACCTCAATGAATTTGTATGAGCTCTGCTCTGGCTAACTTACATGCTGAGGAGGATGGGTGAATTTGCCAGTGCTGGCTTATTTGGGATGAAGGGGACAATAGCCCTCAGCTTGTAGTGCCTACAGGTCTGAACTAGCTACTCTGTTCTAACTCTAACCATTTTCCTCTGCACAGAGGCACGTTGTTCTATTTTCTTTAATAGTACATGGACAAGGCTCATGCTTCTGACAGGTGCACTTAATAATTATAATCGATTTAAAAGGTGCACGCGGCAAAGGAATCCAGTTTTAGTCAGCAAAGCCAATGGAATTTTTTTTTTTCCGGTATAAAAGCTTTTTCTCCTTTGAGCCTGCTCTACAAACTGTGAAATTGTTTCACATCTAACAGATCATCTGTCATGACCCATAGTTCTTGATGTACCGTACATACGCTCCATTCTTCTGTACCCACATCAAAACTGTTTGATTCTGTCTCATTTCCTGGTTTTAAAACATGTTGATTACTGTATGTGATGGAAACACATTGTTGTACCTCCATACAGAGCTTTCTGGCAAAAGCTTTTTCTATATAGTATTGCAAAATATTCGTAATGAGCACCTTCTGTGAAAATTGAAGGTCATCTTTAGCCCTTGTTCACACCTGAACATTTTTTGTAGCGCGTTCTACGCTCGACGAACGCCCTACAAAACGCTCAAAAATATAAATCCCATTGTATTCAATGGTCTCGTTCCCACCTTGGCGTATTTCCGCCCGTCCCTAACGCGCTACAAAACAGCCCACGCCTGAAAAGGTACAGGTACTACTTTGGGCCGTTTTTTTTTGCACGTTTCCATTGGGATACAGCCAAGTAGCCTTCGGAAACGCGCGACAGTCGCGCGACTTTTTTTACCGCGGATCGCGGTAAAAAAACGCAACGGTCGCGCATATGCAATACGCCTAGGTGTGAACAAGACCTTACTGAAAGCACCCCTTCCAAGATCAGATCCCTTTCAGAAGCTTTGTAAAAATATAGTTATTGCAAACAAAGGAGAACAAAAATGATTTTGGCCTTGCTTGCAATGGGGAAAAGACTTAACCCTATAGTTCTCCTTTTAAGTTTGTTCTGAGTAGAGTGGGGAGAATTGGGATCCCTGTTCAGTTTTAAAGAGGATCTTGCCCCGATGCTGGCGACGTACACTGTACGTCGTCAGTCACGAAGGGGTTAAAACTGTCCAAATAAGGCCTTATGCATACTGTGCTAGAAGATGCAGCTGAGGGTTCTTATGGCAGGAATCCCAGGTGTGTCTATTCATGTGGCCGCTGTGCCCATTCAAGTGAATGACGACATCTGTGCATGGCCGTCCACGTGTAATTGTACATGGAACAATTACCTGTGGTTTAGAATAGACGATTGCCCCTACACACAATCCTGTCTTTTTATGTACGATTATCTCTATAGGTTGAACTCGATGGACATGTCTTTTTTTTTTTTTTCAACCGGACTACCCAGATAGCAAGGATAACTTGCCACAAACTTGTGTCAGGGTTAAATTGTAATTCTTAACTTGCTGCACACATTCCTGGCAAGTTGTAGACTTGCAGAACACTTGCAGCACAAGTTCTAATTGTCCCTTTTTGAATTTGTAGCAAATGTGCTTGGCAACTCTACAGCAAGAGTCCTGTAAGTCTTATCAAGAGCTCTGCAAGTGTACAGCACTTCTGCAAAGCACGTTGATCTGGAGACTTGCAATGCAGACCTGCTGTAATCGTGCAACAAAATTGCGAAGCTTGGCAAGTCTGCAATACTTTAGCAAGTCATTTTCAAACGTGCAGCTCAATTGCTTGCTATCTGGGTATGTAATTACATGCGGACGGCCATGGACAGATGTGGCTGCTGTCAGCAGGTTGTTCATTTGAAAGGGCACAGCGGCCACAGCTGTGCGAACCAACCCTGAGAGTCTTGCCGCAAGAAGTTCTTGCTGAAGGGATCCTCAGCCATGGCTTCTGGCACCATGTGCATGAGGCCTAAGGCAGACGGTAAACGAAGGACTAGTCGTCAATATTGCCTGTGGTATCTTTGCAGCTAAACGGTTTCCCCAATTTGGATATACCATGCCTTTTTTCAGCACTGTCTCTATGTGGAAGCAACCATGTTGGTAGAGGCAAGGCTTTGCTTACTCATGTCAGAGCGTCCAGAGCAAGGTGAACAGTACTTTCATATCACCAACTCCCCTGAGACCAGCATTTATAGGCATCAGCACCTTAGATCTCACACTGCAGAAATACATCTGTGAAGCAGTTGGCTGTAGGAGTGCTTAGGCACTCTCGCAAGCAAAGAAGAGTACTGCTATTTTAGAGCAGACAATAGGTAGATTTTTCAGAGATCTGCTAGACGCAATTTCTTTTTCTAAACACATTCCTTATAACATAATATATTTTCACTTATTGAGGTCTACTTTTAACATAAAACTACTACACCCACTTTAATCTGTAGGCAAATCGGGACAAGTAAGGAGGATATTGCAAATCTTTGTTCTATTTTTCTAACAAAAAATAACCTTTTGAGCCGTGTGCACGTATTTGGTGCTATTGTCTATTAAAGATTGTGTTCATTGCTGCGGCATGTGCAGTTTGCTGTGCCTTAATTTGTTGTTTCTGGAAAGTTGTAGTAATTTGATCTGGAAGATTGTTCTGGGAATAAAGCTGAACTTTGGCTGGGAAGAGGTCGGCACGCACAAAATACACACATTTCGTGACCTCTGGACTCATTGAAGATGCTATTTTCGGAAGATAATTCTGTGTAATCAATTCCTGACTGAACATTTTATGCAATTGGGCAGGAAGAGGTTGTAATTTTTTTTTTTTTTTTTTTTCTTTTGGGGCCCG
>NW_017306523.1:636408-639300 GCF_000935625.1 Nanorana parkeri | reverse complement strand
TTTTTTTTTTTTTTTTTCTGCCTTAGTGGCCAGATTATTATGACCACGTGACATTTGTGGGCAAATTAGCTATAATTTCGCGCTGAAGTTGCTAGAGGGCCAGACCATTCTAAATAGGGAAGCAGGTTGTTTACCTCGACAGTAGAAGTGATTTTAGTCTGAAGATATGGGTAAACAACGCGATTTTAACAGCCTTTGAACGTGGGATGATTGTTGGTGCTCAAGCCATGGAGTGAGCAAAATAGCAGAATTCATTAAATGTTCAAGAGCAGCTGTTGTTAAAGTGTTTAAATACTGGACTGTCAGCCGAAAATCTGGGTCTGAACGTGCGAATTGTGGCCGTCGGTGACTAGTCAATGTTAGGGCAGAACGGAGAGTGGCAAGACTGGTACAAGACAACAGAAGGGCAACAGTGCAGTGTCAGATTCCTCGCATCACCTTTCAACATCTCGTGGAGTCACGCACGGCCCAACTAAGTCATCTCGTGGCCCAACGAAGTACTGATGGGGTGGTCATAATAATCTGGCCACTCAGTGCATGCTGATCTTATTTTGTTCACGCATATATTTGTTCTCCTGTGTTTTTAATGGTTGTAGTATAACCAGACATGTTGTAGTGAAGGGGACTAAAAGGAAACAGAAGGGCCTCCACTGGAACTGTGCGTAACACAGTAGAGACTTCTTGATCAGTAGATATTCACATATCAGGATAGTTGGTGGAGCCATGCAAATCCTTTCTTGTGCCTCTTTGGTTTACTGTACATTCAGAACTGCTGTCTATAGCACAGCCTAATATTATAGAGTCATTATAAATTAATTTTATTCTAGACTTTTTATAACTGCTTTTTCAGGCTAGTTGGCCATCAAATATCGAGAGCATTGAATTAACGGATTATTACAAGTAGAGTTTGGGAACCAATGGAAAATATAAACCAATAAGTTGTGGTAAGGTGTGGGCTACATGAAACCAAGAAGCCCTTTACTTAACTAGTGGGTAGCACAGTTTCCTTAAATGAGGAATAATAATCCTTGGGATTGAATGGACATGTGAATTACTTATTGCTTTTTTTTTTTTTTTCCCCCTTCTGTTTTTACTTTGGCAATTTAAGGTTGGTGCCCTGTAACATGACTATACCCACAGTATTACTATCACAGCTAGGCTCTCCTGTAAACTTCTGCATTCTAATCACATAGTCTGCAAAATCCATTAGGGGGGCTTGAGTATAATCGAAAACGTACTTCAAAATGGCAACTCTACAGACAGATCAAAGTACGCCTATCCCTCCAGCACTGGTGGCAGTCCCTGATCCAGCACAGACTGATGTCTTTTCCTGTCCCACTGTGTCTGACGTGCACGCTCCTGGCTGCGTGCATTCAGCTCCACTCAACTGGTGGGTCGTGACCCAAAAGTGGGTCGCAACCCTGTGTTCAGTGAGTCGCGGGCATGCCTTCCACTCTTCCAGGCGAGAGGCTCCTCAACCTTCTCCTAGAGCAGCACTTTCAGTTCTCTCGCCACACGGCCATTCAAAATATGCTGCCCGGCACAGAGTGTCAGCTTGAGGTGGGGTGGGCTGGGCTGGGGGTATGGGCTCGAGGGAGCTCCATCCATACGTGCATTGCTTACAGCTCCCTCATGTGCCTTGACTGGAGTGATATCCCATTCTGGCTCCCAGCACCTCTACAGGGTGCACAAGGGAGGTGTACAAGCAATGCACATATGGATGGAGCTCCGTCACAGCACAGCAGCCCACACTGGACTCCAGGCTGAGGATCCTCTCGGAAGGCATGGAGACTGGGTGGATCTTAATTTTTTTTATTTTTTTTTTGCATCGTCTGTGTGTGAGATTGTGTCTGTGGTTGTGCATGTATGTCAGTGTTTCTGAGGGCCCATTCACACTAGTACCGTGCGATTAACACACGGTACCATGCAATCTCACCTACCGTGCATTCTGCTGTGGGAGGTGTGTTGCGTTGCCATTCATTTGAAGGGTACCCCAAACGCACCTCCCACCCACATGCCCGAATTGTAACGTGCGGTACTGCAATATCATGCATTCCATTGCAGTGCGACTTGGGTCGCGACTTAATGGCCAAGGACAAATGTGGGTCCTGAGGTTGAGAACCACTGGTATAGAAGGAATCCAGTAATATAAATGGGATTTTGTTTCCCCCTCTTAGTTCCAGGTAGAAATTAGATTTCAGGTCAGAAAAAAAAAAAAAAAAATTACTTGGAAAGGACAATTTTTAAATAGTTTCACTGCCATGGACTTTTCCAAGATCATGTACGGGTTTCTTGTTGATGCTGTCAAAAATGGCTGCTGGTTGCATCATTGAGATGAGCTGTTAAGGTGCACATCACACACGCCCTTTCAAGCATCATTAATATTAGATGAAACTGTGCTTCTATGGCAGCTGCAAATGTGCGGTATTGCCAGCGTGTTCGGTGCTGAAAGCAACATGATGGCGAGGTCCTGTACGCGCTCCGTAGTGCCAGTACAGACCGTTGACATCCTAGGCATGCACTGGACTTTACCACCATATTTCCGATGACATAATATGGTGGATGTATACCGTGCATGTGTGGTTGGTTACTATCTCAGAGGTTTCTACTGCACCTGAGCTGAATCTCACCATATTGTGAGTTCAAAAATATGTGCAGTAGTGCCCTGTCTCTACTGGTACTACTGCATGTGAGTGGGATTACAGCCACCATATTGTATTTATAACAGTGGCCATGCTCGAGTTGAGCGGGACTGTGTACGTGGGCTACAGATCCATAGATCGGGGACAAAAATCTGAAAATATGGTGGCTTGACTCGTACATGTGCAGGATACAGACATGAGTCCAGATTTAGGACCATGCGAGCTGCAAGAATGGTGACCACTGAACTAT
>NW_017306523.1:628837-636281 GCF_000935625.1 Nanorana parkeri | reverse complement strand
CAACCTCTCACTATCCCCCCCCCCCCCCCCCTCAGTACACCATGCTTGCAATGCCCTCCCTCACTCTTATCACTGCTTCTCTTTGCCCACCATGCACTTGCCAATAAGCCCTGTTGTGCCCACCACACTCTTGCCAACAATCCTGACACTTGTAACCCCTCCCCCAATTGCTTGCATGCCCCCACCCCTTGCTCTTATCACCTCAAACCTTACCTGTTCTGGATCAGGCACATGTTTGCTAGTTTGTTATTAAACCTGTTATTTACCTGAAAACAGGTTTTGACTTTAGAAGGGCTGGACATTGTACAGCAGTGCACATAAATACACATACCAATGCCTATTACGTGTATTGACATGAATTTCCTTTTGATTTCAATGGGAAGCGCATTATTCCTGAGAACAAACAAGTGTGATTGAACCCTCCCATAGACAAAAAGGCTAAAGTCAGAGCCGGGTGCAATGATCTGCGTTTTTATAGGTTAAGTAACTTCTGTGTTTTTATTCAATACCAGATTATCTTTGTGCACCATCAAATTGTAATGTGTAAGATTACAGATTTCTTTACAGTATATTTCCTTGATGAATAGTCTTTACATATGTTGTGTTTTCTAACACCGTACATATAAATTAATTCGCTGCACTATCTGCTTTTATAGTTTTACTTTTTGTTTCCCATAGGAAATACGACTTCAGTCACCTGTGTTGTCCAATAAGATAGCTAAGAACCCAGAGAATAAAAACAGGAACAGATACAGAGATGTTAACCCATGTAAGTACACTTGATCGTTTTAAACTTTGTGTGAGGTTAGTTTTGTGCGTTGTGTGGGGGTTTTTTTTGTTTTTTTTGTAGGTGCCAGACCCGGAAGTCCTGGTGTTTTTAATTAAAGTACAACCTCACCACAAACTTTGAAGGGGCGGACTTATAAATATTCTTCCCAGCATATAGCTGGGTGGATGCTATTCTCATGGCACTAGTGCCCCAAGATGGCTCTGAGGAGCATAGAAAATGTTGTTGTCCTCTGTTCAGTGCTCAGTTTCGTGGAATCTCACGGAGAGTGATTTATCCTTTTCAGTTTTCTTAGGAACACCGAATAATTGGCTTTTAAGTTGTTGAGAGGGAGAGTAGGTAGGTCTGAATAGTTTGGTGGGAAAAGACTGGGCAAGGCTGATGAGATTCATTCTACAGAAATGCAGTGTGTTGTTATCTCACAACAGTACAAGTAACTGAGTGCATTTTTTTGCAGTTCAACAGGTATTTTTTTTGTATTTACAGGGTGTTTAAAGAGATTACCTAAAGAGAAATATGTGTATATGTATTACAGAGATGTGCTGCATACATATATTTCTTTTTTACTATTCAGCCCTGAAACACACATTAAAGAGAAACTAATGCAGATAAAACCAAAATAAAAACGCCAGTTCATGCAGGTATGTGTTAAAGAGGAGTTTTACCCATATCTTCAAAAAACAACAAAGGCACCTTTTTAGAAATGTTTAATAATGACAACCAACAAAACGGATACTTATAGGTAATTGCTGGCTTTTTTTATGGATATCTTATTTTTCTTTTCCTCCCCATTCTTCTGTCAGTGGCCATTCTTACTAAGGGCAAGTTACTAGATCTCCCCTTTCTTTCTGGAACTCTGGAGACTACGACATGTGACCATGCACATTATCTTAGGGGAGGAAAATCCCTTTCCCTGAAATGTTGTGAGATAACAGGTGAGATTTCCCAGCATTGCTCTGCTGATGTAACCTTCCCAGATTGCAATACTTGGGCACGATTACATCATTTGTGCCAAAGTGGATCAGGAAGCAGGAAAAAGAAATTGTAAGTAAATGTTATGTGTAAGATTTCATTTCGGAGAGCTCATTCACATTTATGCATTATGGTAACACACAAAGTGCATGCAGGAACCATATTGCGTGCCATCCGTTCTTAACAGGGCACCCCAATGCAGTGCTGCAATAGCGCACATGACTCTGTAAATGTCCTCTGCTTCCTCCTCTTCACTATCCAGCCACAGGCTCGAACAAGACCTATTTTTGGATAACTTTATTGCGGTAGAGAAAAGTGAGCAGGCTGTTTGTGATTCTGCTGTTGCATTCGGCCATTAACCATTCAGGAGGAACCAGAAGTCTTGCCATTGTAACAGAAGTAGAAAAGATTCTGTCTTGGGCACAACTTCAAGCCTTGTCCACTGTTCAGACTACCTCTGCCAGCAGCGTTTGAACATGGAGTGGTCTCTACACCAAGAAGTGTTAAGGAACCTGTCCCTGTTAGATGCCAGATTCTAATCTCCTGTCCTCCCAGAATCCTCAACACATTTAAAGGTTGCAGTGGGTGTTCTGCTGCCCTCGTGGGATTTGGACACCTGATGCACACCTTTCCTACCCCAAAATTCCTCTCAATGCTAGAGGGCATTGCAGTAATGCTCATTACTCTGCACTGGCACATGCGGATGTGATATTCCAGTCTAATAAGACTTCTGCCAAATGCTTTGTGGGCTCCTCCATATCATCTGATCCTCTGACTGATATTTGTCTTCCTGCTTTACAGTTGCTGGCCATAAAGGGGAAGCGGCTTCATGTTTTACCACTTTTTTTGTAGGCTCAAACAAAACATCATCTAAGCTTATGGTCTTTAAAGGAGACTCACTCACCTCATAGTTCTAGCCGACCTGTGACAATGAGACTGTCACAGGTCGGCTCAGTAGATCGGGAGGTGAGCGAACACATACCGCCGTGACGGGAGGGGCGGGTACAGCTGACTCTGCCTCTAGATAGGCAGAGCCAGCTGTCAGTCATGCAGCTGGGCAGATCCCGGCATAATTGTCGGGCTCCGCTTGAGGCTATGGTGACGGGAGGACGCTAGTTTGTGTCCTCCCGTTACCCTTAGGAGAACTATGGGGAAAAGCCTTAACCCCTATAGTTCTCATTTAAAGGAGAACTATGGGGTCAGGGCTTTTCCCCATAGTTCTCCTAAGGGTAACGGGAGGACACAAACTAGCATCCTCCTGTCACCCTAAGCTCCGTATACCGCGAGCTTAAGCTTGCGGTTTACTGAGACGCCGCAGCCGGGACGGATCCCGACATTACTGTCGAGATCCACCCAGCTGTGGGATTGACAGCGGGCTCTGCCTATCTAGAGGCAGAGCCAGCTGTGCCCTCCCCCGTCCGTTCCGCCAGTCAGCGCTAGAGGATCGGGGAGGGGGGGAATCCCTGCAGGGAGCTGTGAGTGACAGAAGTGAGCGAGCGACGCTATATGTTCGCTCACTTCCCTATCGAGCTGACCTGTGACAGTTTCATTGTCACAGGTTGGCTAGAACTATGAGGCTGTGATTTTTCACTTGGGAGTGATTTAACGAGGGAGTGATTTTTTTTTTTTTTACTTGCCTCATAATTCTCCTTAAGGATTGGTTTCCACTCTTCCATATCAAGGCACACTCTACTAGACCTGCGAGTACTTCTTGGGCTCGTCAGCATCAGGTTACCATTTCCCAAATTGGCAAGGCTGCCGCCTGGTGGTCTGTTCGCATGTTTCTAAAATTTGCCATACACTATTTTTTGTTTTTTCTTGTTCAGCCCACAGTCCCACCCCTCTTTATGGTATTGCTTTTGGTTTAAGCTGAGGCATGCTGGGAGTGGGGTTTATACCAGACTGGTCTGTTTTTGTTTTTTTTGGCGTATGACCTCCTGGTTACACTGTGTGAATCTGTATTCTGGACATTACTCAAAGTGATATAAATGGGGGAATTATAAAAGAATCTTACAAAAGTATAAATATCCATTAGTCTAATTTCCATTTTCTCTGATATTTTGCTTTTTCTCCTACTTTCCTTTTTTCTTTTGTTCTCTACAGGTCCTTGCTCTTGTGTGGTGAAGCAGAGCACCCTTTGTTTTTTGGGGGCTTGCTCGGGTTTTTTTTTTCAGTCTTTGTCTGCTCTTTCTAGCAGCTGCAACATATAATAGGTTAAGGGTACACTAGGGCATCCTCTCTCTGTGGGTTAACATGCCCCACAGGTTTTGCAGGGAATGCTGGCACCCTCCTATGATATGTTGACATGCTCCTAGATGTCTATTGTGGTTGTATTATGTTTCTGATCTGTGTTCTTATATGGTTGCTTCTTTTGTTATATGTTTATCTGTTATACTTTCAAATAAAGAATTTTGTCTTTTTTTTTTTTTTTTACACTGTTTTATAATTTTCCCTTAGTTTCCTCTCCCTATTAAAATCTGTCTCGGGCTCTAAAGTTTGCTTTACCATAGATCTAACCTGGAAATTGTTGGTTAGACATGCATAGGAGTGTAGAAAGAGTTCAGCTCAGCATGTAGAATAGATTTGCTGATTCACAATAGTGATTATTTTTCTAGTGATCACTAAGCATTCTTTAGTGGTTTTTTTTTTCTTCTTGCACTTTATTGGGAGACGTTTTTGTTATCCCAGTTATGCACTCAACTTGCTTTTCTTAGAAAATAGCGGTCACGGTGCACTAAGAATGACACCATGACTTCTTGTAAAAACCACAGTATTTGAAGCACAAATTTGCACCCTTCAAGAATAGAGCAAAATAACATCTTCCATGTAGTCACATTTTGGCTTTCAACTATATTTTTTTTCAGTTTATGGTAAGGAAATAACTTTGTTTCAAATCAGTTATTAACACTAAAGAAATAACTGCTGCTGTTCTGAAATAATTGCATGAAACTTTACAGTTTGTGTTAGGATTTGCAGTACGTTGCATTATGCATTCTAATTAATGCAATGGCAACTGTCCAGTGCAGTTCACACATGTGGTGGTGTTGTGTGTTAAATAGAGTTCATGCCACATTCTGGAGGTTTTGCCGCTGGACAAATGCCATCATTGAAGTATATTGAAATGCCCTTTAAACGCTCGGGTCAGTGCTCCTATAGCATTTTTCGGGCATTTAAGAAGTATTGCACAGGTGTTGTAGGAGAGGCATAGGAGGTTTTGCAATGCCAGAAACCACTGGGGAATCAAAGGGAATGGACCGAACAGGTGCAGATGCCACTTCCTGTTTGCACACAGCCCGCATTTTGCCAGCAAGGGTACAGCTTTTAGCCAGGTACTTGCAACCTGTGACAGCCTGACCTATGCCACCCTGTAGTGCTAGCTTTTTATGTTCTGTTGTTGTCAAGAGACAGACAGTTGGATCTATATTAATGCGGCAATACACAGCACAGAAAACCAACAATATGACTGCACATTTCGCCAAAACCTAACCACACCTCAAAGCTAGTCACTTCCCTTTTTATTACATCACTTCCCCTTTAACACTCCCTTACTTGCAGTGCATTTTGCAAGCGTTTTTGATACCTCCTTTTAATGCCTTGAAAATGGCTCTCGAATGCCTTGTTAACACTATAGGCACGTTGATCAACGTTGCTCTTTCATTAAATTCTCAACGCATGTGTGAAAGAACCCTAAGAGAGGCTCTCTGTGCTAGTTAGAACCTGCAAAAGTCGGCAGAACCTGACTGGCTAATGGCTCATGTTGATGAATACGCAGTGTTGGAACTGCAGCAAAGCAGGTTCAAAAGCTGCTTTTTCTTGTCAATGCACCTCAATATGACGTGATGAGTCCAAGGTAAGCACAATGTAAAAAATGTCAAGCAGCGTCTGAGCTGTCGTGTGCACTGCTCAATTTAGTGAATTTTGCTGACCTATGTTTTGACTTGCGTTCCCAACACGCATTTAGAACTCAGGAAATTGATGCCCTTCGACCTAGATCCTTAGAGTACTTCCCTTACCTCAGTCAGAGTGTTGTTATGTAGGTGATTACAGAAGACTGATATTAAGAGAGGCTCCTGTATTTGTTCTAGTTCTGTTAGAAATTTGTCATTCCAACCAAAATCTTTCCATAAGACTATGTGCTTTTTAAGGTATTTTCTGCGTTTGTTTTATCTGTAAGAGCCTTCCTTTTGTGTAGACATCCAAAAGCCCTAATTGTTGCTTGGCCTTGCCATCTAAGGGTCCCCACACACCTTACGATTATCGTACGATAATCGCGGGAAATCCCGCGATCGTACGATTATCGTAAGGTGTGTGGAAGCCGTGCGACCTCTACTACTGTAAGGTCGCACGACTTTAAACTTACGGACATGTTTGAAAACCCGCCGAGCATCGTACGATGTTCGGCGGGTTTGTGGCATGTCCGTACGATAACAGCCGCACGGGCCGGTGTGCGCAAGCGCACACTGCCCGTTCGGCATTGCGGTCATCGGAAGCCCGCCCCTCAGGGGGCGTGGCTTGCGATCATCGCAAGTACGATCTGCCTATGCAACATAGGCAGATCGTACGTTTTTTTAAGTACCTTACAACCATCGCAAGACAAAAGTCTTGCGATTGGTTGTAAGGTGTGTGCCCAGCCTTAGGCTCTATTCACACTGGGGCGGCTGCCCGTGCGTATTCAGCTGTACAAATACGGGAGGAGCCTCTCTAAACAGAAAAAACAATGCACTTTAATGTGCATTGTTCAGACTATTGTGGGGGACCGCATGGTTTCGGCCCCCAAAATAGTACAAGCTCTAGAATACAGCGGATTACGCACTTTGCGGCTATATAATACCCGCAAACTAGCGGAATCTGTGCAGTTTCACATATAACGTTTGCGTCCTGTGTGCTATATGTGAATGGAGCCTCAAATGTGATGTCAACAGCCCCAGCTGACTCGGAGCTGTCACTGAAGTGAGCATTTTATTTTTTATGTGCTTTACTTGCATTTTTTTTAGCTGCAGCTCTAAAAGAGACACTGCCACCAAACGATTATTTTCAAAATCGATTAGTTAGCCGATTAAGTTAGGTTACTCGGGATTTTTAAAATAATGGCTCCAGTAATGGACTACTAGTTTGTATTGAGATTGTAGTTCATCACAGGAGCAAGCTTGGAGCGGTGGAAGTAAAAAGAAAAAAGTGTGGTGTGCAATTTGGTGAAATGGAAAGTGTAAAATTATACAGCAATCAATGCAGAATGGCACCGGCTATAGAGCACTGCAAATCCCAGCAATAGTACATTATACAGCACAATGCAGAATACCACCAGCTATAAAGGAATACAACAAATCCCAGCAATAGTACATTATAGCTGGCGATGTTCTGCATTGCCCTATATAATGTACTATGGCTGGGTTTTGTAGTCCTGTATAGCTGGTGGTATTCTGCATTGCACCACTGTATAATGCATTATTGCTGGGATTTGTAGTCCTCTATACAGCGCAATGCAGAATACCACCAGCTATAGAGGAATACAACAAATCCGAGCAATACATTATACATGCAGTGTATAATGTATTGCTGGGATTTGTATTTCTCTATAGCTGATGGTACATTGTGCTGTATATTATACAGAGCAATGTACCATCAGCTATAGAGGAATACAAATCCCACTATCCCAGCAATACATTTATAAAGCACCATGTGTGG
>NW_017306523.1:623902-628751 GCF_000935625.1 Nanorana parkeri | reverse complement strand
AACAAACATTTAAAAAACGCGCGGGGGGGGGGGGGGGGGGGAGAGAGTGCATGCTTACCTGAGCAGTCTTCCAGCAACTTGCTTCTGAGATCGGGCCTGTCTTTCGGCGGCTGTCATTCCCCCCACGCCTGCTCCTCCTTACTTCTTCTTCTTCTTCCCGTGTCCATCGTGGATGTGGGCGGGCGGGGAGGAGGTGCGGTGCGTGGATGCGGGCGGGTCTGGCAGGGGCGAGTGTGACAGGCGAGGAGGAGGAGCGGCGTATGTGGAGCCGTGAACAGGGCCAACTAATCGAAAGACGATTAATCGATGATTGAAAACGTTGACAACCTTTTCAATCATTTGATTATAATCAACTTAGTCGATTTAGTTGTTGCAGCCCTAGTCTCTTTTAAAATAAATTTCTTTACTTTTTAATGTATGGGTAACTGATTTACTTCTTCACAAATATTCATTCGTTTACAATTTCTTACATGCTTTGACGTTTTCTGATACTTTGTTCTTATTTTACGAAGGTTAATTTATTTGTGTTTTTGTCTGTGTTGGAACATTTATTTTGCTGCTTTATAACTGTATCTGTATTGAGGGGATAATTTTGAATACCGCCTTATATTGTGCAGTTAGTAATTGTATAAATTGAAGTGGTCAGTCACACATGCACATTGTGGTGTGGTAGTGTGCCGTATGTGCATTAGCTAATTGCATTGCCATTTATTTTGAATGTCACCCCAATGCGCTTCCATGTGCATGCATTGGGGTGCATTACAACCCAATCATTTTAAATTGGCTGGCTAACTAAACACACAAAAATGCATGTGTTGCAGCACAGTGTGGCGTGATTTTGGGAATGAGCCCTAAAGATTTGGGTGTCAGTTCTAGAGTCTATGTACAGTAGCTTTGACCAATATGTGTTTAGTAACCATAAATGTATTTTGTGTGTTAGACCTACCTCTTCCTGGGATGTGTAGGGTAAGCCAGATTTGCCTTTAAAGCAGAACTATGAGGTGAGTGCTTTTCACTCACCTCCTAGTTCTAGCCGACCTCTGACAATGAGACTGTCACAGGTCTTCTCAATAGATCGGGAGGTGAGCGAACACATACCGGGTTCGCTCGCCTCTCGATCCTGTCACGGCTCTCTGCCGTGACAGGGGGAGGGGCTGGATTCTCCTCTCCCCGCTCCGATCTGCCAGCGCTGACTGGCGGAATGGACGGGGGAGGGGGCGGGTACAGCTGGCTCTGCCTCTAGATAGGCAGAGCCAGCTGTCACTCCCGTCAGCTAAGTCGTGATCCGCTGTGGCGTCTCAGTATACCGCGAGCTGTAGCTCGCGGTATACTGAGCTTAGGGTAACGGGAGGACGCTAGTTTGTGCCCTCCCGTTACCCTAAGGAGAACTATGGGGAAAAACACTGACCCCATAGTTCTCCTTTTAATATAAATGGACAGTACCATCCTTACCATCTTGTCTTGAATTGTATTGTGATTATGTCTTCCTTATATTGTAAAGCGCTGTGCAAACTGTTGGCGCTATATAAATCCTGTATAATAATACCATGCTGAATAGACTGCAGCAGTAGAATGCAGGTAGCTACAGATGCCTGCACATCATGAATGAACCCTCAAGTGGTGATGGTGGCCTCAGTGCCACAGTTTTGACACTTAAATTGATTGAAGATTATTGAGAAGATAAAGGATACCAACTGTAGGATTTTAAGTAGCGCAGAAGGGGCTTGTATATTGCAGCTTTTCATCATTGGTTTCAGGTACTTGGCAGGCAGTTCTTACCCCCTGCCAAGTGTCCTCTAAGTGGGTGGTGGCAGGGTATTGGGACGTGGTGTCATGAATACCATATAGTGTCTTTGGACCTTGGTTGAGGCGTTATCTGGTGTAATGATCAAACCACAGACAGAGCACTGCCCCTACAGAACTGTGTCTATGTTCTTCTGCATCCAACAATGTGTATGGGGCCCGAAAATGTTAGAGCCACTCAAGCAGGGGGACACGGGCTACCTGTTGAGTTGAAATGTCAGGTGTTTATCTTTGTCAACCATTTACCTTTTACAGAAATTCTAAGCAGTTAGGGATATGTACAATTTTTGTCATACTGCTTTTAGTTTTGGCTTCTGCAATATGCTCTGCTTTCAGTAAAAAGAAGAAATGTGAGTGTGGAATGATTTGTCTTGGAAATCCTTTGGGCCCTGTCCTTGAATTATTTGTTTAGCAAGTCAATTTTATTTATCAAGAGATGGTTTTTATATGGAGCTTACTGTAAGCCCATTGAAAATAGCTGATGAGTGAATCATAAGTGTCTCTGTGATATTCCAGTAAGAAATGAATCTGTGTGCGTTGTAAGTCAATAAACAATTTGGCTAACTTGAATGGAGAAGTAACCGTACTGCCACAGTTCAGTGCGACATTGTGTTGTCCTAATGTTATACCCTCCTTTTTTTTTTTCTTCTTCTTGATTTACCATAAATGATCTGGTGGTTTCCAGAAGTTTTCATTTTCTGTTCAGTAACAGAGTTCATGCCCTTTCAAATTCTTAAGGCTGGTTTACACTTCTGTGTTTTTTGCAGTTAAATGCAAAGAGGTATTAGCCACTGTTTTCATCTACGCATTTATAATATAGGAACCTGTCTGCAATATACCTATGGTAGGTAAATGGAAATGGAGCTTAATCCCTCCACATAATCTATATACTAAATGTAAAAGGATATTAAAACAAAAAGATGCTATGTATGTGCATACATAATACACATTATATACTGATCAGCTAGAACATTATGACCACTGAACCACAGAGGGGAAGGGAATAACCTTGATTATCTCGTTGCAATGTTACCTGGAAGCTATATTAGGCATCAAGTGAACATTTTGCCTTAAAACGTTACTGTAGCAGTGATCACTTTTACATTTGTTAACAGTAGATTGAACTTGCCATCACCTCAAACCCCCACCACCTTGTCATCCCCCTTTTGTGATGGGCACAAATAAGTAAAAAAGTAAAAATCGAGCAGATTTCTCCAACACTGCGAGTTTGTTGATCCAGGAATCCCAGCTGTTTACATTGTATTCTGACAGCGTCTGCTTGCCCGTGTCTGAATACCTGAACAGAGCCAGCAGCTCATTGGCTGCCGGCTGTGCTCATACGAAAATTTTCCAACCAGCTGATCAAGGGATGCCTGCTGAAAGCGGCACCCTCTGTGTGAATTCCGTCCGTTTGACGGGCTGGTAGAACTGGTATGACCACCCTTTTAGCGCACACAATTTGTAGCCTAGAAATCATTTATTGAGCTGACAGTCTTCTTTTTTTTTTCCTGCAATAGACTTGCCATATAACATCATCCCAGACAGGTTGGCGAATTTACATCACTGGTACTGGAAAATACCTAATATTTAAAGATCTAAAATGTGTTTTGTCATCCTTACAGTGCAGACGTATGTATCAAAACCTACATATGTTTTGGGTCCCCATACTCGGGATAAATAGGTGATAATATTAGTAATATTTGGAGTAGTATCAATTGTACAAATTATGATGCACATTAAACAAAAAAACCTGCATTTATTTTTTTAGCATTTTTGGCCATATATCTGCTTTTATTATAATATAAATATGTATGTATGTGTCTATATCTAGGACACACACATCCCCTGCTGATTTTTGTAAGTTTGCCCACTTACAAAGAAATGAAAGGTCTATAATTTTTTTATCATGGTTGTATTTTAAATGATAGAGACGGAATATCTCAATATTAAACAAAAATCCAGAAAAAAAAACCACATGATACAAATGTTATAAATTGAGTTGCAGTTCAGCGAGTAAAATAAGTATTTGATGTCCAAGCAAATTGTGCATGTCTACAATCATGTCCCTAATGTTCTTTTTGACAGCTCTTTTTTGGTCTTGCCCATGGTGGTGAGGTTTGAATGGAAGAAAGATTCTGTGGACAGGTGTCTTCTTTTTTTTTTTTTCTTTCCCCATATATACATAACGAGTTGTCGTTAGGAGCACCTTTTTTAAATTGACAGGACTAATTTGTGTACCACATAGCCAGTCTGTGGGAGCCAGAATTATTGTTGATTGGCAGGGGATCAAATACTTAATTTTACTCACTGAACTGCAACTTAATTTATAACATTTGTATTGTGTGTGTGTGTTGTGGTTGGTTAAAAAAAAACTGCATACCAAAACTTCCAAAGGTTTGGTCTGATCAGAGGTTTTGCTCACCCCTGGGTATGAAAGGGTTAAGACTATGTAAGTTACTGAATGTCCATAGACTGGTCTCAGTTCCATTTTCAAAGTTCCCTGGGATGTTAAAGGAAAGTCATGTGTGAGATCACCTGACGACCCTCAGGCTAGACTCTTTTGCCAGCTGCATAATATATGCTTCCATGCAATGCGCATTTTCATTTCTGCACATTAAATAGAAGAAATGGCGGCCTAATGAATAATGGACCAGAGAAAATGACTTTAGCACAACTTTGTCTCCATATCAGCATTCTTATTTAAAATGAAAACTGGTTTCTAAAAGCAGAAGCTCCAGTTTGTCAAAAAGAAAAGTATTCACTTTTACCTTATACTTCTCCTTCAGATGACCATAGCCGTGTCAAGCTGCAGAATGTGGAAAATGATTACATCAACGCCAGTCTTGTTGTTGTTGAAGAAGCTCAAAGAAATTATATTTTAACACAAGTAAGTGTTTGTGGGTCATTAGTCGTCTTGGGGTATGGGAATCTTATTGCTGACTCTGTCCCTATTGGAGAGAGACTTTACTTTTTTTTTTCACTTTCTGACCACTATCTGTAATCCCCCCCCCCCCCCCACTTTTTTCTCTTTTTTTTTTTTGTGTTT
>NW_017306523.1:622071-623792 GCF_000935625.1 Nanorana parkeri | reverse complement strand
ATCAAAACACCCCCCCCCCCCAGCATTTTTGGCCATATTCTTTCTTGCTGTTTTCAGTGACCTCCTGACTTCAACTATGTTTACGTCTAGGCCGGTTAAAGTACCACTTAAATGCATTTTGGCTGCAAAAAACTACCGGCTGGTAATTTGCTAAGAAGCTTTTCGGTTTTAAGTAGTCATCTAGTATTGGACACTTTTTAAATAGTCATGTCATCCGCATGGCTGATTGTTGCCCTCTTGTTTCTGGAATTTTTTTTAGGACATGTAGAAATTGTCAAGATGTATCTAGTTTTGTGTAAGCAGAAAGTTTAATTACTAACCTTTCCCATGTGTGTATCCTATTGCCAGTTATAGGAATTGCTCATAATTACTTGTGGAACATAGAGATTATTTTAGTAATGACTCCCTTGGCTTTATTCCCAGTTTTTCCATTATGTATAGTTATAAATTTTCCTGGGTTTGAGTTGACATTCAGAAGAATTTTAGAATTGCATTTTAAATACTAAATTGCATAAATACTTCAAACAGAGATATACTGAGTATTTGGGTGGGTAATCCTACTCGTCTCTTATTCTTCGCTACTGCTCTCCGATACCGGAAGTTCCGGTCAGGGGGACATCTTCCACTGAACGGCAGTGCCAAGGGAGCATAAAGCCAGCTTCCTTTCCAATCCGTAAGCCAGGCGGTGGGTTATGACCCCCCCTTCCCGCCTACCTGATTGGCTAGGAAGCCGGCTTCACTTAGGTCAGGAAGCCATGCTGACTAGACACATCAGGAAGCCGGATGGCACCTCACGACCTCCCGCCCAGCTTTCTGATTAGTCAGGCAGCCTCGGCAAATTACATTTTTAGGGTTATTTAGATAGAACACCGGCTTCCCAGGCAATCGGGAAGTCGGCATGATCCACCGCCTAACTTCCTGATAATTGGGGCACACAGCACCCGTATCGGTACTCTGTATTGGCCCGTACTAGTGGTGAAAAAAAAAATATATCAATACTAGATACCGAAAAAACTGTATTGGTGCTTCCGTTCCCTGCTTCACTGAGAGCCCTGTCACACAATGTTCAGACCAGATTTGCGCGCGTTTCCGCCAACACGTTGCGTTTGTGACACTTTCCACTGCGGGCTTTTTTTGTCCATGTCATAGCTTCTGGTGCGTTCCAGTGCAGGAAAAATGTGGCCTGCAGCATCTTTTTTTTTTTCCTGCACTGGAATGGATTTGACTGCTGTGAACAGAGCCCCAAAAGCACATACAAATGCATTTTTGGTGCGGAAGAAACGTGTAACATATCGCATCTGATCCGGACATGGGGCGAATGGGCCCTGAGGACGGACTTATTATAATTAATCTGAAAGCTCTCTATAAACAAAAGCCTTGTATGAGATGGGTTCTTAGACATTATTATAGTTGAATATGAGTGCATATGTAGGGCCCAGAAACCAGGCTTACTAGTAATAAGAATAGAGCGAACAGGAGGTATGACATTAAGGGCAAGAACACATACTAAAAAGATGCTGGAAGAAGAGGGACAAGAAGAGTACTCATTGGTCAGCATAGTCACCTGTCTATTGAGAAGCACTTCTCAGTGGTCAGGTGACTGTGCTGACCAATGAATGCTCACCATTTGTAAGCATTGTTCAAAATGCTCAGTGCAGGGCTGCGGTTTGGTGTACGGATGGCACACCAGCCGTTGGGGGGGGGGGGGGGGAAAAAAATGT
>NW_017306523.1:620572-622025 GCF_000935625.1 Nanorana parkeri | reverse complement strand
GGATTTTATATCTTTCTTTTTTTTTTTTTTTTTTTTTTTTTTTCTGCACCTCTTATGAATGAACAGGAAGTCTCTATACCGAGTAGCTCCTGTCTGTTTATAAACTGAGGAGATAGGATCAAATACTATGTCCACAATCCCGAATGAACAGGAAGTTATGAAGAGCACTTCTATTCATTCATAATTGGGGGACACAGTAACTTAATACTATGTTCTCAGGTATTTGCAAACTTTGGTGTGATCAGAACTGATCACACTGATGGTTGAGCAGTACATGGCAGGATCAGCAAATATTTCACATATTTGCTGATCCTCCCTGCTCTTCATCCTGACCGTTCCACCCCTCCTGCAGCTCTCCTTCTCCACTGACACGGTCAGCCCTGACAGCTTCTAGCCTATGCGGTTGAAATGGCATAGACTCTGTGTCCCTTCTGATCCCCGCTGCTTCTCCTCACACAAGGGGGGTGGGGGGCTTGGAGGGGCCACAGACCGAAGCTTGCTTGCATTTTGCCCATAGTACAATTTTCAGCCGAAATGTTTTGGTGGCCAATATTTCGGTGCATCCCTAGTAATTTTATTGTCCCACATTTTAAATAGTTTCTACCCTTTTTTAAATGGTTTATACAAAAAAATGACTGGAGTTTCACTTTAACTGAGGAACCAACTAATTTAATTTTGTGTAAGACAGACTGTCTCCTATGAGGAAAACACATTCCTTTCCTTCTGGTCTTATCTGTAAAAAAAAAAATGAATCAAGGCAGCTCGACTTGCTGTGTTTTCCTTGAAGATGTTCCACTGGTCATCCAACAAGCTTTCTCAATTCTGAATTGAGTGAAACGTCTTCAAGAAAAATACAGCAACTCCAGTTGCCTTGTTTTATTTTTTACAGATATTTAAAAAAAAAAAAAAAAAAAAAAATGTTTCCCCATGTGTGAAACTTAGAGCTCTGCAGAAATCTTTAGTAAGAATCAACCTTCCAAATAGGCCTTTCTTTTTTACCTGCATGCTGTTCTGGGGTAAATCTATAGTTACTGTAAGTGTACATGGTTATGTAGTTTTGTGGTTTCCTATTAGGTTGTATCTCTGACAACTGCTGATTTGCTTACTTGTAAATTTCCTGTTGACTAGTGTGATAGTGTTTGAAGAACAGCCATGGATAAATATCTTCATTTTTCAGGAGCCCATGAGAACCAATTATATATTAAATGAAGCTTCTGTCCTGTCCAGTAATTCTAAAGAAGAATGCAGCCAGCTGTCACTTTCAGCCAAAACCAGTCCAACACACACAAAAAAAGAATAATTTTTAGGGAGACCTAGTTTTTACTGACTGAATGTATGATTTGATCGTCGATGCCTAATATGTGCAGAATTTCCTTTTCAACCTTTTTTTAATAGTACTTTTTAATATACGGTAAACTTTTGTGTAAGGATTAGTCTCTTTTAAAGAAGATCT
>NW_017306523.1:607376-620322 GCF_000935625.1 Nanorana parkeri | reverse complement strand
GACAGGGGAAAAAAAAATGGTATCGGAGCACTTGTACTCGCCCAAATACTCGGTATCTGTGCATCCCTATTAACCCTTGCAGTGGGGCTATCCCTGGACTGCAAGTGGTAACTGCTTGGTCTACAAATGTAGAATGTGTGAGAGGTGCACTTTTCTGTCAAGTATGTGTTTAAGTAAGAAAATGTTGGCAATTTGTGATGGTAATCTCGGTTAATAGATTTGTTGCTTTTCTCCTCAGGGCCCGCTCCCCAACACCTGCTGTCACTTCTGGTTAATGGTGTGGCAGCAGAAAAGTAAAGCAATTGTAATGCTGAACCGAGTCATTGAGAAGGATGTGGTGAGTGTAGTAGTCGTTGTGCTTTCTCAGAAATGAAGTCATATGTTCTAGCAGTTGCAATCAGTTTCACATCTCCATCTGCTGTTTTTCTCTTTATAGCATTTATTTCCTGGCTCTAGATTGTGTCACCAGCCTGATGCATACTGTCCTGGGCTGCTGAGCCTTGCATGCAGTACATTCTGGAAAAGAATCCTGAGCACCTAAATGTAATCAATTCATCCATATTAGCCAGCAATATAAAGCCTTACAAAAGGTTTTTACACACTTGAAAGCATAGCTAAATAATGATTTAAGCACAGACCTTTATTTGAATACCTGAAATGTGAGCAGACTAAAGATTACTTGTCATAGTCAAGATAATTGTATAGTGGGTTTTTTTTTCTATTTATTTTTTAAAGCTAGAAAAAATTTATTTAAAGGGGTTATATTTTTCATGTGTTTAGATTGCGGTTGAAAGTAACCAGTCTGCTAAAAATACATTGGAATAATAAATTTTGTAGGGGACATGGACAGCCCCTGCATCCAAATATATACTGTATTGGCACACATCACGCACAGCTGACAGTACTTCCTTTTTAAAGAGCACCTGTCATTATGTACTCTCATAATGCTGTAAACCAGCAGTGTAAGGAATGGTTGCATATTTTATCCGTATTACGATTGCTGTGATTAGTTTAAACTAGGGATGCACCGATATATCGGCTGCCGAAACATATCGGCTGAAAATGGCACTTTTGGCTAAATGCCGAAGTGCAATTTTCTGGCCGATGGAGCGGTACATCCGTGGTTTCTCTTCTCCCCGCTGGCGCTGCGGTGTCCCAGTGGGGGAGGAGTGAAACTGTCACAGCCGCTGTGGGAGCAGAGCGCTGTGAGCGGCCGGCGTCTCTCCTCCCCGCACCGCTCAGCCTCCTGTCACGGATCAGCAGAGCGGTGTGTGGGCGGAGAAGGCCGGCGCTGTCGCAGGATGCTGAGCTCTCCTCCCCGCACCGCACGCTCAGCCTCCTGTGACAGCGTGTTAGGATGGAGGTACAAACACTCAGCGATCAGTGATCGATGAGTGTTTGTAAATAATTGAGGATATGGTATGTTTACACACACTCTGTTTATGTTATGAATGAACAGGAACACTCAGTATAGAGGATTCCTGTTCATTTTATAATGGGGGCTGCAAAAAGAGATTGAAGGCTCTGTGTTCTCAATCTCTTTTTCTATTTTAAAAGGGAAATATCAGGTGTCTGTTTAGACGCCTAATATTTCACTGAAGCACCTCAAATAAAAATGTTTAATAAAAATAAGTACAAATAAAATATAAAAACATGTTAAAAGTTTTTATTAAAAAAAATAAAATAAATATAAAATATTTTTAGAAAAAAAAATATTTTTTCTGTTTTTTCTGACCTTCCTTTCTTTCTTCTTTCTTCTTCTTCTTTTCTTTTTTTCCCCATTTCGGTGTACCTCTAGTTTAAACCTCACACTTTGTACCCATGTTCTCATCGGATTGATGACTTTGTTTTGGGATGGTTAGGTGTGCTAAAGCTGCTGTAAAATGGGAGTAGCTGCAGAGAGAAACCTGTTGTAAAAGACAGAAGATGGGCTTCCAGTTTTCTATCACCACTCTCCAGCTCTTTCTTTTTTTCTTTCACCTCAACCTAATTGGCTATCAATACCAGGGTAACAGTTTGTTAAAAATCAATAAAAAATAGCCTTTCACAGTTGAGAAAGATATTAAGTATGGCTAGTATTAAGTGGTCACACTTAGATGGACATGTGCTGTAATGTGGAAGACTCTTTGCTATTCTTTCAAATAGCTTCTGCACTTGTCATGAGTGTCAGGAACATAATCGCATGTGTAACTCAATCACCATGATGACATGTAATGCTGTTTTAGCATCTTTACCCTGGCGAGTTTACTCATGTCCTAGACTTCATGGAGCCATGGGAATCGTATTATGAAATGGTCACAGGGTAGTTTCACCTTCCTTTTACCTCCAATCAGGCTCTTGGACTTGCTCATCTGCTTTGATGCATTACTTGTGATTGTATTTAGGTGACTGGGTTACCCTTATGGCTGTAAATGCTGGCTATAAATGTTGGGGTGTCTTCATGACTTTTATTAGAACTAGGTAACTACAAAGCGTCTTCAACATTACAGAACAAGTGCAGTTAATTGTGACTGACTGCTAATAGCTATACCATGACCTGGATAAATGAGAACCTTCAGACGTAATGAGTAGGCTTGCATAGTGTCTGTTAAAACATGACTGATGGGATTACAGATTCTTTTTTTTCCCCTTGTGTCAGTTTTTAGATCTTTAACACTTTTCAGAGCAGATTTGTTGTATGCTCCTCTTCATCCTAGCATAATTCCTTTTGGGTTGATTTATGTGTTCATGTATTCATATAGGTAAAGTGTGCACAGTATTGGCCTACTCCTGAAGATGAGGTACTTCCTTTTAGGGAAACAGGACTGTGCGTAAAGCTGTTATCAGAAGATATTAAAGCAAACTACACAGTCCGGGTGTTACAGCTACAGAATATCAATGTAAGTTGTCATTCATAGAAAACTAGGAGCATCTAGTTTTATTGTATGTTGAATGAATTGGTGAAAGCCTGATGTTGAGGGGGTGTTGTTGAGAGATGTAATGGCTCTCAGTTGTTGCTAAAATCATACCTTGGCTTCAGAATTGCCTACACTTATGAAGGCCCCCGCTGCTACTATCAGTATATGCATTACTCAGCTGACTGTAATGTGTAGGATGTTCTTGCACAACTTGTAACATTTTTATCTGCTTCTGGGGGAAACATTTTATACCTGTTCATTGAGGGATGCAGGAGTTTAGAAACTGACGGGTTATACTTCCACCTACAGGAGGAATGGATACTGGTAAACAAAATTGTGGATCAGCCCAATATAGTACCGTAACAATCAGTGATGCTGACAGTGGTCGGCTAGTTGCCTAGTTCCCCATCAGGTGTGCTTTGCTACTTATTGACAACAGACTGTGGTTGGGTTCAATAGCAGGCTGTCTATTGACTATGGAACTCTGTGAGACTGACCTAATGTGGAACTAGATTCTCCGAATTCCCCATCAGGCTCTGCCCACCCACAACAAAAGTGAGCTCAATAACGATAAAGCCTGTGCTTTTTACCTGGCTCTGTGTTCCTGAGCTGCACTTGTGGACAGTGTGTCCGCTATGGCAGAGCTTGATACATTTTTTTTTTTAGTCCAGGAGCAAGCTAAAAAAAGTTAGGAGCCGGGTTTTTTTTGAGGGGGGTGTTTTGCATTCATGGGGGCTGGAGGATTTCATTATTTTTTTTGCTCATTCGAGTTGATGGGTTCTCTTTTATGGTGACATTAGGCATATTAAACCTCTGGTGTCACCTTCCACTTCAATAGATTTAGCTAGGAAATGATAGCTACTTGCTGAGGCAGCTGAATGTAAACACAGCAGGCAGTGGCTGGGAGCAGTAGCGAAAAGTAGGCTGGCTATTGCACCCGCCCCCTGCCTGCTGTGAATCAGCAGAGGAGGGCCCTGCAGGAGAAAGTTCTCCTTTGATTCACAGCAGGCAGGGGGCGGGTGCAATAGCCAGCCTGCTACGGGCTACTACAATTTTTAAAATGGCCAGTAGCAGGCTGGCTACTGCTGCAGACCGTTGGATTGGAGATCTGTCGCAGTCCAGAGGTTTATCCTAGGAGTGGCACAGAAGGGGCATGACGGGAGGGCACGAGGGAAGCAGACTGAGACTGTTAGCGGTCTCTCCTCACAGGCTGTAATCGGCTGCAGATTACAGCCTGTGAGGAGAGACTGCTGGCGGTCTTTGAGTCTGCAGCGGGGAGAAAAATGGAAGAACTGAGTTATTGTGGGGAGGGGAAGAGTTAATTGAGATTAATACAAACTACATGCTGCCGACCTCCCTGCTTTTATTCAGCACCAAATGTGGGGGCGAGCAGGAAGAAGAGAGCTGAAAAATGACAAAAGTGTGGGAAGACCTGCAGCAGCAGAGAATCTTAAAGCAGCGGAGAAGTAACAGCAGTGAACGGGCTAACAAAAGCCCAGGCGTCGGGGCACAATTTCTAGTCACATTGGTGACCTGGTACCTGGGATTTGTTGAGTCCTGCGCTATGGGCACTTGTGCCTCAGTGTGCCACGGCACCGGAAATGGCGGTGCTTGCATCAAATTCAATCTGCATTGCTTATGAAATGTCAATAGCGTATACAAATGTACCGGTATATATTTTACTGCCTTACTGTAATCTTTATGGTAGAGGTTTGAGGAAACCTCTTTATATAGTAAAATCGACCAAATCGATCTAAATTCAGGAAATTGTGTAGACCTGTTAACATTATTATTAATTTTAGTTTTTTATTTATTTTTTCCCTCTTCAGACAGCAGAGTGCAGAGAAATTTTCCATTTTCATTACACCACATGGCCAGATTTTGGTGTTCCAGAATCCCCAGCCTCCTTTCTAAACTTCCTGATTGAAGTCCGGAACTCTGGTTCCCTAGATCCCGATTATGGGCCCTCCGTCGTACACTGCAGTGCAGGGATTGGACGTTCTGGTACCTTTTCTTTGGTTGATACCTGCCTCATACTGGTAAGATTTAATATCTCTGGTAATGTTATAGTTCCCGGGATTCATTTTTCATGGCTTTGTATGCATTTTAAGCATGTCCATTCCCCAAATGGCGAAACACTCTAATGAAGTATCTGTCAAAGCAGTTTAATGCAGAATATTCTTTTTTAGTGCAACATTTTGAAATAAGTTTTATTTGGTGTCTGCTGATTGTACCTGCATATTGTATGTTACACTTTAATTCCAATGATTTTAAATGAGGCTAATTCACACCATTGCGGTCAGTTCCAGAGCTTTCAAAAAAAGTACAGCAATATGTTTTACTTCACACTGGAACTCCTGTAAACGCACCAGAACGCGTTCGACCATAACTGAAACCAAATATTTTTTTTAAACTGCCCCAGAATGCACCAAAAACACGTGTGCAGAAACGCATCCGGCACTTGCAAATTATGGTGTGTACAAACTCTAATTCTGGTTGGCCAAGGAACCTCATAAATATTCCCTGCATGCCTTTAGGGGTAGAAAGGATAAGATAATGAATAGGCTATTATTTCTGCAAGATGCGGCTGATGTCATGGGTGGGTGGTCTCTTGTATACCACAAATATGCATGTGTTTTGCCTTTCAGCAACTGTTGCTCAGCTGTTTGCTATGGAAGATTTGTGTGTGAGCATTATGACCTTTTCTTGTCATTCTGGTGTGAAGCCGGTTAATTTTGTTCTGGATTATTTTTTTAAATTTAACCATACTGTGTTTTTTGTCTAGATTTGTATGTGTGAAATATACCAGTTCTAAAACATGGTGGCTGCAAGTACAGAAAATACCTGTTGATCTTTCCAGAAATGCAGAATCCTTGTGACTTTCTGTGACCTGAAATGAAAGCAAGGGGGCGGGAGCAGGGGAATGCGGAGTCACAGCGGTCTCTCCTCCCTGCTGGTGCCGGCTCCAGTGGTCTGTGTCCCCGCTGCCACTGCCGATACAGGCGGGGAGAGCAGCGGGGTTTGAAAGGGACGCAGACCACTGCTGCCAGCACCAACGGGGAGGAGAATGAAGGAACAGAGTGGCGGCGGGGGCTTCAACTAATCGATAATGAGAATCGTTGATAATGATTCATCGATTTTTAGTTGTTTCAGCCCTAATAAAAACAAGGTTTATTTACGACACTAACATCCATTGACAATATTTTATTTACATTAAATCTAATTCAAAAACGTTTTTTTCGTTTTGGATATAAAGGGGAATTGTTAAAACACCTGACCCAATGACCCCTCCAAAATGTTAGATTTTAGCCCCTTTCAGTCCTGGTAAGTGTGGTCAACAGGTCAGAGGGAATCTTCCCAAGCAGGAACACAGCAATAATAATCTGATGATGGGGTTCTATGTTTTCCCTACTCTTTAAAAGGAAAAAACTAAATGTGGCTTTTGATTCAATATATACATAGGAAACTAAAGATTATGGTATATCTTCTAATATAAAGGTGTGGTCTGTTGTGTTTTTATAGTATTTAAAAGCCTAGAAGCACATTCTGTAGATGTATGGTTTTCCATGAATGTGATCATGTTAGAATTACTTTTTTTTTTTCTCTCCCGTCAGATTGAAAAAAGGAAAGACCCCTCAACTGTGGAGATTAAACAAGTGTTGTTGAATATGAGGAGCTACCGAATGGGACTAATTCAGACACCCGGCCAGCTGAGATTTTCCTATATGGCTGTTATAGAGGGAACAAAATTGATCATGGAAGGTTCAAGCCAACAGGTGTGTACAGTTTGTGTTTTGTTTTTTTTGCCCTTGGATTACTAGGATTCCTACCAGTGATATACTTGCAGTATCCTTTTTCTTAATGGTTTTTTGTTTTTTTTGTTCAACTCCTAGGTGAAGAACCTATCAAAGGACCTACTAAAACATAATTGTATGTGGTGAACACATATGGTTGTAATAGGCATATTAATTCATTGATGTAATAAATGAGATAAATAAGAGAAATGCCTTTTCAAGGCATGAGCAAGAAATTAATGAATGTATTAAATACTATCAATACATTTGTTAACCAAGTACAGTTAAACACATTTTTGAGATGCTGGTTCTTTACATCATGAGAAACTCGGGTGGCTCTTCAGAAGCATACATTTTAGATATCAAATGGGGAAGGCTACGTTTTGTTGCCAGTCTCTATTTAGTTTCCATTGTATTTTAGGCATGCAGGAACTAGTATTATTTTTAAATGGATTAAAGCACCTTTCTTTTTCCTCATTTTTTTTGAGGATCACAGGATTCAAAGACAATTGAGTAATACTGCTGCCTACAGGAGATTTGTACACTGGCAAACAATAGTGACCAGCCCATATAACTCCTCACAGTCCCAGCATGCCTCCGATTTTTAGTGTCCTAGGCGTATGGATGTCTTTACTCTGCTGCAAAAAGTTTAACTATTTCTACTATCTCTATTTTTTTTTTCCTTTTTAAAACAAAAACTTTTTTCTTTTAATCCAACATTTCCTTATACGCTGCTGACCTGGTACCCAAGATTTAATCCTATACCCTGAGCCAAGTTTCTACTGTCCTGCAGTGCAGCATGCCAGATCCAAGATACATGCAGAGCAGCCCCGCTTAAAGAGATCTCTAGATCTCTTGATCCACTAGTGGCTCCAGTGCTGCCTGCAGTGCACCCTCTAAATGGCCAGTCACTGATGGTCTATAATGATGTCCTCTGCTTGAGTCTCTACACTCTTCATTGCCTTCCTTGGCTCTGTCAGGCATGGCTCCCTTCTTGGTTCTTTCCGGGGAGGATTTTTCAGTAGTTATGCTGGATTTCATGTGACAGCTTGCAACCCTGATAGCTGACTCTCCCAGCAAAAGCTGAAAGCATACTTTCACACCTTCTCCTACAGAATTTTTATTTGATCGGCCTACAACTTTAGTGGCCTCTGAGCCTCCAGTCACAGAGACTGTCCGATGAGTCTTAGAAACCCTAAAGTTCACTTTACCCCCTTTCTCTAAAAATTACATCAGCCTACAGCTCTGCATGCTGATTTTAAAATCCTCTTACATTCATTAGTTAAACGAACATGTTTTTCATTTATTTACAAATAATTTATCTACTTCCTGCTCCAGTTTTGGCACAAATGGTGTAATGTGTCCAAGTGTTGCATCCTGGGAAGGTTTACATCAGCAGAGCATTGCCTCGAAATATCATCTGAGATCTCAAGGAAAGGTATTTTCCTCCCCTGAGATGGTGTGTTTGGTCGCATGTCCTAGTCACATGTGCCAGAAATCCAGGAAGTAATAGGAGAGCTAGTAATCTGCCCTTGGTAAACATGGCCACTGTCAGAAGGATGGGGAGGAAAGGGGAAATGAGGTTTGAAAAGAATACAAAGCCTGCAATTATTTATAAGTATGTGTTTGTAAATTATCATTTCTAAAGGTGTGTTTGTTGTTATGGGTAAAGTTCCTCTTTAATGGATGTTTACTACCTGTGTAGGATCTCTTAGAGGTCCTAAGATTACAAAGACCTTCCCTGTGCACTCGTTAGTCCCAGATGTCCTTTAGAACAATTGGGACACTCCTTTTTTTAGCTTTTCACTCCTACTAAATATTTTGGCACCTGGAGTGTTTAAGTTGCTGACCCTGTTTTATCCTTGCTGTACTGCCAGGGTATCCCCATTGTGAAATATCTGGACGACCTCCTATGGAGGCAACAGTCTGCACAGGTTCTGTCGAACTATTTGGCGTGGATAATACAAACCTTTTAAGGTTTGGTTAGATCCTAAACCTTCAGAAGTCTTTTTTTCTTCCCCAAGAGAAACTCCTAACTCTGTGCTCCCAGACTTGACTACTCAGTCCAGGATTTGTGTAACTCTGTGCTGTCCGTGCAGGGGATTTAGCCATCAGATGGATACTTTTTCCCCTTCAATATACTGAAGCTCCAAAAGGTTTGGTCGTCCCTACGACGCTGGACAGCCCAACTGGAGGGGCAATCAAACATGATCCGTTTAGACAACGCCTCAGCAGTACATTAATACATGGTTCATCAAGGAAAAACCAGTCTTGTGCCAAAAGTGGGACACACTAAACGCGGACCTCCAAGTATCCAGAATATTCCCCTTTTCCAGTCTTTCTCACAAGCCTGCCTTCCTTTTCACTGATGCTTCTGAAAGGAATGTTTCCAGGCTGGCGACCTTGTCCTGCAAAGAACCTTTTTTTGCTCCTACATAACGGCATGCTGGTGTTGAGGCCCAGAGCCTCCTTCCTTCCCTGGTGGTTTCAGCCTTAACCAGGACATTGTTCTTCCATCCCTCCTTTCCACCTCCTTTGCCTTGCAGCACTGAGGGTTCCTGGTTCGAAGCCTAGCCAGGTCACTATCTGCAAAGGAGTTTGCATGTTCTCCCTGTGCTTGCGTGGGTTTCCTCCGGGTACTCTGGTTTCCTTCCACACTCCGAAGACCTGCAGATAGGTTAATTTGGCTCTTGCATGTGAGATGGGGACCTAAGATTGTAAGCTCCTTAAGGGCAGGGACTGATGTGAATGTGCACTATGTAAAGCGCTGGGTATATTGCTGGTGCTATATAAATACCAATAATAATAAAATAGGAGGAGACCTCCTTCCATTGTCTGCATGTAGTATTGCTGTATGTGTGTATCTAAAAGCAATTCAACAGAATGTTACCTTGCCCAGTAATTTTTAAATATTAGTAGTAGTTTTGGCCAGGGTTGTCAAAGCGAACCAACAAACATACCATCATTTTGTATCTGCAAGGCAATAATCAACAATAATTGGATAAAAAGTGTTTTCAATCCTTTAGTTCAATTTACAAGGGGGACAGTCTAATAAGCCTCCAAGATTTTTGAACAGAGCAAAAGACAAATGAGTTCTTGGGGTCATAGGACTTATCGTTTCTGGATTTATTGGGGCACATGGTTATAGAAATAGATCTGTGCTAAGGGATATACGTTTCACTAAACCCTAGGCTTGACATTTTCAAAATGTGTTATCCCCCTATTTTCTGCAGCCTGAGAAATTATTACAAGTCAATAATTAAACATTTTTCTCCACATTTAACCATTTTGACATGTATTTAATTTCTTGAATTAGTGTAAAGACATTTCTAAAGATGACCAATCTGACAAAGTGGACAGTAAACAGACAGATGAACGTTACAATGGTAACCGGCTCCATACAGAAGAGCAGAATGATGTTAAATCTCAAGAAACAGAATCTGATGCACAAAGGTAAATGTCTGCTTGTATCTTGCAATGTATCTTGCCATCAACTTCCCCCCCAAAAAAACAATTATCCTTATTGGAACAGTTACCACTGATTAAAATATTTAGAAGGATCACTGGGCATCGGTCTGTGTGCCTTCTGATGCAGTGGCTGTTACCCAGTGGGGAGAAGGGAAGCTTCCAGGGGCTGAGCGGGCGGTGACAGCAGTCAGGATGCCAAGCGATGCATGGCGTTGATGATTCTAATTGTTCCAAGAGGCTGAGCTCTCCTCCCGAACCTCCCAGCTCCTCCTCGTGTGTCAGGATCGAGAGCATTGAGTGGAGGAAAGCAATGTGATCTGCCGCAGGACGTGAAGCTCTCCTCCCCACCTCCCGGCTCCACCTGTGTCAGGATAGAGAGCAGTGAGTGGAAAGCGCTGTGATCTGCCACAGGAGGTGTAGCTCTCATCCCGGCTCTGCTTTCTGTGTCAGATGATGCTTACTATGTCCCAATTATGAATGATAGGGAAGTGATCTACATCACTTCCTGTTCAATAATGATTTTGGACATATTAACTCTTACTATATCCACAACGTATGAATGAACAGGAACACTCAGTATAGAGGATTCCTGTTCATTGATAACAGGGTCTGCAGAAAGAGATAGAGGATTCTGTGTCCTCAATCTCTTTTTCTATTTCAAAAGGGAAATATCAGGAGTCGGTTGAGATCCCTAATATTTCCCTAGAGCCCCCGGCAGTAAAGTAAAAATAAAAAAATGTAAAAATAACCAAGAACGAAACATTATGATCACATGTTAGAAAACTGCTTGACCTGCCCTTTTCTTGCTTGCAATATCACATTAAATCATGGTGAATGAGATCCATGAGATGAGCCACTTCAACCTGACTGAGGCCCATTGTTCTTAAAGCCATACAATCTTCATGACTCTTTGCTCCTTCTTATGGTCATCACACACATTACAATCTGACCATACAGTCTCTGCATAATCAACTTTAAATTTACCAAGTGTATGCAGTATGAGGACCTGCCTAGTGTATCCAATCTCCTTTTAGATCTACTATCAGATTGTAGCATGTGTGGTGAGCTTTATATGCATCATTTGACCTCTTTTCATATGGCCAAAATAATCCAGTTTTCCACTTGCCAGTCAATTCAGTCTTGTTGGTGTGTATTGTATGCCAAAATTCTGCTATAATATGTTGTGTTTTTTTTTTTTTGTTCCTTGTAATTTTGTAGTACGCTTCGGAAAAGGATGCGAGATCGAAATATTAGAATATCCAACACTGAACAAAAAGTGCAGCAGGTGAAGCAGAGGATGAGTGAAGCGGAGCAAAAAAGAAAAAGGTGGTTATTCTGGAAACCTTTTCTCATTCCAATTGGGTTGGCTTCAGTCCTTGTAATGGGAGCTTTTGTCTGTTGGAAAACCTATTCTCCCTGACTTTACACAAATGGTGCTTGCATGGGTGTCTCCCTAAAAACTAAAAACAGCCGGGTGCTGTGACTGGTGCAGACCTCAACCTGAGGTATGGTGTGTGCTTTCAAATGGATCAAATCTGTCTGATGTCTTAAGCCATCTCAGGAGCTTTGGGGCCATCATGTTCCTAACAAGCTGCTACCTTTTTTGTTTTGTATGGATGAAAAATGGTACTATTATTTTGTTTTTTCTGATTTGTATTCCATAATTGCACCAAAAGCTGTAAAGGTGTTTGTTTTTTTGTTTTACTGGAACAGTATATTTGTAAATGCACACAGACCACAGAGGTTATGCACATGTGTAGATGGTTATATATGTCTGTGCTACCAACAGTAGGACTCTGAGTTTGTGTGTGAGGGTTTCTCCCTACCTTCATCTAGTTTAGGCTAAATGGTTTTGAGGCAGCTGGTATGTACTATGAACGCAGGCTGCTTAAATTGAATCATCAGACCTTCCTCTTCATTTATCTGCTCGAGATTTCTTGTTTGTACATTAACAGGGTTATTCACAAAAGGGTGAAGAGTTTGGAGAAGGCAGGAGAAGTGAACAACATGGCTGAACTGGAAAACTTCTCCAATCAGCCCACTTTCCAGGTCCGCTATGTTGTTCTAGAATGTTCACTTCTGCCGCCTTCACCCTTTTGTGAACAACCCTGTAAGTTTTCCCCCCAAAGTCATTGGAAGCGGCAGGTAGAAGCAGAAACAAGACTGTCTTAACAATGGAGCTTTAAAAGCAAGTATGATGATTATTTTTTACGCCTTTCAACAAATCAATTTACAGCGTAATCCTTCTTAAAGGAAACGCTTTTTTGTTATGATATAAGGTACAATTAACGTGCTCTACGGTATTTAAATTGGGCTTTTGCAAATCTCTAGCACAGCCTGGCCTGTTTATACCCCATGGAAAATTAAATCATAAAGTAATATTAAAGTCATAATGTTTTTGAGCCATTTCGAAAGCTGATAAAATCACTTACAATGGATGCTGCTCCCTGATGTTTAAAAGTTTTGTTTCCAGCAGGACTGGCTGGTGCGCTGAGCACTGGGCCTGATATCCTGTTTTTATGGTGGCTCCTTTCTCTTGTAGGGTCCTATGGAGCCACCCTTGGGTGTGCTAGTAAACTATGTGTGTGTCCACAAACACATAGACTAAGGCAACCCACTCCCCTGCTCCTCAGACCACCCTCCTCGTTTCTCCAAAGTTGTAGATGGATCTTGCGATCTAGTACTGGACAGGAAGTTCAGGGAAGCAGAACTAAGAGAACTGCAGTCATCTTTTTGGAAACATAACTAAGTGCTGGGGGGGGGGGGGGGGGTAAGAAAAAATTTTTT
>NW_017306523.1:540626-607366 GCF_000935625.1 Nanorana parkeri | reverse complement strand
CATTTTTTTTGAAAAAAAACCAAAGGGGGGGGGGGGGGGGGGGATGTAAAGAAATACTTTGCTGGACAATTTTATATTTGTTTGCTCTGGATTCATTATTGGAAACAAAGTTTTGAGCATTTATTACTACTTTTAATATGGATTGCATTTTTTTTTGTATTATAAATATTTTTGTGTCCTACATATTTTCACGTTCCTAGCTGAAATAAGTAGATCTTGCAATATTGCATTTTATTTATTTTTACTACATCGCCTAGTCTTTGTGTGTATCTTTTCAGGCCTAGCCCTGAAATGCTACATGTGTAAAGTTGATTGATTCCAAATATGACCAAAGTATAAAAGCTTTTCTGTGGGTGTGGTACAGCCAGTGAGGTCTTTGAAGATAATTCCCCATAACGGCAGGGCTTGATCTGCCAGTTGATGTCTTTGAAACTCTTCAATTTCAGGAAAAGGGTGTGCATTATGGTTCATGTATGTCATTTCAAATCTTCCAAAAAAAACAGTGTCACAAATAAGTAAAATCAGAATCCCAAGCAGTTTCTACTAGTTTGACTCTGGAAAGTGAATACTGTTTTCTGTGGGTTACAGCCAGTTGTGCCTAGCACTTTGTTGCATGTACTGTGTTTCCAGGAAGCTTATGTGTGAATGAGCAGTATAGAGAACATGTGGGGGCCTTTTTCTCGTAATGTTTAGCTTGATTTTCATGGATGTATTTGTATAGAGTAAGTATGTAGAAGTTATTAATTTGTATTAAGAAAAGTGTTCATGGGAATTCTGTTTTTGCAGTACAGCAATTGCAGCATTTTGTCGCTGTGTTACTGAGGCGTAAACGGGCTACAAAATCATAATCTCAAGTCTAAGGCAGTCTCCCCAGTTTAAGAGTAAGCATCAGCTCAAGGGTCTACACAGTCCTCACTGCTCATAACTTCATTTTTTTTACCTTCCCTTTTGACTGTCTGGATTTGGAGCCCCTTCACATCTTAGCGGTTTGGTGTGTTTCGTTAACATGCGGCATGTTAAAGGAGAACTATGAGGTGAGTGCTTTTATCTCGCCTCATAGTTCTAGCCGACCTGTGACAATGAGACTGTCACAGGTCGGCTCAGTAGATCGGGAGGTGAGCGAACACATACCGGCGTTCGCTCACCTCTCGATCCTGTCACGGCTCTCTGCCGTGATGGGGAGGGGCTGGATTCCCCCCTCCAATCCGCCAGCGCTGACTGGCGGAACGGGAGGGGGCGGGTACAGCTGGCTCTGCCTCTAGATAGGCAGAGCCAGCTGTCAGTCAGGCAGCTGGGCAGATCCCGGCATAAATGTCGGGATCCGCTTCAGCTGCGGCGTCTCAGTATACCGTGAGCTAGAGTTCGCGGTATACTGAGCCTAGGGTGACGGGAGGACGCTAGTTTGTGTCCTCCCGTTACCTTAAGGAGAACTATAGGGAAAAGCCCTAACCCCATAGTTCTCCTCCTTTTTTAAAACAAGCCATTCATTCTGAATCGGCTGCTAATGCATAAAATTACAGTCCTACTGCAAAATGTTAGGGCAACATATTTCACTGCAAATGAATGTAATTCATGGGTTTAAATCGTTCACATCAGTCCATTGTGGTAATATTTTCACATTTTAATATGTGTTGCATTAAGAAACCCATTCATTTGAATGGATTTCCAAAGCTCCACACTGAACTCAAACTGGACATGCTGCACACAACATGCATTGTTGGGGTGACATTGAAAATGAATAGCAATGCATAGCACTGTGCTTAAAGTGACATTAAACCCTCAGATTTTTTAACATAAACCAATACTGTAATCTGCGCCTTACTGTAATCCATGGTTGTTTCCCTTCTCTTTGCTGCTCTTCCTTTTAAATCCTCATGTCTTCTCATGCTGGGGGAGAACTTCCCTTTGCAGCTGAGTGCCTCTTCCTGTAGTGCTGGCTCAGGTTGTGAACCTGCACACAGACACCATGTATCCATTTCAGAGACAAGGCAGTCTGCTGCAAAACAGAAGTTCTCCCCCAGCATGAGAAGAGCTACAGATTTAAAAGGAAGAGCAGCAAAGAGAAGGGAAACAACCATGGATTACAGCAAGGCACACATTACAGTATTGTTTTATGTTAAAAAAAATCTGAGGGTTTAATGTCTTCTCCAATAACGCACAATAAAAATGCACATTTTACTGCAATTCACTGGTGTAAACGGGCCACTGAGGTTTTAGGAAGGCCCTTGTGCAGGTGCATGTCGTAAATGTTTGGTGCTTTCACCTTCTTTGTGCCCAGAGATGGGTGTCCTTGCACTGGGCAGAAGTCTATGGCGTGTAACCTACCTTGCGACCAGTGTACGACATTTGCCTCCCAGTAATGTTTTTTTTCATCTAGGAAGAATGGAGTAATTGGGTGGTTCCACAGGAAGTTGGGTTAACACTGGGTTTATTACAGCACTCCAACAGAGATGGACACATTAACAGATTATCAGCTGTTCTTGTCGTGTTTCTCCCCATTTCTTGCACACCCCAGAAAATATCCACATTCATTGACATATTCATTTCTGTTCAGCATGTCTTTCCTGCTACACTGATATGCACCAGACGTTCAGCATTTCCATCAGTTTGCAGTGCTTTATATTGGTACTGGCAAACACCAGGAGTGGTAGTCATACACAAGCACTCTGCTGCCAAATGGCTGACAGATGTCTGGTGGTTTGGGCTAAAGTTGGCAACTACACAATCCTCTAGTACAAGCATGCCTTTTATCTTCATCTCAATGAGCTTAAGAAACAGCTGCCCAACTTGCTATGGCCATGTGCCCAGCAAACAATTGTAGATGTAGGCCTGCCATTTGCCTCAGGAGCTAACTGGCTAGTCGAATCAGACATGTTGAGCACCTGCTAGAAAAGATCTAGGAAAAACATTGAACTTCCATGAGAAAGAAACATTTTCTACTGTTATTTTGTTTGGAATGTCGCTGCAGCACACGGTATTGCTAAGAGGCACTGTTGATTTTTCTTGTTGACCACATGAGTGGGCTTTCTCATTGTCCATCCTCATAGGTAACAAAGCACATTTGCTCTCATGTTAATGGATACAAACTTAATATTATTTTAGTTGGACTATAAGCACCAAGCTGCATTTTAAAGCCTAGATATAATAATATAAGGCCGCATTAGTTGTATGCACAGTATAAAATGCTTGCTTAATTAGCTGAAGGTTTAGACATTTCTTAAAGCAGTTCATGAACCTTCTTATTAGACTGCAAATATGTTCTGTAATGTAAACATTTCCATAAGCACATATATTGATGAGAAGCATATTGGTGGTGAATTGTAATAGGGGAAATCTCAGCTCCAAGGTGACTAAGGCTCTGACAATCAAGATCAGTCTTATGACCTGTAATCTATTTAATTTATTTGGGAGCTATTAGTATACTACACATAAACATGTATGTACAAGGTCCCACATGTTCAGTTCTCATTACATCTGTAAAGTACTGAATGGGACCCATTTTGCCTTCTGAACAGCCTGTTCTTTTTCATTAATAGTTAACAAGATGCTGGAAACATTCCTTTAAAAGGTTTTGATCTATGCTGACTCATCCAATTCCTAAATGTCCACCTCCGGCGTTGCGTGACTGAGGGAGAGCACTGTGCATGTGCAGTGCTTGAACAAGCTACAGCCCTCGTTCCTTCTGCATTGAGGGTACATTTCTATCGTCCGGTGTGTCCTGCAGTTTAGGCAGAACAGGAACCTTTTAAAATAATCTGCTAGGTTTCAACAAGATATCAGCTAGTTAAAGTGAAAACCCGCCATTGACTTCAAGCAGCTTCTGAAGAGCAACAGCCCTGGTAACTAAGTCTGTGTTTAAATCCATGGCTGGACAGCTTAAGGTTGCTTTTATAGGCTTCATAAAAGCTGCTTGAAGCTTTTATGAAATCTATGCAAATGCATTGTAAAAGCTTGCTGTAAACACAAATCTTCAAAGTAGTATTTTTTTAAACCTAAAGCCCATGTGAACAAGATCCAAGGCAGCCATGTTCCCCAGACCTAGTGCTGGGGAACAAAAAACAACTGCATGCCATGGCAGGCTGTGTGATGACAACTCCAGTTAGCCTAATTTGAGATCTGTGCTTCATTTTGGCAAATTTATTAAGGCCTAATAGTCAGGCGTCCCGAGGCAGGGTGTCACCTGGAGACACCCTGCTGTGACATCACCAGGCATGTGTGTGACGATCTTCACCCGTGGATGTTCACCCGGCGGGATAAGGTATGCCGCCGGGTCCCCTCCTCTCTCCTGAAACTGTCGGGCTTTCCGTCTAAGACCAAGTGCCCGACTTTTCAAAGGGGGTGACACCAAAATGACTCAGTCGTTTTGGTGTCACCTGGGTGCGGGCCACACCTCCTTTGTGACGCCACTGCTAATAGTGCATGTAAATGTATTGGAATAGTCCAATGCTGTGTAGGAGCCCTGTCAGATCAGCTGTTAACTGTGTCAGCTAAGCCTTTTATCTAGAGCCATAGAATGCCACAATGAGCAATGGATAGTATCCTCTACTAAGCACCAATTTGCTAGGTTCCCATTCTATCTGTGTCATTGGGTTGTTTTTCTGGAAGCAGTGAGTTTTTATCTGAACATGCAGTTTAACTGCATGAAGTCCTTATGTTATGTGCAGGGTGCATTCAGATTCAGTGATGGTTTTTACTATAAACTGCACATTTTATTCTATTTTTTTTTATTTAGTGGTTTAGATACTTGTGAATGTACAAAGGTACATATGACTAAAAACATGATCTTGTGTGAAGCACTTTATAATATTTCACCCCCCCATAAAAATAGTAGTAAGTCATCAATAGTAGATCAGCCCTTCTATTTATCCCACTCCAAGTTTCCTTTAAACATTTCCAATATTGTTCCTAATGTCAGTTGCCTCCTAACCCTTACACGGAGCCTCCCAGTATTGATTCTGAGGTGGGCACACTCTGAAAGGCTTGAGCGAGATATCGTTTCTGAAGAATTGAAGTCCTTGGTTTTTTTTCCGTTTTTTGATGCTGTGTACTTCATTGTAACTCTTTTTTAGTCATTTACAGGCAGTTGATCAGTTATTGTATCACTGCACCCTACTGTGATCAGTCACAAATTTGATGCCTGGAAAGTGCAGTTGGCTGTTCTGTGGTTTGGATCAACTACAGTACAAGCCTTTTGGGTTTGGAAGGAGAAACAAATAACCTTTCGTAAGGTCTCTGTTCTGTGTAGGATACTGGTGCAATTTTAGTGGCCCCCAAGAAAAGTTTATGTTCTGCATTGGAGAAGTAGCATGCAGCAAACAATTTATTTGTAGGACCACTCCTTTTATATATAGTCAGTATGTGTGGACCACATCAATTTGTGCTGTTTTCTGTCATTGTATATTTGCAATACTTAAGGAAATTTTTTTATTTTTAAACCGTACAATGTTTTTTTGGGTTGAACTGTTTTGTAATAGTGTGTGATTTTTTTTTTTCCAAAGCTTTAATGGTTGTTAGCCAGTGTGGCTTGATTTGTAATGCGTTGTGTGGAAATTTGAAAACCGTCGCCACTCTAGTTTGTTTTTCTGAAATAAATAGTTGAGGGTTTGCTGTAGTGCATACTATGAACATGTAGACTCATGCATTACTTACTGAGGTGTCTGAATTGTATACAATGCCAGACGATAAACCTCTGTCTGTGTGTGAAAGAACCACCTTTCCACTATGCACCAATTGCATCTACAGCAACCACATAATGGGTGCTGTAACTTCTAATGATTTTGGAGCTTAGCTTTTTAAAGGCAACTACAAGCAAACCACTAAATACATATCCAAAATGCCTGTATATGAACAGTTTAACTGTCAAAGATTAGTGAATCTTAAGCATGAGCATTGCCACATTGGTGATGCCCACTCAGCGATTGCCCTTATAAAATCAAGCTTGCAATGGAAGCATTTGCTTTTTTTTAAGTATCAATTTGCCAAAATACAGATCTTAGGTCATTACAAATTACTGAAAACTATGGGTGAAAATGTTTGTGTTTTTTTAAATATTCCCTGAGTTTGGCAGAGGAGTCCATAGACAAACTAAAAAGAGGTTGTTGCATATTCTGAAGCTTTCTTAAATTGGACCTATAGTCAAAGCACTTTGCTTCCTTAGCACTTTGATTTTAAGACCGAGATTAAGGTGAACAATTGCAGAGGATGTGGGCACATGCTTTCTCCCTCAGTAGAGATCACCTCCAAAATCCAAGTAGTGATGCTTCTGATGCACTTTACAAGATAAACGATCACTATGTATACCACTTTGTACCAAAGGATCCTTATTTTCTGTTGGACACCACTAGATTTAAACCTCTTATTTTTACATGGTGCATTCACAGTTTTATTCCCAATGAAATGAAACCAGTGTACAGTTGTAAATAATACTTAGCCATTGATTCATGTGGTGGGGGGCCGCTTGTGAATACTGAAGTTTTTCATTCATCCTGGTTGCATTGCTCTTTTTGAACTTGCAAATCGAATGTTGGTATACTGACCAAATTCAGGGACGGGTATAAAAAAAAAAGAGGAACCAAGGTCTTAAGAACCCACCTGACCCAAGTATGCTTGGCCCCTCGCTAAAAGGGCATCTTACATTCACTGACTTTGAATCTGATCCCTGGCAATATACCCACAAGTCTTCCACTCTGTTAGGTATGGAACATATAGTCCATGTTGTACTTTTATCACTTTTATTTTGTATTTAGAGAAAAATAAATGACTTACAAGCACATGACCTGTCTGTGTCTTTTGTTCTGGGTGATATTGGATCAGTGTTTAACATAGAGTTTTGTTAAACTTCTTTTTAAAAGTGTTTTTTTGTTTTGTTCTGGTTACAGGGAATTTGTTCTGTGCATACTATAATATAATATACTTTTTAATAGTTTTCTTTTTGCCTTATCAAAGAAAGTTTCTACTTTCTCTCTGCTCCCTACAGGGTCTTATTAAAGTGTCTGGAGAAAGAGAAATCTTGTCGCTGCTCACAGATATCAGATTCAACTTTTTTCTGTTTTTTCCCAGATTAGTAAAACTATTAAAGACAAGTTTCTTCCAGACACTTTGATAAGTGATCCCTACATGTAGAAAAAACTTCATTGGTTTCCAAGAGTATAAATCTTACACAAAGTTTGTCCAGTCCGAAAGACTGCTACAGCATATAGGAACACACTCCTCTGGAGGTTTTTTGTTTTAAATGTTAGCAGACCTTTTCTATCCTAAAGCAGAACTAAACCCATTAAACGGTTTCCCCAGAGCTAGCTTTAGTTAGAAATGTTTAATCAAAGGCATTCAATTCTTAGACATGCCAAGGTTGTTTTCTGAAGGGTCTTCAATTACATTCTGTCAACTAGCACATGCACAATATATGCCACGTTAAAAATATGCCTCTGGGGACAACTGTCACTGTTTGTCAGTGGCACTGGCGATGACCGCCGTTTGAGGGTTTTCAAGCCCTCAAAAGATTGGTGTATTGGTGTCCAGCACCATGGCAACTGCAGATCTAAATTGGGGTAAGATTGTTCCGCCTTCTACTAATAAACGTATTAGGAGGCTAGTTCTGCTTGAAGTCTAAAAAGGCATGTCAGTGTCCTAGTGTATTACTTTCCTTAATCTGTGACCAACACTGCCCAGACTGCAGACAAGGTCCTCTGGTGCTGAACCTAGGCCTGAAAATCATGAGCTAAAATACCTTGGATCCATACATCTGATGGCACCGGCATCTGTACCTTGTCAGATCTTTGTGTATGACCGCTTCAATTCTTTCTTCCATTTTTTCAGCTCTACATACTTGGTTCAGGCCACTAATTTAAAAACTGCTTAAGCCATTGAATCAACATACCAGCCTAAGAAGTAGTATTTTCAGAAGAAGTCATCATTACCATAGTAGAAAGCACACATATAGCACTATAGTGCAACACAGTGCGCATATGCAAATGCTTTGGGTGTGCTGAGTTGCCAAAAATAGTGCAGGTATGTTGTGAGCCCATTCAAACTGAATAGCACATGAAAACATGTATGTTGACACGCACAGGTGAAAGAGCTATCCTAGGATTGAGCATAGTTTTGCCCAGAATCTATGCTTGTGGCTACACATGAATGTTTAAGAAATTAAGAGATTTTATATTTGCAATACTACAGTTTACTGATGCAGTTGCCCAAAAGTTAAATATCTTGCTTAAAAGGAATTATAATCTTACTTTACTGCCTAAAGATAGACTGTATAGGAATCTGCACATCTGGTGTTCGATATCCACAGCACATGTTTCTTGCAATAAGTTGTAAGCCAAATCCATGATTTTTTTTTTTTTATTAGCACAATTAAACTAAATTTCCTGAAGAGTAGCATTTGATTGCTGAGGGAACAAGTAGCACTCTGCTGTAAGCTATACAATAGTATGTAGCAGCATAAAACTGCACTGTGCTGCAACTGTGTGAAAATGAATTGCTGCAACATATATTGCTCTTCAGCTTACACCAAAGAGAACCATTCACTCTGCATTGACGGAGCTACTAAATATTTTACGAAATATGTTCAGGAGGTAAGACTACTGGGCTGAGATAAATTAGGAATACACAAGCAGATCATTCCTCAAAACCATCATGTATACATAGGCTTATTGTTTTTAGACTGTCATATTGGAGGTGACTTAATCTTTCAGGAAAAATATAATGCAGGGGTAGGAAACCTTTGGCACTACAGCTGTTGCAGAACTACAAGTCCTATGAGGCATTGCAAGACTGACAGTCCTAGGCATAACTCCCAGAGATGAAGGCATTTGTCGTTTTAACTCAGCTGGAGTGCCAAGGTTGTCCATCTCTGTTACAATTCATCATAATGTGAGGGTTATTTTCATTTTATGGAGCTGATTATTTTTATTTTTTAAATTCCAGAACATAAAGGTACACCAAACCTGTCAAAACTTCATAAAGGTGGGGTCCTTGGCTGAACTGACATGTCATTCTTTATCTTGAAGGATATCTATTAGGGGTCTCAAGTGCTCTAGCTGTTTAAGGATGTGGTACCAGATGATGTCCACCTATCATTCAGTGTTTAATCCTTGACTTCAAAGAATGCATGCCCATTCCCTTATTTTAGACCTAAGAAAGGGAAGCAACCCTCAACTTCGGCATAGAAATGAAAATTTTGCTAAATTCCGAAAACAACTGGAATTGGACACCAGAGTTTAGACACGTGGGTTTAATCCATGAGTCAGCAATCACTAACATAAGATGGTTTGAATGTTTTTTTGTAGTAAATCAGCCAAATGTCACTGACTTTCCAGCAGCATGTTTCCATGTCAAGGAAAATGCATTCTACAGTAATGAGAGATTATTTTGGGTGGAAAAGGGACTACAAGATGCAGCTACTGGCATAGAATTGTTTTGTATGACGGTGTCATAAATACGTTTTTCATTGCTTTCCTAATGTAGGTGAATTATTTTTTTTTTGAGGGTGGGGATTGTTTGTTTCTCCAACCTTTTTATTTTACCACATTACTGAATTGGTAATTTTTGTTTTGCATTGTGTCATAGGCCGAGGCTCCTCGATACCTAAACCTGTGCAGCTTGTGACTATTCTACAGCAGTTACACTGAGAGTCCACTGACATGCAAAGCAAGACATGAAACCCTCTTCAGGAGAATATGTGAGGTCCATTAATGTGCTGACCTCATTGTGTTATCTGTTTACCGCGTAAACGTCTCCGGCCAGGGGGTGAAGGACATCACCAGCAAGAAGCTTTGCAGACCAAGTTCACTTCAAGCATCGCCAGGTGTTTTATAATGCATGTGTTCTAGAATCGATGTAAGATACATTTAGAAAAGTACTTTGTATCATTCTGCCATTTACATTGTATTTTTATACTTTTTTGGCAGCATTAAATATTTTTTTAAAATGTTACTGTGATTTATTTATTTTTTTTCTTTCATGTTGTATATGTATGTGTGTATATATTACTGCATTGTAGTAAAGAAAGATTAGCTTTTTAAATCCACACTATATAAGATTAAAAAACCTTTGCTTAGGATCCTGAAATGCTGCTATCGCTGTAGTGCTAGTTTTTATGGCAGCGGTCTCTGCCTCAGAACAAGAGTGCCGTTAACAACTTCTGCCTTAACTCTCCCTTACCTGATCTTCTTACATGTTCCAGGCCCAGTGACCTAAAATATTAAACCACTGTTGTAATATAGGACTGCAACCAGCTAATCTATAATGAATGTCCACTATTCTCATTATCGATTTAGTTGGTCTGGATCCCCTAGTTCTCTCCTCCACACTGGTAGATGGTGCTTCATTGGTTCTGTGTCTCCTCCGATCCCCACTGCTCCCAGTGGGGGATCGGAGAGGACACAGACCCTGCAGCCGGTGCCCAGCAGTGAGGAAAGCTCCCCCCAAACCCTTCGCCCCCCTGCTGCATCGACTCTGCAGCTTTCTCATCTGCTGGGAGCCATGCTGTGTCTGTATCGGCAGAGGCAGCGGGGATCGAAGGTCCGTTTAGACTTACGATATTTCCCCAAAGCCCCTAACCGTAAAAAAATTAAATGAACAATAATTTTTAAATGATAAACTGTTAAAAAAATAAATTAAAAGTGGAAATAAAGGATTTTGTGTTTCGGCTTGACAAATTCTGGCGCAGGAGCTGTGAAGTGCTATTAATTTCGATAGCACCCAAAACGCGCCTTCTGCCGCAGTGTTATTGCCTGCACTGGAACGTCAATGGTCTTTTTTTTTTCTTCAACCTGATGTGCTATACCGCGATGCAGTTGGAAATGCAGTTCCAGTGCAGTGCGATTGCAAAAAAATGTGCATGCAGTTTTATTCTGACGTAAACTTTTAACACTGGATTTGTGTTTTTTTTTTTTTGGTTTTTTTAATTTAAAGATGGTATTTAATTTTTATTTTATTTTTTTATCTGATTTAATTTTTTTTTTAAATTATCGGCCAACTAATCGATTATAAAAGTTGTTCGTTGCAGCCCTATTGTAATAACGGCTAAGTCGCAAACTCAGGAAGTTATAAAGAGAAAAATCCTGGCTTAGGGCTCCCATACTGCAAGGCATAAGTGCTCATTTTGGCCTAGGGAGGAAAATAAAGTTATACTCACCCAATCCTCTGAGCCAGCTGGGTGTGACAGCACCCCCCTCCAGCCTCCCTTCTCCTGTTGCAGCAATAGTATGTCCCTCTGTGTCTTCACGTTCTATACACTGTCGGTGTTATTCACAAAAGGGTGAAGAGTTTGGAGAAGACCGGAGAAGTGAACAATCTAGGACAAATTTGGGAAAAATTCTCCAATTCTGCTATTTTGGCCTAGATTGTTCTTCTCCTGCCTTCTCCAAACTCTTCACCCTTTTGTGAATAACCCTGACAGTGTATAGAATGTGATAATTTATGGGAACTTGGACCGCTGCAGCAGAGGTGGAGAGTGGCTCCAAGGGGCAAGCCATCTCAGAGAATCGGGTGAGTATAACTTTATTTTGAGCCCTAGACCAAAATAAGCACTTTTCCCTTGCAGTGCAGGGGTAGCCCCACTGCAAGGGTTAATAAGAGTTTCTGATAACCAATCCGAAATTGGTATGTGTGAGTCAGATGTTGGTTGCAATGGGGTAATGCATGTCATTACTGTTTTACAATATGAAGTAAATGGTAGTATTGGCCGAAGAAGTACTTGGACTGCATTTATAGTTAGGCTAATATGGGCAGGACCTCTTTACAATCAGCACATGCTAAACAACCATACATGTTCACACTTTAACCAGAAACCATTTGTCTGAATTTTTATGTTTAAAGGTACATATTTTTCTGAGCCAAGGATAGCGTAGCCGTGCATACACCGCATATTCCCCGACAACAGCGCATGGGTATCAGTTTTGACTTTTCACGTTTGGGCAAAAGTGACTATTTAGCCTCCGCAAACTATATCCAGTTCACCTCACACAGTGAAAAGGACGCTGCAGTTCTGGCAAGATCAACATATATTTCCTGTATTCGCTACCATTGCTCTGTGCCTAACCATATAAACTAATGAGGAAACCACATCTAAGGACTGGTAAGCTGCAATATATTATTGTGAATGGGCTGGCAGCACACAGTATGGCACCCCACCACAATGTGTGTAATGTGTTAAAACAGTGGAAATGTCGATCTCCCACATCAAAGCTTTATGCCTCAAACTGACTTCAGATCTTCTCATTTCATCCATGCTGCTTATAGCATTTGGCTTTATTTATTTTTGGTCGGGTGCGGGAAGGCATGGTATGGCACATGGTTTTAGTAAGCAGAGTATAATAAAGAGGAACATTTTATTACCTTCGTTTGCAGACACTTTACTGCTTATTTCCAGGAAGTCAGTTGTGCTGCTGGTTTCTGCACACACAGTGTGTGCCCCGTTCAGACCATGCATGTACATTAAAGTGACATTAAAGTAAAAAAAAATGTTTCCCTCCCACCAATGTTAATGTCAGCACTTACCTTAAATGATGTCTCTTAATCCGATCTTCTTTCCTGATGTTTTCATCTGTCCCTCCAGCAGTGCGGCGGGTCTCCGATCCAGCGCTGACTGCTCTGTCCCTCCAATCCAGCGGTGCCTGCATGCGATTGCACGCGCCCATAGGCTTACCTTGCGTCTCTGCTCGTCTCCCACCCGAGAATCCAAACTGCGCATGCACCCTCCCCAAGATGCTTTGCGGCCGCCCGAGCAGTTTCGGATTCTCTGACAGGAGCGTGCGACGAAAACAAAGTAAGTTTAAACCGCTGTTAAAGCGTTTTTTTTAAATTTTTAAAAACTTTTTGCCTATATTTACTGCTTACTAGCAGTAGATGGAGGCAAAAAAAATGGAGGGTTTAGAACCCTGAACATGGTGTGAATAGGCCCTTACTCTATGTACTGAAAACTCCTCCAATTTTTAGACTGGTGCCATGGCTGACCAGTTCATCGAAGATGTTTTTTATAAATGGATACAAACATCCCCACACCTTAATTTTTAACTGTTGTTCATGTGCAGCTCAGACCTGCAACAGGAGAAAAGCAATGCCCATAGGATTGTTCTATTAAACTGATCAAATTCACCCGGTTAAGGTATATACTTTGAATGTGAATGTAAAATATCTCAAACAATCCCTGTTGGGTAGAATGTTAGAAAAGATCATTCTAAATGCAGCTTTATATGGGCACCAATGGGTTAAAACATGTTCCAGCAGCTTGTATCTTTCTGAGTCTCCGGAGTCCTATGTTTACAGCAGTTGGGCATAAATGGGGATTTCTCAGCAGTGTAGTCCCCGAGAGATCATATAAAGCTGTATGCAAACTCTTCAGCAACTGCATTTTAACACCTTAGATTCTTGAGCTTGTCAGCCAGGGAAGCGGCAAAAAAAAAAAAGCCAAAACTGCTGCTCAGCAGCCTTTTTTTTTATTAATTAAAAAACAAAAAACTGTTCTCTTCTGCCATAAAGGCTTCTTGCTGCTAATCAGCATTTTTCCCCCCAGCAGATGGAGCTGCACATGCTCAGCTTAGGTCCCAGACTCGGTATGCCGAGATAAAGTTACTCCCGTACACAGCCAATCAAGCATCTGAAGACCAGGATGAGGAAGGAAGCATCGGTCAGGGAGGAGTGTAGTGCTAGAGGGGATTGTTTAGGCCAGGGGTCAGCAACCCGCGGCTCTGGAGCCACATGTGGCTCTTTCATCTCTCTGCCACGGCTCCCTGTTCAGGGGCGGAACTACTGCCGGGGTCAGAGGCTAGGGGGCGGGCAGTGAGGTCCTGGGCAATAACTGCACACTGTGCTATTATTTCATTTAATTAGAAAAGTTGATTATAATGGGCAACATTACACCGTAATGTTGCCCATTATAATCTATTTCTCTGATTTAAATGATTAGACAGGGCCGCTGTTCTATCAAAGTTTGTGACTAGGTTGGAATGTGTGAACGGTGACGTGGTCATACATTTCAATGTAATCCCGCCCAGTTTTTTGGCGGTGGAATGTGTGACCACCAATAGGTCAAGCATTCCAACAATTTCTCAGCACTCACAGTCGGATAGAAGTGACATTTCAGGACCGAACAGCTGATCCAGGGCAGAACAGTTCTCCTGCACATACGATTTGCGATGACGATCTGCCCTGGAACAGCTGAGAAAGCGTTGGAATGCTTGACCTATTGGCGGTCACGCATTCCACCGCCAAAAAACTGGGCAGGGTTACATTGAAATGTGTGACCACATCACCGGTCACACATTGTAACGTAGTCGGGGGGGCCTCTTACATGAGTATCAGCTGTACCAGGGGAGGGGGTGGAGGAAGCCAGGCCCCAGCAGCAGGTAAGAGGAGTTGGGAGGAGGTACAGGGAAAGGGACCCCAGCGACCATCCCACCTGAGATCCTGCAGAGCCCACCATAGATAGTCTCAGATGGGCTGTGCAGGATCTATGGTGTGCTCTGCAGGGTCACTCTCAGATGGGCTCTGCGGGGTCTCCGGTAAGCCCAGAGTCCAGTGCGTTACTAAGCCCACATATACCTATATACATGCTATATATAGCATAAAGGTAAAAAACGATATATGCAGTGTTATCTTCATTTTAGATGTCAAAAGGGTTTTGTGGCTCCCGGTGTTTTCTTTTCTGTAGGAAACGGGTCCAAATGGCTCTGAGTGTTTAAGGTTGCTGACCCCGGGATTACGCAGTTAAAGGGAACTATGAGGTAAGTGGTTTTCTCCATAGTTCTCTTAAGGGTCACAGGAGGATATATACTAACCTCCTCCCGTGACCCAAAGCTCAGTATATAGCAAGCTACAACTCGCGGTATGCTGAGACCTTCGCAGCTGGGACAGATCCCAACAATTCTGTCGAGAGCCACCCAGCTGGATGAGTGACAGCTGGCTCTGCCTATCTGCCAGCTTTACCCTCCCCCATCCCTTCCTCCAGTCAGCGCTGGAATCCCTGCAGGGAGCCGTGAGTGACAGTCACGTCTCTGCAGGGACATGATCGAGAAGTGAGCGAGCGACGGTATGTGTTCGCTCACTTCCCGATCTATTGAGCTGACGTTGCACGTTGGCTCGAACTATGAGGCTGAGTGATTTTCAGTTGTGCATGGCAACCAATCGGCTTCCTTTCATTTTCAAATCTTAACTGAACAAACTAAAGAGAGACGCTGATTGGTTGCTGTGGGGAATTGCTCCAGATTCTTTGTGTTCCAGTTTTGATAAATTCCCCCCACTATGTCTAAAAGCTCCATTTTAAAATTAGACTAAACATTTTTTTGACATAAAAAGCAATAAAAGATAACTGCGTTTCTGGCTGAAAAGGAATTTGGAAAAAAAAAAAAGGCATAATGGGGGGCTTTTTATCAAAACTGAAGCAGCTGCCCATGGCAACCAATCAACTTCTATCTTTTATTTTCAGAACTAAACTGAAGAGAGAAGCTAATCGGTTGGGCAACTTCTCTAGATTCTGTCTGCTCCAGTTCTGATAAACCCCCTCCCCCCCAAGCTGCCAGGCTAAATGTCTACAATGTAAAAAAAAAACACCTTTGTCCGAGCCTTCCTGAGAGAATTCTACTGGAGAAAAAACAAAAGTATAACTTGTATTAAGTTTCATTGTTACTGATTCCGGAAGATTTGATGTATACATAGCGTTGTATGGGGTACAGCTGCAGTGTAACCCAGTGTTTCATAAAGCCATGAATCAAGGGAACAAGAGCATTCTGACTGGCAGCACGTTGGGGCCCATAAGAGACCATTACCCCACGTACCCCTTTGCTTATTGCAAATTAGCGTAAAACAAGCCAGGAACACTAAAGAACACCCATCTAAACAACAATTTATGGGCATGTACAAAATGGAGTACAACAGTGCAATAACCCACAATTGTCTTTCCTAATATTAGTCCAGAAGAAGATAGACCCTGACTGTGCTGAACAACCCCGTTAGTGTCAAAGGAGTTTCTGTAAGCTTTGCTAATATACTGTTTACATCACTCAGCAGCCAAAGAATTCTGTGTAACCATACAGCATTCTAACAGAACACCCACAATGACTTCACATCAAAGGCTCTATAAGCAGTGTATACTGGTGTTTCTTTATAGCCTGTATCATACATGCAGACTCGGAAACACAACAGCTGGTCTTGGAATAGAGCAGCTGTCTTGTGTCTAACAGTAACTAAACAGCTACATCATCTTACTGGAAAATGCAGAACCAGCAAAGTCAGATCGATAAATGGAATAACAGAGGTCATGTGATTCCTGGCCAAAGACACTCGAGCTACGAATGTCTAGAAGTTTTTGATTTTATGGATTATATGATCAATTCAGCATTAAAGTGATATTAAAGCCTATTTTGTTTTACATTTCTCCTTTAAGGAAACCCTCCTTTGCTGGAGGCCTTTTTCATTCCTTGTTTTCTAGTGGGTCCGCACAGCGATCTTACCCCCACTCGCTGCACGGGTGCTACCATCGTTCTAATGGAGGCACCCGTGCCCGCTCGTTTCCACAGTGGCTGTGTGCGTCCATAGACACACACAGCCCTGTAGCAGGCCACACTTTTTCCCTCTCTGGTCGATGGCAGAAGGAGCCTATGGCTCCCCTACTATCAGTATCCTCCCCACGCAACCCGGAAGTTCGGGGAAGGGAGAATCGATCAGGACAGGCGGCGGGGACGAGCGCAGCTGACAGGTAAGACCCCGTTCACATTGAGCGATTTATAGCGCGGTAATTCCCGCGATATCGCGGCAATTTACCGCGCGATATCGCTCTCCAATGCTTCTCAATGGGGCAAAGGGTCCTGCTGTCGCGGGTCGTGTGTCGCTACAGCAGGACCCTTTTTGGAGCGGATTTAGCCGCGATTCAAGCTTGCTCAATGCAAGCATTTGCGCGACAAATCGCGCAAAATGCAAATCGCGCGACAAACGAACCGCTCAATGTGAACGGGCTCTAAGTGTGGAGGGGACGGGGGTAGAAAAAAGGTACTGGGCCATTTTACCCTAATGCAGAGAATGCATTAAGGTAAAACACGCCCAGACCTTAATACTACTTTAAGGCCCATTGTGTTTTAGGGGGTATTTAACACTGGACCTGACATGCATTTACTTATAATACCCCTACGCGTTCTTGAATGGGCTGTCTTTAGAAAATCCTTTCTGCTGCAGTTTTTAGAAACAGCATTTAATACGCATGCATACAGATGCACGAGTCAGGCATTCTTTCACCCTAGAAAACAGACATCACTTGTTCCAGTCCAGCAGTTAAGTATAATTAGAAAATGTTTTTATTGTTTTGGAACTTTATATTAAAAAAAAAAGCCAGAAAATCTCCAACAAAAATGTGCTGCATCTTGAAAGTGCTTAGTAACGGGAACAAAGCTCCAGAGGGCATTCCAGGTCAGAAAAGAGCAGGTGGCAGGCCACTGCCAAACAGTAATCTCCAGGAACTTGGCATCGTCCAGTGAGAGGTGACACCGTCATTCTGCAAACAAGCAATTCATTTCTGTTAGATGGCAATGGAATCTTTAACACAATTACAAATGTCTGTTTATTCTGCTACTTTAATGGGACCTGTCTGTAATCCAAGTCAGCATTAAAATCTCTTCCTCATTTTTACGCACCTGTCTATTCATAAATAATTTAAATTTTAAAAAAACCTATACCTCACTTGCTATATTAAACAGATGGAAAGGTTACCCACATCAGCTCTTTCAATACCCCTAAATATGATCAATGTTCTCAAGCAACCGTCTGTCAAAAATTGTCAACATATCTTTGCAGCACTTAATACAAAACCCTTTTAAACTCTTATTTAATTTTTAATTGAAAGAAAATAATAAACTATGATGGTCACCTGTTCTGCCAAACCTGGTCCATTAAACTTATAAAATGGCAACGGAATTGCAGATGCACCAAAATTAGATTTTTAGACCAAAATTAAAAAATGTGTCAGGCCGAAGCCAAAAATTACTTTTTTTTCTTAACCTCTTTAAAATTAAATAAACGTTTTCACTTTACTGTTGGGGTCTTAGGGGAAAGTGTTCCCTTCTAAAATAGACAAAAGATTGAGTCCTCAATCTTTTTTTCTGCAGCCGCTGCTATAAATGAACAGGAAGACTCTATACTGAGTGTTCCTGTCCATTCAGAAACGGTGGATATAGTATCAGTTACAATGTCCACAATCATGACTGAACAGGAAGTGATGTAGAGCACTTCCTGGTCATTCATAACTGAGGACACAGTAAGCATACTATGTCCTCCGTTATTTACAAACACTCAGAGATCAGCATGATCCTGACTGCTCTGTATGTCACAGGAGGCCGAGCTCTCCTCCTGCAACCACCACGCTCGGCCTCCTAACACTGGCGCCCAGTGGGGAGGAGAGTAGCTAGGCATGGTCCGCATTTTTGGCTAATTTGGTCCCATAGTACCATTTTCGGCCGAAATTTCCGTGTATCCCTAAACAAAATAGCTGAAACTCTAACCTTTCCTCTTCTCTAAGTCCTATTGATATGATGATCATGTGACCAAAAGGCAGTGCATAAGTCACAGCATCTCTGGTGAAGGGTAGAGGACCGAAGTTCTTCTTGATCTCCGATCCTCCCCTTATACCAGCAGTTGGCCATGTGGCAGGCATCAAAAGGAGACTAAAAAAGTAGTTTTTGCAGAAAAGAGATTTCAGCTCATTGATTACTGTTTAATAGGCTGGGATCCATAATCTGAATAAAAATGATACAAATCAGAATGGCCGATTGTTCTCCATCTATAAAGATTACTTACTGGAAGCTCTATCAGGTGTAGCCACTTGTTCAGGTGATTGAGAAGACCGAAGGCGTCGGGAATGTTGTCACCCTCTGAGCAGAATTTTAAAACAACAGCCATTTTTATGTCTTCTGAGGAGCTGCAATACATGAAATGGATTCATAGAACATTTCAATAATAGTTACAACTGAAGTTCTGTTATAAGATGCTCAGATGGGGGATTTCTTTTAGTATAAAACCTAAGCTCTGCAAAAGGTAGAAAAACACTGATAGCACTGTCCACAACTCTAGTATCCACATACATTATAGAACGGGGAGAGCAACCTGGTGAAAGTACTAGTCTGGCAGCTACAGGGATGACCTCTGGAGGCTCAGGAATGATGGTATTTGTAGTTCCATCACAGCTGAGGTTGCCTACCCCTTTTATAGAGTAATAATAATAGACGCAATAATTTTTTCAGGCTACTTCTGCTCCTCTGATAAGCAGGTCTGAGGAATAAAAGCCTCCATGATGCTATGATGCTTTATGTAACATATACCATTAATGTGATATAGTGGAGAGACTGGACAGATAGACAATTAAGAATACCGACAAGCTGCCCTTTCATTGGATGGAAAATACGAAAAACTTTTACATTCTTATATTTCAATATTTGAACAGTTTTTCTTTAAAACCTTAAGTCCAGGTATCATTAAAGATGAACTAGGGCTATATAGTAGTCTAGGTAAAAGGTCCCCTTTCAAGGAGAATATTCATTCTGTACGTGCCTGAAGTTGCTGACATTTTGCCCGAGCTCCCTGGAAACTCCAATGTAAAGCTGGCCATACATGTAAAACCTTCTCTTAGCCATGTCAGAAATCACAGGATTCTACCATCTACACTAAACAGCGTGGATGGATGAATCTCCCATGCCAGCTATTGTATTCTGACACCCGTCAGAATACCTGCACAGTGAATGCAGTTGATTGATTGGCTACAGGCTTTGTTTGGCCAACTTTATTTCACCCATCTCCTTTGATTTATCAATTGAAATATGTTGAACCACGTGCTGAACCTTCTGAGATGTGAACTGCGTGTGGCCAGCTTTCGTTTCAAATTTCCTAAAAAGCTGAAACCAACCCGGGGCTATGCACAATCTCATACAATGCTCGTGTGACAGCACTAGGTATTGTCAGTGGGCCAGATAGAAGTGCTTTAATGTGGGAGGAAGGAGATCATTTTGGCTGGGAGGGAGTACAATAAGCTTACTTTGCCTACTGAGAAGCTTAGAGGTTACCTTACCTAGTATTATCAAAGTATAGGATTGGCGTTGAAGCGGGACTGAAGCACACAGGGTTATTCATAAAAGGGTGAAGAGTTTGGAGAAGGCAGAAGAAGTGAACAATCTAGGCCAACATAGCTGAACTGGAAAGTGAGATGAATTGGAGAATGTTTCCAAATCAGCTATGTTGTCCTAGATTGTTCACTTCTCCTGCCTTCTCCAAACCCTTCACCCTTTTGTGAATAACCCTGACAGTTTTGTTTCAGTAAAAGAGACTTTGTATATCTTGCCAAGAAAACTCCTTTACCCGTTTGCTAGCATTTGTTTCCTTTTGTACACTGCCTTCATCACATGCACAGTGCAAACGATTGGCATTTTTAAAATGATAAAGAGTTGATCCAAGTGTTGGGATAACACAACTCCATCCCGCATGCACAGGAGTTACATCATTACTGGCCGATTAATGACCATAGAAAAAAGCTGATGGGTAAAAGAACCAGAGGAGATGGCTGCAGCAGTAACTGAGAGTGTGCAATGGTCAGCACTAAAGGAAGGCTTTAGGAATTAGAAATAGGCAAGCCCTATTTTTTGTGCGCGGGGTGTGTGAAAGCGATGCCATTGAATACAATGCACCGCCATGCCCCCTCCCGCCCCAAAACGCAAGGGGAAGTTTCTCAGCGATCGCGGTGCGTTCCAGCAGCTACCGCTCTGTTCACACGCTTTCAGTGTGAACAAGGCCACAGAGTGTTACTGTATCAAAAACCATGTTTGTCTGTATATATTGTAATTGTACCTGGGAGCAGTGAGTACATGAGCAGGGTTTGCTTTGTGCTGAATTTTTCTATCTTAGTGCAAGTCTACAACTACCCAAATATAGAAGAAAAACCTTTTTCAGACCGAAAACTATACTTTCACAAAATACACAACACAATGTCAGATAATATCAGGGTGATACAGCAGGATAACAGAAAATGTCATGTATATTGTGCAAGATGAATGTAAGATAGAAAAATACATATATAAAGAAACTGATCATAAGATGCAAATGGACCAAAAAACAGTTCCACAGATGAATTTTTCTGGTGGTATTAGTCTGTTGTTTATAAGCCTTTTACTAAAAATACTTGTTTTTTTTTTTAAATGGTGGACGCGGAATTGCATTTTCTTTTTACCCGCTTAAAGCAAACTCATATAAATGAAGACTTTGTACACATAAATCACCCCTGTATAGCAGGCATTACAAGGTGCCAGGTGATAACTGTAGCATTACTGTCACCACCTTCTGCAATACTCCACTGAGGGGAGAAGTTAAACCTCCTTCCCAATCTAAATATAGAGTGCCTGGTTCATGAGTGACCCAACACCAGGCTACATGGTGGAGCATTACCTCCATATATACATATCAGGTTTCAGCAAGCCGATATTTACATAAGACCTCTCCAGGGCTGCAGTGATGCCTTGAAGACAACAGCAGTAACATTTGATGTATTATCTGGCACCTTATTGTGCCTACTATGCTGGTGTACTTTTTGTTTACATAAGTTCTGTTCAGTAAATGTGTACTTTAAACTGAACCGGTGCTTTACAAATGCAGGGTTATGCATGAATCGCACTTATGTGGTATCCTTGAGATTTATATCCTGGGTAAATATACTGTTTGGGGTTTCAAGAAGTATGTCTAAGTAACAGAAGACAAAAAAGAAAAAGAAAAGGGTCGACTTACCAGTCTTCAAACATCTGCTTTGAAAAGCCTCCTCCAGGGATAGACATCTTTTTCTCTTCATCATTAATGCCTGGATATAAAGAAATGTTCTCCATTTCCTTCCACTCAAGTTCTTTCATCACATCTGTCACCGATGGTAGCAAAGCTGGAGTGACTAAATACCGGTATGGAGTCCTTGAAATGACAGATGGCTTCTTGTTAAAGAGGACCTTCCACTTTGAAGACATATTCATCATTCAGTGCAAGTTAAACATTCTGGTATGTTTCATCTACCCAAACCTACTACTTTCCCATATGACAGTCTAGCTCCATAATGTTCATTTAGGACATGCCTCCTACAGACCCCCATTCTACATGTCTTCCTTCTCTTACAAACCTAAACCCAAGACTCATACCGTCCCATCCTAAACTTACTGATGGCAGACTGGAAAGAAGGAGTGAAGGATTTGGCTTTGCTTGAGAGGATGAAGGAAGTTATAAGGAAAACTCATCTATCAGGAGTTCCCTCTTTAAATGTTTGTTAGCTGATATATTTCTCTGAAGACTCCATGATAAAACTGTGTCCTTTAAACAAAGGGAGAACATTTAAATTGTGTGTCCAATCATATTAGCTTGCACTGGATACATAATCTGTACATTGTGATATCTCATTAGTTGCCGATTGCCCAAGCAAGAGTGATAACTTAGACGAGATCATATCTGCAGTAATTATAGGTAAAGTTATCTCTCTTGCTTGGTCAAGGTAAATGTCTTTGCTGATTCATAATGTGTGGCCTGGGAATGCGTGCATTGCAGCATCCATGAGAAGCTTCTCAGTTATATATCTTGTCTGTGCTAGTGTGGTGCAATGTCATGAGCTGCTTTCTTTTTATGATATGCCAGCACTAACAAATAATTGTAAAGTGGAAGGTGGTCATGGCACACACTGGCTACTTAGCCATTTCTGGTGTTCTGGGGAATGATCTGTTAGCAGCATGTTGGGTAAGTGTACATTTCCACTCCCTGAGAGGCACAGGGCAGTAAATGATTGTTGAGATCATATCTGCAGTAATTATAGGCAATCATTTACTGCCCTGTGCCTCTCAGAGAGCGGGAATGTACACTTACCTAATATGCTGCTAACAGATCATTCCCCAGAACACCAGAAATAGTTAAGTAGCCAGTGTGTGCCATGACCACCTTCCACTTTATTTTACAGCGCTGGCATAACATACAAATGAAAACAGCTCATGACATTGCATCACACTAGCACAGGCAGGACATATCTAATACAGAGAATCCTCTAATGTACGCTTCAATGCACGGATTCCTAGGCACACATTCTGAATCAGAAAAGATTAGCTGAGAAGACTCTCCTGGGTACTACATTGCACAGATTCCCAGGCACACATTCTGAATCAGAAAAGATAACCTATGCAGCTTTCATTGCAAGTGATGTCACTGTCCCCAAACTGTAATGTAGATTAAATTACCTAGCCAAGGTGCCTGTTTGTATTTGAGGCTTCTTAAACAGGCTGTTGATTTTACATTCATTCACATTTTGAAGTCAATTATCTATAGCAATTAAATGTAATCACTGAAAAGACTTCTCAGTTGCAGAAGATCACTATTGCTGCAGCCGCTTTACATACCCAAAAAGTTGCTGGTCATCTCGCCGATACGCATGGCTGCTTGAAAGCAGCACCACTTTGGAAAATCCACACTTCTTAATCCAGGATATTAAGGCTTGGCGGAAACACTGGGATTTTTTCTTTAAAGGGAAATAAGACACTTGTCAAATGTAGACTGGTATACCACAATACAAAGTTATTGGTTTACTTTAAACGAAAAAAAAATGTGCTTTTATAATGAGGTGGAAAACTACAAAAGACGCAGCATCATTTTCTGCTTTTTCTTGCTAGACCCCATGTCATTTGGGATTCTGGTTTCACTGATAAGCTGGCTGTACACTTAAAATTTTGGCTGATTCGCACAATTCAAAAAAGTTTAATTGAAAAATCAAAGGAGCCAGGTGAAAAACTGTTGGTGTAATAGCTACTGCAAACAATCTTTTGCAGTCACTGTTCAGGTATCCTTACAGCCGCAGGCACAGAACACAATAGCCAGCAGGGGAGATTCCTCCATCCAAGCTGTTGGATGGGATGGATGGGAAGGGAGAATTGAGAGGGTTTTCTCCCATTCTGCCCACAGGCTGAACAAGAAAAAACTATCCATATATGACCAGCTGTAGGCGTCTGCCTTTTTTGTTGTTGATTCCCACTTCACGTGTCTTAAAAAGTGACAGAATACATTCTATTCAGTTTGAAAACAATGAAGAACATGTACCTTTATTAATGGTGATCGGATCTGGAGAACTGTAAGATTCTTGGAGGGCAGAGAATACACTACAAAGAGAAGATTGAAGAACAAACAGTACATGAAAATACATAATCAAGGATGAACCAGATTCATTCCACTGCTCATCTCTATATGAGGCATCAGTGATGCTATAAACAGTGTTATAAGAACGTCAACACACAGGCTGCATGGATACCCATTAGGGATGCACCGATATATCAGCCGCCGAAACATATCGGCCGAAAATGGCAGTTTTGGCATAATGCCGAAAGTGCAATTTTCCTGCCGATACATCGGCGTATCCCTACTTTCTTTCCTTCTCGCTGGGCGCTGCTCTATGTCCCAGCGGGGAGGAGAGAAACTGCGATAGCTGGCCGAGCGTTGCGGGAGGAGAGCGCTGTGAGCCTCCGGCGTCTCTCCTCCCACACCGCTCATCCTCCTATCACAGTCTGGCAGAGCGGTGGGGAGGGGGAGACAGCCTGCGCTGTCACAGGAGGCTGAGCGAGCGGTGTAGGGAGGAGAGCTCAGCCTCCTGTGACAGCGCAGGCTGTCTCCCCCTCGTGACAGCGTGTCAGAGAGGAGAGCAAGGTACAAACACTCAGCGATTAGTGTTTGTAGATAATTGAGGACATAGTATGGTTACTATATCCTCAATTATGAATGAATGGGAGTGATCTGCATCACCTGCTGTTCATTCATAATTGTGGTTATAGTAACCATACCATGTCCTCATGTTATCAATGAACAGGAACACTTAGTATAGAGGATTCCTGTTCATTTATAACAGGGGCTGCAGAAAGAGATTCAAGACTCTGTGTCCTCAATCTCTTTTTCTATTTTAAAAAGGGAAATATCAGGGGTCTGTTTAGACTCCTAATATTTCCCCGAAGCCCCTAAAAGTAAAGTAAAAGATAAAAATATTTAATGAAAAATGAATAAATGAAAAAAAAAATCAAAGTTTATAAAAAAATAAAATTGAAAAAATTAAAATAAAAAACATTTTCGGTATCGGTTTGACAATTTTTTGTTTCGCCCATCCTTATCCCAACATGCACCATACAATAAAGGGGTTTATTATTCACAAAGGCTAGAATCAGATATTCTAGTCCCATTCAGTACTTGCCTTCTGCGTTCGTACTCAGTTCCTTTGCATTATCTTCACTGGTGGCATAAGGATTGTTTCCTACCATAGGCACCAGACAGTCTGTGTAGAAGTAGCCAACTTTTGTCATATTCAAGGTTGAAATAATCAAATCAATGGCTAGCTGGCCAACATTCCCCACTGATACTGCTGGCTAAAATGTATATTAAGAAAAGTATTCTCATTATTATGCATTACAAACAAGGGCAAACACAATTACAAAGTGTACTAAATCAGCTACAGAACAAGTACAATATCTGCATTTAGGCAAATAAATAATTCACTCATGTTTTCACTTCAATTCATGTTTAAAGTGTAGTTTTGGATAGAATGTGGAAGAGTTAGAAGCCCTGTCAGATTTTTATTTCTGTCCCCCAAAAGGGGAGCCTCACTGAAACAAGAGATGAGGGGAAATCTTCCTATGGGAAATAACTGGTGACAACTTTCTAAAGGTGCCCATACACCGTGAAATCCCGCGTCTTGCGAGGGTTGTAAAGTGTATGGGCACAGACAGCAAAAAAAAAACAACTGACAGAGGTCTTAACCATTCCCTACTCTCTTAAAATCTACAAAGATGGCTTTATATAAAACACAAAGGACATTGACTGTCTACAACTTTCTGATTAGATATAAAAAATAAAAAAAAAAGCCCCTGAATGGCTGCTTTTCTGTAACGTAAGCATTATTTCAAGTCCACAAAATGTTTATTTTTGTTCTGGACAGAGCCACAGACAGAAATGAAGTCTCCTGACAGTGTTATATTATGTAACAATCCCATTAAATGTCACTAATAAAAGGGAGGTCATTAATATACTAGATACCATCACTACATATATTTACTATATACAGTTCTCAGAATACTATATTTCTCACATCTATTGTAAGCGGTTTTTGACAGTTAGAAGTGCCTGTAAATACATGATAATGTGCATTTTACTTTTGGATCAACACAGGAAGTTAGGAAAAATCTCCCCAATGAGACAGAGACAGCAAAAACTCAACATGGCGTTTAACCAATTTCTACTCCAGGGCTAGACAATTCCCTGCTGCCAGGTTGCCATTGCGACTAAAAAATAAATAAATCTGTCGATCGGGCCACTAACAGCTATTGCCAGTGGCGAGATGTGGGACTATAACATACAACGATCATACAACAATGTGAGACGTTACTTTTTGAATGGCAGCCTCATGCCAGACACAAGCTCAGCTTGGACATAGAGTGGGTGCACACGGATTTTGAACAGGCATGAACCGGGTGATTTGGGATCACTCACGTGTGTATCCAGGTGCTAAGATCAGATGACATGAATGAGGCACATAGCCTGACTAGTCCAGCAGAGGGCAGGAGCTTTGCCAATTATGATTTAGAGTTAGACATTTCATAAAGAGGTTTACTGATCACCTCCTAAAGAGTATACATTGTTTCTTATCATTTTGCTGTTTGTGTGACTTATTAATAATTCAACCAGCTGTCACTTTACACTAATTGGTCACATGGATCAAAAGAGTCATGCAACCGACTGATCAGCACCTCACAATAACCCCTTCCCCATCCCCCTTTTCCTAGTCACGCTTGATACATACATTGCTTTCTATAGTTACACACAGAAATAAAATAACAGATCACATTATGTTCCCATTGACTACATACAGAACAGTATATGACATATGTAGGTCTAATAGGAGAAGGGGACGGAAATGCGACTGCAGTGCTGAGATCTATGAGACCTACAATGCTTACAGCCAGAGCTGAACTTGCACATGCATGTAAACAAGATTTGTGGGGTGAAGAAGGAAGTGTACACTATGTCACGTGTCTTTAAAGCAAACCAAGTGTTAAACTTAGATAAGGTGGAACTCCACCCACCAATTTAGATGACAAATGAACTGTCTCCCAAAACCATTACTTTTAAGGCATGCTTCTGTTAATAACTGTCAAGGTTGCCAGGGTGCTTATTTCAGCTCTAAACAGAACTTTCAAGTCCTCAAATGGCTGATGTCCTAGCTGATCACATGTGCAGCACCTGCAATCCAAATAGAGGCTAAGATGACACCTTCCTTGGCTGTAAAGGATAGGTGGGTGTAACGGAGTAGAGCTTCTTGTGCTCTTAGTTCCAGGTGAGATTTATCCAGGCCTGCCTTACTCTACCAAAACTAAATAAAGAATCAGATACACTTTACGGGTGTGTTTCTTTGTGTAATGGGAAGGACAGAAGTATAAACAGTTGTGTGACCTTTACTTTTTTTATGATCAAACCTGTCATTCTTTGCCATGTTATGCTTCCCAAAGGCACCTGCTGTGAACTGCAGGAGATTCTACCCCATAACAACTCTCTACCTCCTTGGTTGTCTTCTGGAACTGCAAAGCAACCTATAAGAATAGAACTATGGAAGCTGCCACTGCTGAATTGTTTGTCAAAGTGCATGCTCCGAGGCTGTCATCCTTGTCCTTCTGATCTGGACTGTTCCCAGCACCTTTTTCCAGCACACCACATGGGGGGGGGGGGGTATACTGAGGACTTGAGAGGCGCTAGAATGACGACAAAATGCATTATCAAAATGAAATGAGCAAAGGCCGCCCCCATACTCCTGACAAGGTCCTTTACAGCAAACCTACACAGACAGACGTCCGGGAGCCGGTCATGCTTCATTACATAGAGTCTATAACCTGACTGTTCTCTGGGCCTCTGCTATGAATCGCCCTTTCTAAGTGACAGTGAAATGGCGCTGCCCTGTGCAGTCACCATGTGTTACCACCCTACCATCAGCAAAGTGCTGTCTGCAGGGAGACTCCAATCCGAAGTAGCCGGTACGAACATGACTGAGCTGTGTGTACAAGCGGCGGCGCACACAATATACGTCACCGCGGGGCCTTTGGTGGGTCCTCAAACTGTAGTAGTCCCGGCTGTTGCCTGACTGGAAATGTACTCAGGCAGCGACAGACACCTTCCCGGGAGTTTTGCCGCTTTCTGCAGCTGAACAGAGTCCTCAGGACTCCTCGCAGAATACATGAAGAGCCTGCAGATACCAGAGAGGTGTACACAGCTCCAGTATGGGGAGACAGGCACATATCTGATAAACGACTAACGCCTGCAACATGTCTGTACGTCCCGAACTCAGACAAGTCATCCATGAGCAGCTCCACAGGGTGAGTACCAGAGGCAGGAACCTGACATTCCAATAGGACATTGTCTGTAAAGGGGATTGTGGCCTGGCTATGGGTATTGAAGAATTTACATATTCTTAAAGCAGACCTTCACCTGCTTTCCCAAATATGCATCCCCCCCCCGCCCCCTCATTCTACACAACTGCAAAATATGCTTTCAGCCTTTTTTTTAAAACATAAAGTTGTCCCCCACTTCCAGATTCCTTGTTTAGGCACTAATGATGTAATCCCCAAGCTGCTTGCAGCCTCCTGGGTTTCCCATATCAAGAGTCCGGGTCATTTTTAAAGAAAATGTGAATGCTGTGCGTCATCTGGGGCGGCTGACTCTTCCTGGTCCTTGCAGCTGTCCCCCAATGATGGGCTGCAACGCATACGTGTCATCAGGGAAGAGACAGTGGGCTCCTAATTACATTAGAAGGGATGATGGCAGCGTGGCTTCAGGTGAGCAGTGGCAGCTTACTGCTCTGGGCATGCTTGCATAGTTGTTAGTCTCCATTCACACATAGCGTGTGCGTTTTCCGCCCGGAAAACTGCGCAGCATGAAAACGCACAAGTGTTAATAGGTGCGGATTCCACACGTTTGCGGCTATTACTATAGCCAGAACACCTGGAATCCTCCCAGAATATCGCGCTTAGATTTTTTTTGCGCAATGCACGTTTTCGTGTCGCGCAAGTGTGAACAAGATACATTGGAATTTATTTTTTTAGTGCATTTCTGCGCAGAAAACCGCTAATGTGTGAACAGAGTCTCAAGGTTGAAAACACAGGTCCATCTAGTTCTATCTATCTAGATATAGCTAAGAATCCCCATACCCCTGTATATTGTATTCACTAAGGAAGGCGTCCCAACATTTTTCGGATGTGTCTTTACTCTCAGCTGATACCACTACCTGTGGAGATAAGGAAGGGAGTTCCACAATTTTACTGCTCTAACAGTAGAGATTCCCTTTTACAGTTTGAGATTTAATCTCTTTTCCTCCAGTCTAATTGGTCAGGTGACCGCACTGATCAATGACTGCTCGCCATTTGTGAGTGGAATTTAAAATACGGGTGCGGAGGTGAAGGAGTGTTCATTGACAGGTAAGGAGGTGGGGAGTTGAGAGAGGGTGCAGATTGGAAGGGGTAATTCCATTTCCCCAAATTCACCTGGGAAAGTGTTATTTCTCTTTAGAAGTTTGAACCTGGCCCATCCAGAAAGATTTAGATAGTGGGCATATCCACTTGACATGTAGGGAGCTATCTAGATTCTGGTTGCAGTGGATTATATAAAATTGACAATAAGGTAAATTGAGCGTAATGGCGGAGTTTATCACTGGTCCAATGTTTACAGGCTAACACTAGCAGTTTTCTTTCCTGGCATTGCTCTTTCATGTTCCTGGTATGTTGTAAATTGTGGGATTTTACTATCAGAAGTGTATCAATGATTTTGACAGCTTCTCTTTTTCCTATGTTTAGATGGATGTTCATGGTAAAATCAGGGAGGTCCTGGCCGAGACATTAAGAGATGAATTTGACGATGGAAGCCATAATATCGCAGAGGAAGATCTGATGAAAGCCTTGAGAAGGAGAGGAATTGTAGATGACGTCATGAAAGAGCTGCATTTCCTGGGGGTAAGTGTGCCAGGGGGCACGAGCCAGTTGCCATTTTTTCAAACTTTTTAGCCCTCCTGCGAGCAAGCTGAAGCCGCTGCTTTCCGCTGTCATTAGACCATAGAGAGCCGTGGCTTTACACACACACAGAGCCGATCTGCAGAGGGACCAGCTCTGTGTCCTGTGATTGGTTATCACAGTGATCACATGACAATGTTTACATTGCCGAGCCCTCCCCTTCCTCTTACAGTGGGGGCTTTCGGAGAGTACAAGAACTAATGAATGGATGAGCCATCTTTTCATTACATCCCGGTGCAACAAAGTGTAGCAGCAGCACAAAAAAATAGTTTCAAATACTTTTAACGCTTTCAGCCCCCCTCCTCTCCTGTTTATCTGCACTGAGACCTGTATATTAACCCTTTCACCTCCCTTATCCTGCACATCTATACATTAACCCCTTAATCTCCATCCTCCCATTGGATGTGGCCTGTTCATTAACCCCTTCAGTCCCTGTTCCCTCTTTGTATGAGCCTGTCCCGGAGCTCAGACTGCACACAATCTGTTCAGAGCAGTAATTCAGCTGACCGCCCTCGGAGGGCCCCACACCTTCCTCCTCGCCTCTGCCTCTGGTCTCGGCAGCTCGGGTAAGTCCCAGTGTGTAGCTGTGTGTATCTGGGACTGACAAGTTTGATGGACAAGGACTGCTGACAATTGTCGTGCCCTCACACATAGGACACCAAGGCTGTCATATAATGGACAGGGACTGCTAACACTTGTAGTGCCCTCACACACAGGTCAGCAGGACTGTCATATATTGGACAGGGACTGCTGACACTTGTAGGGCCCTCACAAACAGGCCTGTCATATAATGGACAGGGACTGCTGACAGTCGTGCTCTCACACACAGGTCACCAGGACTGTCATATATTGGACAGGGACTGCTGACACTTGTAGTGCCCTCACACACAGGTCACCAGGACTGTCATATATTGGACAGGGACTGCTGACATTTCTAGTGCCCTCACAAACAGGACTGTCGTGTAATGTACAGGGACTGCTGACACACACACAGGACACCAGGACTGTTATATAATAATTTGGTTCTGTTTATCTACTTGTGTTTGTTGGCTGCTTTTAAAGTATTTTTAGGTCTATGTAGGATAGAAATCACCAGCACTCGGCAAATTAAGTTTACAAAATAACGTCCATTTATTTGGACCAAACGTCACACATATCGCATAATTCAACGTTTCGGGACCGCGCAGAGTCCCTTCATTAGGGCAGAGATGTGACAAATGAGTGAAACATACACTACCACATATATACCCCTCAGAGAGTGGTATTGGTCTGTCTTCTAAGTTGCTATCAATAAAGACCTTATTTAAATACAAGTTTGGTTAAAATAATTTTTTTGTATCAGGACAAGTAGATTGGGTCCCCGCTTTAGTCCTTGGACAAGTAATTTTTTAAAAACAATTTCACCACCCCTTTGTTTCCATGTCTAAACATCATCATTGGGATTGTGCAATGATGATTTCATGTCTGTAGATCGCTTTAAACACTTCAGCAGTTTTTAGGTATCTGTCTTGTTATGTCCTTTGCATTTAGTGAACCAAAATGTTGAAGGTTGCCTTTCAGTACATAACCTACAGTAAAGCCTTTTGTACTATGACTGTTTGTTTTCCTTTTCCAATGGTGCTCATTGCAGACTTTTATCTGGAAGTGGGACAGGAGTGCCTGAAATATCTTAGTAAGGTCTGCAACAGACTGTGTAACAAAGCACTTCTGTTTAGATATGTGGCAAAGAGTTAGAACTTCTGTCAGGTTATTATTACCTATGGAGGTGAGTGGTGCTGGATCTATAGGTAGCCTGGATTTTATGCTGGTGTGAAGCACAATGGTTTCTTGAGGTGACAGAAGGCCAGTAGGCTGCTCCTAGATGACAGTAACTATCTACCCTATGGGGGACAGCAATGAATGTTTGAAAGATGTACAGTATTTCCTCTTCAAAGTCTATACAAAGCTTGGTAAATAAAGTCTGTACAAGCACTTGAACATTTTTAACAGCTCAGATGTCTAACACCTGACACACATACACTTTTAAAGAAGAACTCTGGGCACACATTTATTATTAACCTTTGCTATCCTCGCCCTGCAAAGGTTAATAGTTCGTCTTTGCCTAGGGTCAAAAAGTTATACTCAATTGACCCTCGGAGCCGGTGTTCTATCGAAAGCTCCAACTCATTGAGATCTCCAACTACCTCACTTCCGGTGCTCAGAAAGACTAGAGCTCTGTACAGTTGCGGTGCGCATGCGTGCATAGTGTTTTCACAATACTCGTCGAGTTTACCACCTGCTGAATATTGTTAAAATGCATCTGTACAGAGCTCCGTCAGTCTTTGTGTTTTGCAGTCTAAATCTCCAACTCGTAAGTACCCGGCAGTGAGGTAGTTGGAGCTTTCAATAGAACACAAAACACTTTAAAGAAGAAGTCCAGGCACAAATTGTATCAACCCATGCAGTGGGGCTACGGTTATACTCACCCGATCCTCAGAGCCAGCAGCCCTTTTCTGAAGAGCATGGAAGTCCAGCTGTAGTTTCTGCTGTGCTTTACCCTACATTCTCAAAATTCTCTACTTACAGGTTGGATCAGCAATAAGACACTGGGTGTATAATCTTGTCTGTATCTTCTTTCCTATGTAGGGTGACCATTCAAGAGAACTCACTTCAACTCCAAAACCAGCAACACCTTTTGTTGATAAACAGCTACAGACACCGAAGAAAAGTAAGCCAAGTACATTTGTACTAAAGTGCATTTTAATTCTTTTTCTTGTAGCAATGCTTGCAATCAAAACCATTTGGCACATGCCATGTGTACATGGATCTGTCTGTGTGCTTTTGATCAAAATGTCTTGGATTTTCTGGAGAGTAATAGAAATTTAGCTGGCAGAGCTTTTAGGATTCTTTTCCATTCACCTTTCGCCTTTAATTCCTTGGCATATTGTAAAGGGACATACAAGCGATTTTAAAGCTAAACTTCAGGCAAACAACAACATTCAAAACTAAGGTACATATATGAGAACCGTCTTACCTTCCAAAGGATTTGTAGTTTTGGACAGTCATTCATGTCATCCAGACACCCGTGCTAAACACCACTGCCAGATTTCTGACCTTCACTGCAGCAGCGTCATAGCTTGGTGAAAAATGTTGAGTCTAAACACACACAAGCCCTTCTGGTTGGATAGTAAAGGAGAAGGAGTAGGCTCATGAGATTGCAACTCTGATTGTTCCTAAGCAGCACATGTACAAGTAGCAGCATCCTTCTCCCAGCCTGAGTGCTGCTGTGTAATGGATTACATAAGGCTGATGTCAGGATAAATTAGAGAACTTTCCCTTGCTGCATTTAAAGTAAAGAAATAACTTTATTTTATATCTGCCCGGAGTTCAGTTTTAAGGTGAAATAGAAAGTGGCTTTGCCCTATTTCACTGAGACATAGATAAAACATGCCATTGTTCTGGGCTCCCAATACTTTATGCATATTGCATATAATAGTTAGAGCCTAAAAACAACTTCAGGGGTCTGCTTGGATTCCTAAAGCAGATCTTAGCAGATGATTTTCCAGGATCGCTCAGGTTTAGCATCTATTTCCTGGATGAAAATGCTAACCTGTAGATGACAGATTCGTGTCAATCCTGGTGCCTGTTTAGTAGCCTTTTACGTTTTTAATTCTATGTATACAGGTTGTCTCGGAGGTCTCTCACTGTGTGATCATTATGCTAGGGAAGTCTGATTCAAGGGGCAAATCCCTTAACACAATAATGACTATTGCAGTGATGCATTAAAGCAGAACTTTTAAATTCCAAGTTAAAATAATGCAGGTATACTTCTCAATAGGTCTCCTAACTGCTTTGCAGGCATAACAGCAGAAAGTAGCATTTTTCTATGACCCCATTACCTTATCTCTCCTGACTGCGCAGCTTAGAGGTCATAGGCTTTCTACATCTCCCTCTTCGTATGTCATTTTACTCTTATATTTGCATAGGAGTCGGGGCTCCTCACAGGTCCACCCCGGTTTTCTGCTCTTTTAAAAGCCACATGTTACACTAAATGTAGCTGTCAATCAAGTGAGAAGAGAGGAGAGATTAGGTAAGGATGCAACTTCCGTACTAGCTACCAGGTTCTTGGCAAAGAATGAAAGGAGTTCTTTCTTCATTTCCCGCTAATTTTGAGGAGAGATAGTGGGAACAGCCTCTGCAAGTTGGCATGTTAATAAAGCAAAAGGTTAAAGATTTGCAAGTGGCCATGCATGCTCCTTTTTTTAACTTGTTTTAACAGTTTCAGAGTGTTTTTGGATTAAGAAAAAGATCATTTACTGCTGCTTTAGTTCTGCTTTAAATGTGATGTCTGAAGTTGTTGTATTTTTTTTGGGGGGGGAGAGGCTTCACAGATATGTTTACTGTAAATATTTCCATACATGAAAACAAAATTGGTAATTCCACATTATACTGGGCATGGAAGGACTGGAAGGTGCTTGTCAGTGTGGGTTACCAGTGTTTCAGTGGGCTGCTTTTCTTTTGGGGTGCATCTCTCAAATTGACTAAACAACCCATGCAGAATAGCATATCAGAGGACATGTATATTTGCTGGTCCTCCAACCTGCTAGTATGATATTGTAAACAACTTTTTATTTTAAAGAAGACATTACTGCTCTTATAACATGATAGGAACCGATTGTGTAAAACTTGTTCACCTGAGGAAAGGCTTTTTTAATTGAGTTTTACATTCTCAAATTCCAGTCTATATAACTCATTAACCTTTCATTCTTTAAATAATCAAATGTTATTATCTTAAGTCATTTTCAATATGCAATATAACATATCTCGTGTGTGTAGGAGAGGAATACGACAATTATTTGTAATGATAATTTGTATTTTGATGTCTTCCACAGCTAATATTGACTCATCCCGTAGATATCTTCATCTCCAGGTCTTGGGTGGAAAAGCTTTTCTTGAGCATCTTCAGGAAGCAGAGCCTCTTCCTGGTCAGGTGTGCTCTACCTTCACCCTTCACTTGCACTTTAGAAACCAGCGTTTCCGCTCCAAACCAGTGCCGTGTGCTTGCGAGCCTGACTTCCAGGATGAATTTCTGCTGGAACTGCACAAAGACAGTTTAGGTTTGTTGCATAAATATTCTCACTTTCCTTGGATATTACACAGGGGTCTATTCACAAAAGGGTGAAGAGTTTGGAGAAGGCAGTAGAAGTGAACAATGTAGGCCACATTAGCAGAACTGGAAAGTGAGCTGAATTGGAGAACTTTTCCAAATCAGCTATTTTGGCCTAGATTGTTCACTTCTCCTGCCTTCTCCAAACTCTTCACCCTTTTGTGAATAGACCCCATTGTATGTTGGAGATGAGAAAATATTTGGCCACACCTTTTCTCACACCATTACTCCAGCTCGGTGCTATGGTGCAGTAGGAGATATGTAGGTACAAATTGTTTTCAGTATAAAGCTCAGTGTCTAGCGCATGGATGGATGAGGTAGATTTTTTTTCTGTGCCTTTGTTTCTCCATGAATGTGGCGAAAATTTAAATATGCAAGGAAAATAAAAAAACAGCATTTGTGCTTGCAAATGCTCAGAAGATCAACGTCAGCAGAGCTTCACCTAATTCACTAAGCGAAGGGAAAATTTAATTATCTTGCAAAGTTACCACAACCTATTTTCAGGAGTCATGTCGTGAGGAAATAAGTAGGCTACCACAGCTGAACTCTTCTGCAAATGCTACTGTCCTGACTGTTATCCTGCTAGATTGGCTTCAATACTTGGAGTCATTGGTTTCCTCTGGTGCACACTTGTCCTGTGTATGGGCCTGACATACCCCTAGACACAGCCTGGCAACTACGAAGGATTTTTTTAAAATTCTATCTACCTTAAGAATATTTATCTAAAATAAAGGAATACAACAAATTTCAGCAATAGTCCATTATACTATAATGTTCTATTGCTGGGATTTGTAGTCCTCTGTAGCTGGTGTTATTCTGCTTTGCGCCTTATAATCATTATACAGCACACTGCATAATACCACCTACTATAGATGACAACTCCCAGCAATAGTACATTATACAGCGCAATGCAGAATACCACCAGCTACAGAGGACTACAAATCACAGCAATAATACATTCTACAGCGCAATGCAGAATAACACCAGCTACAGAGGTGTTATACTATAATGTACTATTGCTGGGATTTGTAGTCCTCTGTAGCTGGTGGTATTCTGCATTGCGCTGTATAATGTACTATTGCTGGGAGTTGTCATCTATAGTAGGTGGTATTATGCAGTGTGCTGTATAATGATTATAAGGCGCAAAGCAGAATAACACCAGCTACAGAGGTGTTATACTATAATGTACTATTGCTGGGATTTGTAGTCCTCTGTAGCTGCTGGTATTCTGTATTGCGCTGTATATAATGTATTATTGCTGGGATCTGATGTATTCTTCTATAGATAGTGTTATTCTCCATTGCGCCGTATAATGTATTATTGCTGGGATTTGTAGTCCTCTATAGCTGATGGTACATATACAGCACAATGTACCATCAGCTATAGAGGACTACAAATCCCACTACCCCAGCAATACATTAATGCAGCACCATGTGGGGGTGCAGGCTTACCTGAGCAGATTGTGAGAGAGAGAGAGTAGAAAGCACAATCTTTTTGGTAGCTGCACTGTGGATATAACCGCGTTATGTACGCCGTCAGAATAAAAAAAAAAAAACACAACACATTAGGAATGCATAGCTAGATTCCTATCGGCTATTTCACTTTGCAATAGCAAACTAGCTATTGCACCCGCCCACTGCTGCTGCCAATCACTAGAAGGGGACCTGATGGAGAACCTCAGGTCTCCCTCTGCTGCGGCGGCCCCGATGTCAGGGAAAAAAAAAAATATAGAGAAGGGTTTCTCTCCCGGACGGAGCCACTAGGCGACCGCTGGCAAAACGTCATTCGATCCCCGATAGGGTCGCGACCCAGGGATTGAGAACCGCTGCTTTAGAAAATCAAAGCAAACGTGCTTTCTTGTTATTAGAAAAGTCTTTTCATTTGCATTAATTTTTAAATATCCCCCCTTTTATTATTTTTGCCCATTGTCCTCCTAGGTTGGAGATTACCCATCATTGGCTAGCACACACCGCATTGTTTTGGCTTGTGTACGGTTTCCTTGTGCAAATGCTGCTGCTCTGCATTTGCAGATGTGTCTACATCATTAGGTCCAACCATCTTGTTGGTTACATGGGCTGTGTCCAATCTCAGTGCGTATACCCTCAAGAATGCACAGCCTAACACCAATCACATGGCAATATGAAAATAAAGTCTGCTAACGCATACCGGGAGTTGTAGGCAGTAGGAAATGAGCTCACCCACAACCTCACAACACTACCTTACTTCCTTAAACACCAACTGGAAAACAAAATGGCAGCTGTTAGAAAAAAGACACAGCCCAAAAACAATGTGGAAGCAAAAACTAACCAATAGAAAGCTATATATACTACAGTAAAGAAAACCTAAATGGTAGTTAAACTGACTTTTTTTTTTTTTCTTCATATTTACAGAAACAAAAGTGTAATTACCCTTTGAGGTTTTTGCAGATTTTTTTGGGAAGGCATTAAAAGAACAGGGGGATGAGGGTTTTATTTTATTTTTACTTTATAAGATATGACTGACTTAAAATTGATGGTACGGTTGCAAATTTGCATTTCTGTGGCAGATAAGAAATAATGACCTGCTGAAGAACTTGTGATTTGAAAACATATAGCTTGTGTACAGATGTATCATTTAAAAACATTTTAACAGAAAACTATCTGCCATTTAAATCATCCATCTGTTTTCCTTTTTGTTGATGTCTATTATTGACAACAGTGACCTGAACTAAATACCTTAGTTACATCAAAATGGCCAGTTAAAGCTTTTTTTTTTTCTTTGTCTGACCGAATGCCTATTCATTCATTGAATGCTTCTTTTTCAGGGGATGGGAGCAGAATGGCCGATGGAACCACCCTTCTGTCGATCTGTGATCCAGTACAGATGGTATTAATCAAGACAGACATTTCTGGAGAAACCACTCTAGTGGCCTCTCACTTTATGGAATGGCGCTCGGTGTTGGGAGTGGAAAGGGGAGTGACGAATCCCACTGTGGAGCTCCATGGCGTTGGTGAGATTCCCTGTGTGACATTATCAATTCTTTAGTGGCTTCCTTCCACAATGTTTTTATATCTAAAATAATGATGACTACACAACGTATCCGATTTACATATATGTGTGTGTTTGCACCAAACCTAATTGTTATATATTAGATTAGACATATGCAATACATTACAATTTGCAAAACAAAAACCACCTCATTAAGGATAGTGAGGTGGAAAGAGGTTAGACTTCAACCAATATAATTAGTAAATAGCCCAAAGGCTTGCTTTATTATAAAAATATTATATTTTAAATATATAGATTTCTTTGTCTGACCGAATGCCTATTCATTCATTGAATGCTTCTTTTTCAGGGGATGGGAGCAGAATGGCCGATGGAACCACCCTTCTGTCGATCTGTGATCCAGTACAGATGGTATTAATCAAGACAGACATTTCTGGAGAAACCACTCTAGTGGCCTCTCACTTTATGGAATGGCGCTCGGTGTTGGGAGTGGAAAGGGGAGTGACGAATCCCACTGTGGAGCTCCATGGCGTTGGTGAGATTCCCTGTGTGACATTATCAATTCTTTAGTGGCTTCCTTCCACAATGTTTTTATATCTAAAATAATGATGACTACACAACGTATCCGATTTACATATATGTGTGTGTTTGCACCAAACCTAATTGTTATATATTAGATTAGACATATGCAATACATTACAATTTGCAAAACAAAAACCACCTCATTAAGGATAGTGAGGTGGAAAGAGGTTAGACTTCAACCAATATAATTAGTAAATAGCCCAAAGGCTTGCTTTATTATAAAAATATTATATTTTAAATATATAGAAAGAGTACAACAACAAGCAGTTAACCCATGCAGTGCAGGGGTAGCCCCACTACAAAGGTAGTTTGTTTGTTTTTAGATGGAGGTAGGTTTTAAATACCTAGATTGAAAATGTTTTTTTGTTTTCATTTTTGCACACAAGGGGCTGAGTGTAAAGTTTCTGTGGGAATTTTAAATGTGAAACTGGAGCTGTATCCACATCTAAAGCAAACACTATCTTCAGAGATTGTCAACACTCAGGTACGTGTTCTAAATACATCATACTAATAATCTTATCATTTAAAAGATAAACTCCAGGGAAATGACTGACTAAATACACATGCACCTAAACTGTTTTACCTGCCAAAGGATTGTAGGCAGTCTTGTGATTGGCACATTTCTGTGGCACCCCTTTCTTCCAGTTCAACTTTACAGCTTCTCTTGTCACCTCTCCTCCTTCAGCCTGCTCATTGAGCAATGAGCCAGCACCATCTCACTGCTGATTCATTGTCCTGGTAGCAATCAAATGACAGAGGAAGCTCTGTGACTAAAATAAGTGAAATCATCTATCCATTTATGTAGTGTAAAGAGATGTGTGAATCACAAGACTTGCTTACAGAATTACAGTTGGAAAGCATAACAGGTCATATATGTGTGTTTTATCTGCTTTGCAAGCTGCGTTCAACTTTAATTCAGGGATTGAAGAAAGAAATTTAACACATTATTTAGCAAACAATCCTTAACCTATGAAGTCCCAAATTTACAAGTGGATCGCAATATGATTTGCTTACCTCTTCGAAGTCATAGCAATCAGGGAAAGTCCCTTTTTGGTTTCTGTTGGTGTAAACGAAAAATGACTAGGAGAATCTACTTGTTCAAGAAATGTATATGTTCGATTTTCCATACTTAAAGTTTCTGTAGTTAAAAATATATATCAATTGTAATTTTTCAGCTTACATTAGAGCGACAGAAGACAGCAGAGAAAGAGCGGTTGTTCCTGGTATATGCCAAACAGTGGTGGAGAGAATATTTACAGATCCGACCTTCTCACAGTTCCAGGCTAGTTAAGATCTTTGCACAGGTAATGGCAGCAGAGATTGCAAGTCTGCTCCACTAACTCCTATATACATAATCCTGATTATACTCTCACCATTGCAAGATCTTTCATGTAATTTATTCAGTTTATTTCACTGGGTGAAGCAAAAAAGGAAGTAGTTGCCTATTGTGCAATAATTGTTTGGAGAAACAGTTGTACGTTATTTTTTTTGCCAGTGACAACATTCCAGATTGTTAAAGTCCCTGGGGGGAATTTATCAAAACTGGAGCCAACAGAATCTGGAGCAGATGCCCATGGCAACCAATCAGCATCTCTCTACAGTTTGCTCAGGTTAGATTTGGAAATGAGAGAGAGATGCTGATTGGCTGCAGTGCAAATCTGCTCCAGATTTTGTCCCCTCCGGCTTTGATAAATTCCCCTCCCTATGTTACTGTAGCCTATGAGCTGTATTTTGCTTTTCAATTAAGTGTCTACAAGTGGACACACAAGTCTCTTTCTGTATGAGTTTCAGCCAGTGCAGGAACCTAGTTAGACCCTAAGCCGTTCTGCAGATCATTAAAGGTTAAACTTCTTCTTAGGTTTACAGTTAAAATATTTTAAAAATAGCCAGGTAATAATTCATGACATACACTGCTAAATACCGCGTTTCCCCGAAAGTAAGACCTACCCCAAAAATAAGACCTAGTTCGGTGGTAGGTCTTATATTGCAGAAATCCCTGTAGATAGCGCTAGGTCTTATTTTCGGGGTAGCTGCACATATAACTGAATTTTAAATGTCAAGACTGGCCTTATTTTCGGGGGAGACACAGTACTTCCAAAAAGGAATCAATTGTAGACTTATCCTAATTAGATTTGAATGGTTTTACATAGTTACATAATTGCATAGTATTTGGGGTTGAATAAAGACATAAATCAATCAAGTCCAACCCATATAGGTCCACGCATCATCTCTTTCTTAGGAGTACTTGTACCCCTGGATATTACGGTCCCTCAGGAAATCATCCAAGAGTTTCTTGAACAATTCCATACTCCTGGCTGAAATCACTGCCTGTGGCATTGAGTTCCAGACCCTAAACGCTCTTACCATGAAGAACCCCCTTCGCCCCTTGTGCTGGAATTTGTTTTTCACCAATTTTAGGTGGTGGCCTCTGGTTTTTGTAACGGAGTTAATCTTAAAGGAGAACTATGGGGTCAGTGTTTTTCCCCATAGTTCTCCTTAGGGTAACGGGAGGACACAAACTAGCGTCCTCCCGTTACCCTAAGCTCAGTATACCGCGAGCTACAGCTCGCGGTATACTGAGACGCCGCAGCCGGAGCGGATCCCAACTTAGACGACGGGATCCGCCCAGCTGCGTGAGTGACAGCTGGCTCTGCCTATCTAGAGGAAGAGCCAGCTGTACCCGTCCCCCGTCCGTTCTGCCAGTCAGCGCTGGCAGATAGGAGCGGGGAGAGGGGAATCCAGCCCCTCCCCCTGTCATGGCAGAGAACCGTGACAGGATCGAGAGGTGAGCGAATGCCGGTATGTGTTCGCTCACCTCCCGATTTACTGAGCCGACCTGTGACAGTCTCATTGTCACAGGTCGGCTAGAACTATGAGGTGAGTGAGAAGCACTCATAGTTCTCCTTTAAAGAGTTTGTTGCCAATGTTGCTGTTGCCATTGAACATCTTGTACATGAAAATCATATCCCTCCTTAATCTCCTTACTTCCAACGTGAACATGTTTAAATTTATGAGCCTTGTCTCATAGCTCTGGTCCTCCATTCCCCTAATTTAGTTTAGTTGCCCTCCGCTGAACCCTCTCCAGATCAAGGACATCTTTTCTTAATACTGGTGACCAAAACTGGACTGCGTACTCCAGATGAGGCCGAACCAATGCTCTATAAAGTGGCACAATTATAGACTTGTCTCTGTAGTACATCCCCTTCTTAATACATGAGTTTTACTTTGAGTTTGACATGTCTGTTGGGCGTTTTAATTAAATGTATGCTTCACATTGAATATACTAAAGCATTCAACAGTAATATTTAGCATTTTAAAGATATTTGTTCTTCTAAGGATGAAAACTGGGTGAATCGACCCGTATGCTGCTATGTCCGCCCTCTGAGAGCTGGCCGTCTTCTTGAAACCGCCCGACAAGCTGCACGATTTGTAAATGTTCTGGGCTATGAGAAGGCCACAGTGGTTGGTGGAGGTGGCAAACAAGAGCAGTGGTGCACCATGCTGGCTTTCCTTTCTAGAAATAAGGTAAGTGTGGTTTGTTTTGGGGTTTTTTCCCCTTTAATTTGTAACTATTGGTAACATAAAGACACATGATTGGTAAAAGGTCGGTTGTGTATATAAACCAGTTAGTCAGCCTCAAGAACACTAGTTAGCAGGAATTCAGTTCATATATGAAGCTGCAGTCCTGGCGGTACAAGACCTTCAAACAATAGGTGGGTGCTCGAAGGGATAGTGCTTGTGGTGCCACACCAAAACAAGATCAAGTGATGCATGACCACTCTATGTTGCCTTGAGAAAGGGACCCTGCAAGGCTCGGAAACGTCGGTTCTGTTGTCTCTGAAGCTTTTCTTCACAATAACTCTTGTGAGATGCAATTACATGTCTGGAGTGCTGGTGACTTCACATCTCTTGATCTGGTTAGTAGGGAAACGCAGACAGTTCTCCTTTTAGGCACTACATTATAAGTTGTGCTTTATTATTGATAATTCTATGCTCTTGAATTATGTCTTAAAATTAGGGATGCACCGATACCGAGTATTTTTACTCGTACTCGCCCAAATGCTCCGATACTTATCGGAACACCCGGTCAGAGGGAGATTTCTGCCCGACTTTCTGATTGGCCAGGAAGCTTGCCCCATGCTGTTTGCCTGGGAATCCAGCCAATCAGCATCGAGGCAGCCAAATGACATCGAGCCGGTTTGCCGGCCAATCAGGAAGCCGCGCGGCGAGTAATGACCCAGCTTCCTGATTGACCAGGAAGCCGGCTCGCTGCTAATTGGCTGTGAAGCCAGCTTCCCGGGCAATCAGCAATCAAGAAGCCAAGCGGGGGTAATGACTCGCCGCCCGGCTTCCTGTTTGCCTGGGCGGCCGGCTCCATGCTAGCAGAAGTATTGGCAAGTACCAAAAGGTAAATATAGGTGCATCCCTACTTAAGATAGTCATGTATTTCACTGAGTAGTTTACCCATTTAGGTAAATGTAGCATCTTCCCTTTTTTTTTAAAGGGCGATTGTGAAGACCATTGCAATCTTCTGTGCAGTCTTCTCCTCGGTTTTGGTCTGGAAGCCTATGTGTGTGTCGGTACTAAAGGAAGAGGAGTGGCTCACACGTGGGTAATGACTTGTGCTACAGATGGAGCAATGACCTTCTGGGAAAGTTTGACAGGACAAAGGTAAATTCCAGACACATGTACTTAGTCAAAAAATATTTAAAGTTTACTATTTTTTTAGAAAATGGCCACGCATTTTAAATGTGAATAATGTACTGTTTTGCTGTACTAAAAAATACTGAGAGAGCTTAGCTCAGCTAAGTACCAGATAATCCCTGCATTTAGGATAGATTTGTGATCAGTTCTTCATAGCATTTTGTTCTTGTTCATAGTACGTTTATTTGCATTTTAATGTCTTGGTTTTCTAATCATGCAGATACATTCATAAACCCATCAACCCAGATGATCCTCCCTTAGTGGTGCAGCCTAAGCCTCTCTATCCATACCAAACCATCGGTTGCATTTTCAACCATCAGTGCTTCTTGGCCAATTGCCAGCCATCAGATTCTGTTGATCTGTGTGTATTTGATCTGCATGATGAGTCCAGGTGGAAGCCAATGAGCGGGGAGGCAATTAAATCTGTTTGTTCGCCAGGGTCCATTACCTCTCTCCCTCCATTCCCTCCACTCTGCAGCTCCCTGATTGATGCTGCTACAGAAAGTAATGAAATTGAGCTGCAGCTGCGAGTTCTCGTGTCTGAGCACAGAAAGGTAACATCCAATATTTCTTTAATGGCTGTGTGAATGTCTCCTGTACAGTGTGTATGTGCATGCTAAGCAATGTTATGTTGATGGCTCATATAATCATATAAATGTAGTTGTTTATGAAAGAGCTTTTTACATATCTAAATGTAACTTATTACCGCTGTGGGTTTTTTTTTAAAAGGTTTATTAAGCATTTTTTACATACAGAAAGGGATATAGAAGTCCAAGTATACAAAGACATGTAAAAGCTTGTGCAATCACCGACAATTGTTAGTTCATTTTACAAACTCCAGGATTTGATCGTTGTGGTGTTTTCGCTGATGTGTTAAACATATATACAGGATTGTGGAATGTCAGGGTATTGTAGTGTGGGGAGGTTAGTATTCAGGTCATCCCATGTCCTACAGTGGGAAAGAGGAAGAGGGAAAGAATAGACCAGGAGACGAAAGCGGTGAGCCTGGGATCATACAAGGAGGATAGATTGTAAGGTCCTACTGGCAAGGGATAGGAAAGAGGGGCGCGTGTCCCTGTAAGGAAAACAGCACAGATTCCTGGTCGAGGGAGTGATGGTGGATATTATGAGAGAAAGTTCCTAAATTGAGCAAAGCCCATAAAAGCAATTCAGATGCTCAAAGTATAGATGTATTATTCATATCCATCATGGAGTGAGGCTGTCAGTTCCTGCATGGATTGGGGATGGGTGTTTTCAGTGATTATATTCTTTAATGGAAGGGGAAAAGCTGAACTTCCAGTGCCTCAAAATCACAGTTCTACAACTGGAAATGTAATGGGGCGTAGTGGTATACTTCTGGTTCAAGAGAATAGGGGGGTATAGTTGAGAGATGAGCTGAGAAACCCTACCTGCCAGCAAAGTAAAGTGGGATATCGGGATAGCTGCACCCTATCAAAGTCCAAGACTTTCTCTTTAGAAAGGATCTCCTCCTTCTACTGGCAGCAATGGGCCCTACCGACCACATCTCAGGGAATCCTGATTGCAGATTTTTATGGACTCTTCCATGGGTTCCATCACTGGCCTTCCCAGCAGTGTGTTTTATGTGCCAATAACACTAGGGTGGAGGTCGCTGTTGCTGGTGGTTTCATGGTTTTCATTATACAAGCGTATAATGTTCCTGTTGTGGCGGTTCTCCTGTTAGTCTAGTTGTAGCCACAGGCCCTGGAACCCCCATTGGGTTCCAACTGTTTCCTGTAGCGGAATTACCTCTGTAGTCTAGGAAGCGGATGTAGTTGCAATATTCTCTAACCGGTGGTGGATGCTTTCCAGCAGGTCTTCCTGTAATTCCGACACATCAGGCTTGTGTGAACCCTCTAGACTCATTTGCATGCTTATCCCAGTGCATGGAAAAATAAATTTCAGTTTACCCTACCAACCAGGAACTAGTATTTTGAGAAGGAATGACAATCTCTTTTTTGCTATAAAGCATGTGCTATTTGCGCTGGGTTATTAGATCCCAGATGGCTCGTGCCGACACTTTACATCACATGGCAAAAGTAATTTTAAAAGGTGAGCTGGTTCATATGAGAATTGCAATGCCTTTCTGGAGTGTGTACAATGTAATACTACTCTATCACATAATGATGTAAAGTACTTTTCATAAATGAGCACATTTTGACTCGAAACAGTATTTATATAAATAAATGATGTAAGACCTCCATTTGTAGGGATACGGTCATTTGTTGTGTTTGACATTGGCTAGAAAACATGCTTGCTGGCTGTCTGAGCAGTGTTATCCCAGTCCTGTAAGAAACAAAAATTGGAAACGGAAGCACCACTACCTGGCACAATAAATGTGGTGGAGCAAGCTATGAATGAAAGTGGTGTACTCACCTGTGGCTGGGTGAGCACTCGCTTGTAGCAAGCAGGGTGGAGTGGGGCGGTGGGATCAGCCCCTCTCTTGCTGGGTGGTGTTGTAGTACAACCTGATGGAGACACAAAGGTTGAGTGGCAAGGAGGTGAGGTAGAGTGGTAGGCAACAAAGGGGTGAACTTCTGAAACTCAGCGTGGAGAAAGCGAAGGCAGGATGTCAGCGACGAAGGTGCGGCCAGTGTTGTGCCTGAATGGAGGGCCGTGGGGTGATCCTCTGGGTGGCTTCTGACACAGGGGTCCTGTCGGAAGAATCCGGTGTCTGGCGCTGAGGAGCGATGTTGTGCCGGAACGAGGACTGGAGGGCAGTGGGGCTGCCGGGATGTCACAGAGCACGGCTGCTCGGGAACGTGCTGACTGTGGAGGGGGTTGTGAGTTCCAAAAGGAGCGGAGGTGGACTCGCGCTGCTGCTTCCCCGCAGCCCAGTGGGGGCTGTGTCTGTCGGAAGCTTGCTTTTGGATGCGAGTAGTGGGAGTGTTGCGGCTCAAGCCATATAGAGCAAGTCCGATGCTAAGGGGGTGGAGCACGGTGTCCGGGAAGGGTTACTCACACCGTGTCCGTGGGGAGATAGAGTGTTGGGAACACTCAGAAAGTCTGGTGAGACCGGGTTAGTTCCTCATTTAAACCGTGAGGTGACAGCGTGTTTAATTTGAAGATCCAGTATGTCTCCTGTTTGCAAAGACGGTGGAATCTTTCAGCGGGTGGTAGGTTGTCAGGTATTTGTTCTATTGCAAATACTTTCAAGTATGCTGTGTTTTTCTGGTGTTTTTGGAGAAAGAGGCGTGGGACGCTATGTTCAGTACAGCCATCTTCGATGAATCTCCTGTGCTCCCCAATCCGCTTGCGGAGGGGGCGGATGGTACGGCCTACGTAGAGTAGGTTGAAAGGGCATTGTAGGCAGTAGATGACATGATCGTGGGCACAGGTGATGAACTTGGTGATTGTGAATTTGTTATCCACGCTGTCGTGGAAGCAGGATTGGCCGTGGGAGATGAATTGGCACGTGAGGCATTGCCGTTTCTTGCATTTGTGCACCCCTGTCCTGTTGTTGAACAAGAGTGTCTGTCTGAGTTTTGGTTTAAAGGTGGAAACTTTGCTAGGGGCCACTATATTTTTGACGCTGCAGGCTTTTTAAAAAATGACAGAAGGTTTAGGTGGGAGTAGTGGTCCTAATTGGGGGTCGCACAGTAGTAGATGCCAATTCCGGCGGAGAATGGCTTCAATGGCCTTGTACCTGTTATTGAATGGGGTGATGAAGCAAGCTGTTTTTTTTGGCTGTTGGTCGACTTGTTTCTTAGAGGGTGGTTTGCGGACAGTTGTGATGAACTGCTCACGGGCCTTAGTAATGAGGTGTTTTGGGTAGCCTTTTTTGAGAAATTTGTCTTTCAGGATATGGCTTTGCTGGACATAGTCCTCTTTGTTGGTACAATTCTTGTTAATTCTCCAAAATTGGCCTTTGGGGGCATTGTGCTTCCAGAGGGGGTGGTGGCAACTCTTAAAGGGAAGATAAGAGTTGCCAGCAGTAGGTTTAAAGTGTGTTTTGGTGATGATTTTCCTTCGGAATGTGTGAGTTCGAGGTCTAGGAAGACTAAACTACACTGGCCGGTGACATGGGTGAAACTTAGTCCAGAGGGGTTGGAGTTACGAATTCCTGGATGGTGTCTGGTGTGCCGTCCCAGATGATGAGGATATCATTTATGTAACGGCCAAAAAAGATGAGGTGGCGTGCGAATGGGTTGTTTCGCCAAATATGGAACTCTTCCTAGAGTCCCATGGTCAAATTTGCATAGCTTGGGGCGTAATTAGCTCCCATAGCTGTGCCTTGAATTTGGAGGTAGGAATTCTCTATGAAGGTGAAATAGTTGTGTTAAAGAGGGAATTTGGTAGAATTGAGGATGAATTGTGCCTGCTTGTGGTGGACCTCAGGTTGCTGGGATAAGAAATATTGTAACGCTTGTAGGCCTACCTCATGAGGGATGGAAGTATAAAGTGAGCATACATCGGGGGAAACCCAATGGTATGAAGGTTCCCAGGAGTAGTGACGTAGTGTTTCGATAAGATGTCCGGAATCTCTAAGGTAGGGTGGTAACGATGGGTTGTAGAAAGTGATCAACATAATGGGAAAGGCCACTGGTGAGGCTCTCAATGCTGGATATTATGGGGTGGCTGGGAGGTGTGGTGCTGTTTTTGTGGATCTTGGTTAGGTGGTAGAAAAAGGGTGTATTACGTTGTGGAGGGCAGAGGAACAATTTTTCTTTTTTGGTGATGATTTTTTCTTCGAAGGCTTTATCAGTGAGGGTTTTAAGGGAGGAGAGGAATTGGGGTGAGGGGTCTGAGCGTAGTCTTTGCTAAGTGTCGGACAAAAGTCGTAAGGCCTCTTTGATATAGCCGTCGCGATTTTGGATGACTATGCCCCCACCCTTGTCTGCTTGTCGATTGACAATCTGTTTGTTGTTGGTCAGTTCTTTGAGTGCTTTATCCCAGTCCTGTATCTCTTGGACAGTCATAACTTCAGTAATATGAGCCAAATGTTTACTCTCAATAATGACAATGACAATTGTTTTCCAGCCATGTGTGACTGAACACTAACCAGTCCATTTGTATCAAAGGCTCTGAGGCTGATCATTTTTCAGCTAAAGATAGCATTTTGTGAGAAACATTAGAATAAGGCTCACTACTCCTGACATCATGTTGAGAAACACACTCCCACTATGACATTTTTGTAGTCTCCTACACATATCATACATAAAAATAATGTAACAAATAGTTTTTATTTTTTTGGGTAGGCCTTTAGGCGGGCTGGGCTGCAAGCTGCCCTAAACAATTTCATAGTGGGAGAGGTTGAGGCAAAGTGCATTAACATACAATGTACCACCCAAGCCTTGAGATCTTTACCCTTTTGTTAGGACAGACTGCATTCAAGTATCATTCAAGTCTAGTTTACAACTGATAATGATATCTGCCAGCACAGTACAGACAGGGTAAATTATGCCAAACACTAAAGTGACACTAAATTCAGGAGTTAAATCTTAAAAATGCATTCAAGTACCATAACTATTAACAATACTGTATTTTATTTGTGTATCACTCGGCTGTAGATCCTCAAATCAACTCTGAATTGGTGCTGACACTGTCCTTCCTTCTGGAGGGTGGCTACTTTTGTTCCCTATGGTCTTTGTGTGTATGTTGTAAAGTAGCCATCGTTTCAAGCTCGCTCCTTTAATGGACTACAATCTCAAGTTTAGTTTACTAATTTGTACTGAGATTGTAGTCCATCACACGAGCGAGCTTGGAGCGGTGACTACTCTACAACATATACAGGGACCATGGGGAACAAAAGTAGCCACCCTCCAGAAGGAAGGAAAGTGTCAGCACCAATTGAGAGATGATTTGAGGATCTACAGCTGAGTGATACACAAACAACGTACAGTTCTGTTAGAAATACATTCAAGCACTTTAATAGCAGAACTGTATGTTATTTGTGTATCATTCAGCTGTAGATCCTCAAATCATCTCTGAATTCATGCTGACACTGTCCTTCCTTCTGGAGGGTGACTACTTTTGTTCCCCGTGGTCCCTGTGTTGTTGTAAAGTAGTCAACACTCCAAGCTCACTCCCGTGATGGACTACAATCTCAATACAAATTAGTAAACTAAACATGAGATTGTAGTCCATCATGAGAGCAAGCTTGGAGCGGTGACTACATTACAACACACACAGGGACCATGGGGAAAAAAGTAGCCACCCTCCGGAAGGAAGGACAGTGTCAGCACCAATTCAGAGATGATTTGAGGATCTACAGCTGAGTGATGCACAAATAAGATACATTATTGTTATTAGTTAAGGTACTTGAATGTATTTCTAAGAATTAACTTCTGACTTTAGTGTAATTTGAACTCCTCAGCTCCTTAACATTGCATAGAAAAATATTTAAAAATGGCTGCTTACCTTTTTACTAGAGTTTTACTTGCTTAAAAATCCTACCTAGCTTTCCCTTCTGAGTTCTGCTGTGTGAATGGGAACATAACAAATATAAAGTAGGCGCGTTCTCTTAATTTAGCCACAAAAGTGGACATACGGCGGGACTGAAAGTGAGGGCAAATCTAAAATTTGAAGTTGCCACTAACACAGGAATAGAGGGCAAATCTTCCAATGGGGACACTTGTTCCAGTGACAACTAAGTGAGATTTACTTCCTGTAGTATCTGCAATCTTTTCAATGCATCTCTTAAACACAGATGACAAAAATCCCAACAGGAGTTTTAATCATTCTTTACTCTATCCAAAATGGAAAAGAAATGTTGGCTTTAGATATACTTTACCTAAGACTGACCAACACTATTGCAATGTTAAACTCTTGTGACAAACCCAAACAATGTTTGCAACTAAATTTTTGTAGTTTTAAACCTTTTTTTTTTTTTTTTTTTTGGTGCATGTGTTTATTCCTTTTCCTCAACAGGATCTAGGCCTCGCTACAGTTTGGGAAGATCAGCTATCCTACCTGTTATCACCTGCTCTGGCAGCATATGAGATGGAGCGCTGTACAGGCATCTCAGCTGGCAATGAAGAATTTCAAGATGCCATACAAAGAGCAGTACCCGATGGACACACTTTTAAAGGGTTCCCCATTCATTTCGTGCATCGAAATGCAAGGAGGGCGTTTGCTACGTGTATGCGGTAAGAATGTTTCTTTATTCTAAGGTAATATAATACATCACTTGTGCTTTCATTCAGGCTATTTTTAAACAGGCTATATAAATAAAGTGGCTGTATATGAATATTTAAACAGATTGCAGAAACTAAAACAGATGCCCATGTTTTCATCCTTTGTAAGAATGGAATCGGAATTTTATCCTCATGGCCAAAGAGACCCAAATGTCTCAATTGGCCACACATGAACTCGGTTTTATCAAAGATCACGTTTCCTATACCCCATGAGTAAAATATTAACCACTTCAGCTCTGACACCTGTATACCAGTTATGGATCAAAGCAATATTTACAGATCTGCTATGGGTCTGTTTTATTCAGCAATAAGTAGCAATACTTAAGATAACAACATAATAAATATATATTTTTTTCTATTCAATCTAAAAACAAAACGGTATGAACCTAAATGATAAAAGCACTATTTTCTACTTTGACCAATGTTTTCACCAACAATGAAAAGCCTGGATAAAAAGTCTAAATTGTATTCAATAATGTGTCCCTTTTCTAATGGCACTAACATTGCCTTTCTGGGACAAAGCATTACAAAGATATTAGCCAATGAAAAATAAAATAATACATTTATGAACAAAATGAAAAAAGGTCAAGCATTTGTTTAAAAAACAAAAATAGAAAATTAAATCGATAAGGTGAGAAGTGGGAGAAGGAGTTATTAGGGATGATCATGGTTAACTAAGGTTTAATAAGGAGCTGATGAATGGAAAAAAAATAAAGAAAGGTTTGGTACTGTTTGTGGAAATCTCCTGTAAGACACCATTAGGAAAATGTCGAAATTAAACAGTAAACTTTGTATATTTCCTTACAGTTCTCCACTTTGTGAAGAAATAATTGGCTGTCGTGGGGATCAGATGCGAATTGCAGTTCGCGTGCGAGTTTTCACATACCCGGAATCAGCATGTGCTGTATGGATTATGTTTGCTTGTAAATATCGCTCTGTATTGTGACATAAACCAATTCATTAAGTGCTGCCCATCTAAACATCAACACTTGTAATATTTATTTGCATTTAGATTTAAAATACATATATCTATGAATGTCTATTTTGGTACACCTTAAGATTGTTTTATAATAAAATATTTTGGTCACCTTTTCATTAAAGTGTGATTTGTGTTATCAATGTGAAGTACAGTATAAAGCTAGGATGTATACAAATATGTGTTATGACTGTAGTGATATGCACATGTGGGGGAATTTATCAAAACTGGAGCAGACAGAATGTGGAGCAGTTGTCCATGGCAACAAATCAGAATCTGTCCAGTTTGCTCAGGTAAGATTTGAAAATGAGACCGAGAAGCTGATTGGTTGCCGTGAAAATCTGCTCCAAGTCTGATAAATTCCCCCCAATGGTGTTTTAGCTGAGTTGGAGCTTTGACTATAGAGCTAGTGGTATTGCTGTTATACCACATTTTCAGCACTATATACCCACTGAAGTGCAACTAAAGAACCTATTAATACAGAATAACCCCTAACACATAAAGAAAAGAAGTATCGAGGCACTCATGAGATTTGAATTCTAGCAAACCACAATCCTTAAAATACTTAGTATCAAAGAATTGCCACATAGCAACACACCACCTATAAAAAAATGACAGATCTGTCACATCAGGGTACCCCCACGCTTAAACCATGGGGGTTGTATATTAACAAAGACTTAAAGTAGAATTCAACTCTCAAACTTTTTTCAGATCAAGGAAATATACATTGAGCAGCAAAGTATTTCTTTACATTTTTGCCCAAGCATTTACAGCCATCATGTTTCTGAACAGCTGGCTCCAACTCTCTCAGCTCGCCTTCCCTGATCCTTCCTGTCCAGTACAATATCACAAGAGACAGCCCCGTCTCCAGCAGCTGTCTATCTACAAGCTTGTAAAAGGGAGGAGCAGGAAGCATGCAGCGGGAAAGTGGCTTGCTTAGCTGTGTCTGTGTTTGTAGAGACACACACAAGTGTGGCTCCATAGGACCCTGCAAGAGAAATGAGCCACCCTAAAACAGGATATGATGGCTGGTGCTCAGGGGACTAACTGATTCTGCAAGAAGCTAAAACTTTTCAACATCAAGAAGCAGAATTCATTGTAAGTGATTTAATCAGCATTTGAAATCGTTTAAAAATCTTTTGTCTTTAATATCACTTTAAGCAAAGCCTATCCAGGTAGATCATCTTCCCCATTCCAGGATATAGAAAATCAGATGATTTACCTCGTGCAGCATCCTATTAACACCACCACAGCATGGTTTCATCTTCATCCCATGGGATCTCAACACAGATTTTCATAATGGGTAATTCTGTCTATCAATATAGAGTGTTATCTTCTAATCCAGCAGAGAGGTAATCACTTGAAGCCATAGGATCAGCCAGGACAGAGCAACCTCTCCCATGGGATAGTTTTTGAAATTGTAATCATAACGGACCTTGAAATATTGTGTGTTGTGACGTTTGGGGAAGTTAGCACAAATGGTGAGCGCATTAAGGACGCATCCACTCGCTTATGACTTCTTTGAAGGGCTCCCTTGCCCACTTTTATTAAAGGAAAGTTACACAAAACAAGGCGATTACCCTCGCAGGGGTTCCTTGGCATCTCTTGCACAGGAACACATGCACATCCAACCTCCTGGCTTTGCATTCACAGCACCACTGCTCCAGCCTCAGGCCACTATCTGTTCCTCCAGACTTCCACACTTGCTTTTTGCAACCCGCAGCACCCTGCTGCGCTGGACTCCACTCTGACTCGTCGGTGGCGCTTTCCTGTCTCGCAGGTGGAGCCCTGAACATCCGCCAGCACCCTTTCCATAAGGGCTGTGCACGGGTGTGCAATCATTAGGTGCTGGCCACTACTAAACCGCGGACCCAGGAATGGAGATCTCATCCGTCCCAATTCTCTTTGAAATCTCCCAGTTCCAGGATCCCACGCCAAATCCACAAAACCTGGAAAGTCAGCTCTTTCCCAGTACAGGAACTTGCCTCCTGAAACCGCTCAGCCCCTCTGGCTGAGAGTCCTGGGTGACTACAACCCCCAGTTCTACCGTGGGATTGCCACACGATAGCACAGTGTGTATATAGTTTCTCTCCCAAAAAAGGGAGTTAAAGGTTAGTTTTCTCTGGATTTTTACTGAGCAATTCCTTTAAGACCATATTTTCTGCCACTGCTGTGTTTCGCCACAAATAATCCATTATTGCCAGAATCAGACTTATGCTTTTTTTTCACAGGCAGATGTGCTCCAAACACTTGCCCCTTGTTTTTTTATGTCATGCACTTGGCAGAATAACGTTCACATATAAGTGAGTACTTTCTTCATAATAATATTACTTCAATAGTCCATCACATAGTATACTCCTCTGAATTTCATTGGGCACTGATAATGCTGTACACACAATGTAGTTGGTGATCACATTTCTGGTTTTGTACCTCCTGTTTACTTTCAATTGGAAAGTATCCAGCAACACACAGCAATTCATCCAGACAAAAGCACATGGCGAGGGGCACCCAAAACGGCTGAACACATTGAGACATTTTGTTTGAATTGTCAGAATTTACCTCATGCTTAAAGAACATCTATAGGCTCCTGTATGACAGTCTAGGACAAGGGTATTCAAACGTCATCCCTCATAAGGCATTGCAAGACTCTGACAGCCACAGGCATGCCTTGCAGAGGCACAGTGGAATTTGTGGTGCTCACCTCCAGGACTTCTCTAGAGTCTCTCCCATCCTCTGGAACTCTTTACCCCAACCTGTCCAGCTATCTGCCACTCTGACTGCCTTTAGACGATCCCTAAAGATTCATCTCTTTGGGGAAGCCTATCCCACCTCAACCTAACCACTCAACGTTCTCAAACAATTCATCCCCACACAGCTACCTCCTCGTGTATCACTTCCCCTTCACTTTTAGATTGCAAGCCCTCAGGGGCAGGGCCCTCCTTACCATCTTGTCATGAATTGTATTGTAATTGTCATGTCTTCCTTATATTGTAAAGCGCTGGGCAAACTGCTAGCGATATATAAATCCTGTATAATAATAATTTAATTTAGTAGTTTGTTTTAACACAATGGCTGGCTTGGCTTGGCTACTCCTGGTCTAGGAAACAAATACTTCTTTCCCATGTTCCTCCGCTCCATCCAGTGGCCATAATACGGTATTTTCCAAATCTTACATTCAACCTGAAAAGGAAAATATACCAAGTGCATTTGTTTTTGCCTCTATTCACGCAGTACAATCATTCACATACATTTACAAGGCAGTTGTCTCTGCAAATTGTTTATAAATAGACCCCACAAATTGGTTTAAGGTTACTGGCTCAAGGTGCCTTGGGAGTCACGGTGTACTTACAGGTGTTTGTGTTCTGGGCTGATGAATGGGACTCATCAAACTCCACTGCATATAATGGGGCATTGAAAGTTTTAACCTAGAGGTGAGTGAAGAGACTTACAAGAAATTAGTAACCTACTTGTGTATTGCCTGTGACAACTGGAAGTGTGTTCTCTACTCTGTTTTGACTTAAGATTTAAGTGTTAACAGCTCAAGAGATTGCCTGAATGCTGCAGAATCAAGTAAAGCTGAGGATTCTGGCTTAGAGGTGTTTTTTGCTTGTGTGAGCTTCATGGATATAGAAAAGATGAATTCTGCATAAACTAACCGTAACACATTCATGGACATAATCCGGGCGCTTGCTCATCACGCAATAAGACCATAGCAAACATTATTCATTAAAGTGACATTAAACCCTCAGATTTTTTAACATAAAACAATACTGTAATGTGTGCCTTACTGTAATCCATGGTTGTTTCCCTTCTCTTTGCTGCTCTTCCTTTTAAATCTGTATCTGTTCTCATGCTGGGCAGAACTTCTGTTTTGCAGCAGACTGCCTTGTCTCAGGAATGGATACATGGTGTCTGTGTGCAGGTTCACAACCTGAGCCAGCACTACAGGAAGAGGCACTCAGCTGCAAAGGGAAGTTCTCCCCAAGCATGAGAAGACATGAGGATTGAAAAGGAACAGCAGCAAAGAGAAGGGAAACACCCATGGATTACAGTAAGGCACACATTACAGTATTGGTTCAAACTGCTAGCGATATATAAATCCTGTATAATAATAATTTAATTTAGTAGTTTGTTTTAACACAATGGCTGGCTTGGCTTGGCTACTCCTGGTCTAGGAAACAAATACTTCTTTCCCATGTTCCTCCGCTCCATCCAGTGGCCATAATACGGTATTTTCCAAATCTTACATTCAACCTGAAAAGGAAAATATACCAAGTGCATTTGTTTTTGCCTCTATTCACGCAGTACAATCATTCACATACATTTACAAGGCAGTTGTCTCTGCAAATTGTTTATAAATAGACCCCACAAATTGGTTTAAGGTTACTGGCTCAAGGTGCCTTGGGAGTCACGGTGTACTTACAGGTGTTTGTGTTCTGGGCTGATGAATGGGACTCATCAAACTCCACTGCATATAATGGGGCATTGAAAGTTTTAACCTAGAGGTGAGTGAAGAGACTTACAAGAAATTAGTAACCTACTTGTGTATTGCCTGTGACAACTGGAAGTGTGTTCTCTACTCTGTTTTGACTTAAGATTTAAGTGTTAACAGCTCAAGAGATTGCCTGAATGCTGCAGAATCAAGTAAAGCTGAGGATTCTGGCTTAGAGGTGTTTTTTGCTTGTGTGAGCTTCATGGATATAGAAAAGATGAATTCTGCATAAACTAACCGTAACACATTCATGGACATAATCCGGGCGCTTGCTCATCACGCAATAAGACCATAGCAAACATTATTCATTAAAGTGACATTAAACCCTCAGATTTTTTAACATAAAACAATACTGTAATGTGTGCCTTACTGTAATCCATGGTTGTTTCCCTTCTCTTTGCTGCTCTTCCTTTTAAATCTGTATCTGTTCTCATGCTGGGCAGAACTTCTGTTTTGCAGCAGACTGCCTTGTCTCAGGAATGGATACATGGTGTCTGTGTGCAGGTTCACAACCTGAGCCAGCACTACAGGAAGAGGCACTCAGCTGCAAAGGGAAGTTCTCCCCAAGCATGAGAAGACATGAGGATTGAAAAGGAACAGCAGCAAAGAGAAGGGAAACACCCATGGATTACAGTAAGGCACACATTACAGTATTGGTTTATGTTAAAAAATCTGAGGGTTTAATGTCACTTTACGTTACAAGCACATCAGAAACTTTGACTGATGTAAAGCATACGGCATATTCTCTATCTGGATGTAGGACTGCATTGCAGATGTTTACACAACCAATCAATATGGGGGCTGCTCAGTCAGTATGCCAGTATTCTGCTGTTATTGCAGCCCACCTCATCTAAGATGCACATCTGTAGTAACATAATAAAGTCCATCACACTGTCAAATTTGCTGTCTCTTTAATTGTTTCAATTCATTTTCAAATAATCACATCAGAACATTAGGAAACATTTTCTTCAAAATGTGACGTAAATATACTGCATGTAGATCTGGATGCAATGACACAGAAGGCAGACAAACATAATTACAAGTAATAACAGTCTATGCTCAGACACTACCATATTCTATCTTCTATTTTGATACTCTACTATGTCTCCTGCTGACCCTTTTTTTAATTTGAAATGTAGAAAGCTATTTTAAACATGCTGATTTTCTTACCTTCATTTTGTTATGTTCATAATCATTATGCCTTCAATGCTACCTAAAGTCCTGCCATTAGAAGTATTTATTGCTCTATGACTCACTCTCTGATTACTGGTTTTACTAGTTAAACAAAAAGCTTTATATCTTATTTTTGGTACCTGGCAGGCTTGGCTGACATAGTTCAAAAGCAGCATGCAGGCATTCTAAAAAAAACTCTGGGCACATGCATATAGTTTCCCATAACTGCAGGAGGCAGGCTGCCAAGTTGCATGGTTATTGCTTATGATCAGAGTGTAAGGTCCTTGATGTCCAGCTCAAAATCTGAAAAGCCCATTGCCATCAAAAAAGATTGGACCCGCCAAACCTTGGGCAAAGCTGTTTATACTACCGTATATGGGTGACAACAAACAAGGAAATCAGTTGTTGCCGACATTTTCCAAGCTGTTCAAAAATCTCTGCCCAAGCAACCAAGTCCTTTCTTCTTCATGGAAGTGGTGAACCGCGCAATTACCGTGGCAGGTCCAGGGGTAAGGGATGGTCAGATATGCCCCTAATCGTCATTCTTGGTTCATCTGCCCTCTTTATGGTCAATGCATTTAATACTGTTGCCATGTTGTTTATATTCAGTCTGTCTTTGAAGCATATGTCAAGGAAATATAAATTAAAAACACTAACATATTTAGCATATGTTTGGAATACATGCACATTTTCTTCCCTTGAAACATGCTCCAAGTACAGAAAAGTACCTGTTTTAGTGCCAGTGACCTAAGGAAATAAGCTTCATGAGGGAATAATTTGCGATTTAGCACTGGACCCCCAATGGGCTGGCCTCTACAGAGCTGGGACGCCTGGAGATGCTGGGATCCCCATCTTTCTCCTGGTCTATGCTTTTTTTTCTACACCTTACCTGCTAATATTCTATATGCCTCTCTTCATCTCTCTGTCTTCTTCCCCACCTTTTGTTCCTTCTCCTTGCTTTAACCTGCTCCTTTCATATGCTTATTACATTTTTCTGACCTCTCTAGGCAACACTAGGCTGCCCCTAACTCTCCCATTTAATTTCTCCCTACCATAAGGGTGTAGAATTGAGGTCTTTCCTACCTATTAGGCAGTATGTGATGGCCATGGCTACATATTTTCTTTTTTAGTTCAGACTTGGAGCTTCGAAGATGATATGAGTTGAAGGATTGACTCGACTTATAATTTTGTGCTGTTGTTTTTGTTTATTTGTGGATACTCGGCTGCATTATATGAATATTGTACTAGTTTTTCACAGTTTTTTTTTTTAACTTATTGTCACATTTTGCTGAATAAAGCATTACAAAAAAAATATGCTACAAGACTACAGTGTTGAAAAGCTCATTATACTTCCATCCATGCAAGACCAGTTAGTCAGCAAAACCCTACATTATATCCTTCACTATATTCCAAGCCAGTTCCTGTTGTGAGCACAGCTGTGAAAATCCATGTTGATTCCTGGTGTGAAGACTCATATTATTACATCTCACCCACGCCTCATGCAGCATCTAAGCATAGCTACATCCTCTATAGCAGCTGTGCAAGAAGCTGACTACCATGGCTGCAGATTACTAGCCACTGTCTGCTTAGTATAAGTAAGAAAAGCTTAAAACACTAAAAAAGAAAAAACAACATAATGGTACTGTCCGTTAAGCCATTGCAATGTTTTTAATCAGTGGAGCAGACAGATTTTGGAGCAGTTTCCCGTAGTAACCAATCAGCTTCTATCTTTCATTTTCAAAGCTTAACTGAACAAACTGAAGAGAGAAGCTGACTGGTTGCCCTGGACAATTGCTTTAGATTCTGTCTGCTCCAGTTTTGATAAATTCCCCCCATTGAGTTGAATTATGTTTATCACAACTTAATACATTTCAGATTTCAAGTGTATTACATGTTATAAACATTTAGTTAGTTGGTAATCTTTAATACTACCAGGTTCATTTAATCTTTCTCGGTGTTCCAGGTCAACAACTACAAACACAGATGAAATAGACAAGGCTGAATTACATGTATGTGAATTATTTCATTTGCCAAAAGTTTGTAATTTTTTCTGAAAGTATTGTAATCCAAAGCAGACGAACACTGCTCACATCCCAGGTATCATCCCAGGCAATGTAGCTACATCATGCCTGTAGCATGGTTGCATCCCAGGTGCAGGCTACCAAACGTTCCGCCATTCAGGGTAGGGAAATTCCACAAAAGCCTCATCGAGATTAAGTGAAACGCATGAGAGGCTGAGGATTGGTGTGTGGGTGATGTGACAGTGTGTTCTGTACTGCTGGATTCATAAATTAAAGATTTGATATCGGTGGACCTCCCATGGAGTGCGGCTTTTGTGGCAGTTGTTCTGAAAGGCTTGTTATTTATACATCCCGGCTGTCACATCGCATAGCTAGGTAGGCTAGGATCAACAACAACCCTTGTCACCTGACTAGTTATACAACAATCATTAGTGTGAAGATGCTGATCCATTGTGCTGTAAGATGGCTAAAGGCAGACATGGGAAGCTGCAAAGCTGATCTGGGAAATAGGGACGGGGTCAAATCGATAATCGTTTTCAACTGCAGTGACGTAAAAAAAATCAATGGAAAAAGGTTGAAAAGTTGTTCTCGAACAGAGGAAATTCTAACAGCGAAGGTTGTTTTCATTCAGGAAACTACATTCATTCAAAAATGAAATGTTAAAACTAAATGAAATTTTGAACAACCTAAGTGAAGTCTGATGGATTCTCGAATGTTCTGACAAGATTTTTTGTATGAACGCTCGTACGATAATCTATGGCCAGCTTATGGCCTCCATGAAGGTTGACCTCTCTCACTCCTGAGATCAGAGGTGATAAATGGCATGCTGTTTGGCTGCTGAGGAGGTCTAGAACAGTCAATTAACAAAAACATTAGATGGCATCTTTACTATACATTATTTTTTTCTTGAAAGTTTGTCACACTGGAGAGACTTACTGCCTGTCACTCAACTTGACGTTTCTTTTCTGACAGGGAGAGAACCCAAGTACATAATCAAACATCTCAAACAGCAACAAAGTAGCCAAGCTCACTCCCATGATGGACTACAATCTCACATTTAGTTTACTAATTTGTATTGAAATTAAAATTCATCACAGGAGTGTGTTTGGAGCGGTGATTACTTTACTACACACACAGGGACCAGGTGTAACAAAAGTAGCCCCCCTCCAGAAGGAGGGACAGTGTCAGCGCCAATTCAGAGATGATTGGAGGATCTACAGCCGAGTGATACACAAATAAGATACATTTGTATTAATAGTTAAGGTACTTGAATGTATTTCAAAGGTTAAACTCCTGAGTGTCACGGTAAAGGCAGGTCCACACAGGTGGAGTAGAGCGGAGATAAGATATCAACCAATCATACTCGGCAGTACAAAGATCATATATCCATTCTAATATGCACCTGCTCTCAATGGAGATTACAGGGCGATAGTCCTAAAACAGAGGGCATGTGTCAACTGGATTTTTGTTCACATTTGTTTTTTTATGTATCCTGTTCACACCAGATATGGTGGTGGTGACTTCAACTGTGAGGTCTGGTAGGAATGTTAGGCTTACCCCCAATGTAAAAAAAAAGCGTGTGGGGTTCCCCATAAAAGACATACCAGACCCTTTAGGTCCGGTATGAATTTTAAGGGGGACTCCAAAATAAAATGTAAAAAAACATGGGGTCCCCCCTAAAATTCCTACCAGACCCTTATTCCGAGCAGCAACCTGGCAGAGCAGGAAAGGGGGGGGGGGAGCGAGCGAGCGCGCGCTCCACCCCCCTCCCTGCACTGTTTCAGGCCACATGCCCTCGATATGGGGAGGGTGCTTTTCCAGGGGCCCCGTGTGGATGAGGACAAGGGCCTCTTCCCCACAACCCTCGCCCAGTGGTTGTGGGGGTCAACGGGCAAGGAGGCTTATCTGAATCTGGGTGCCCCCTTTCATCCTGCTGCTTGGATTAAGGAGCAAGGAAAGGGATTATATACCCTAATCTTTTTAGTTATAAAGACTGACAGCAGGTTCAGACCTGTTCTAAACCTAATACAGCCAAATAGTTTAGTAAAAATGAGACATAATGTTCTTGTTAAAACACTTCATACATAAGTATGAAAAGTGAGATGTTTCACAGGAATCTCTCAATTCTCATTACAAAAGCTCCCTGGAGCTTTCAGCCATAATGTGCTAGTATTAGGGAGGTACAGATACCAAGTACAGTATTATATATATATACTGTATATTAGGGATGCAGTGATACCATTTTTTCCAGACGAAGTACAAGTACCAATACTTGTCCTCACATATACAAATTACTGATACCTTTTTGTTCATTGTCATGTGACAGTTTTTCTAAAACAATACAGACAAGTGATTTCAGAACAGTGGTGGAGTGCCAGAGCCCTGTCACAGCTGCAACCGCTGCAACCCTGGTAGTTCTCGCGAAAATGCCAAGTATCAGCACTGGTATCTGAACATGCATAGTGTATTAGCACATTATTGCAGACTTACCTGCCAACGTGATCCCTACCTGCTCTGTGCTCCTCCCTTGCTGACGCTTCATCTTCTTCCAGGTTTACTGTGTTCTGATTCTACGACCACTTGAGTGACCAGGCCCCAAAGGATGTCTCGTCTTCATCTCGGCCGACTGAGTCTGCACACTGAGCTACTCATGTGGATGAAAGGAGTAACCAGCACTCACAAGATGCGAAATTCTAGTTTATTGTTATTTAACTTGCATCACATGTATCAAACCAACATTTCGGGGCCACACAGGGTCCCTTCCTCAGGGGGACATAGTAACCTGAGCTTTTTTTTTTTTTAACATAATTTTCACTTTAAGAATGATTGTCCTTTAAGCTTCTATTTTGTAATGTTTTTACATTTTTTTAGGGATTTAAGTTTGTAAAGTCAAAGTTTAGATATTGAAATCTTTTTTTATAACTTAAAGTACCATGTACATGTTTACATGCATTTGAATTACTGTGTGCTTGTCTTTTTATTGTAAATTATGTTTATTAAATGGTTTCCTGTTGGGAGGACGGGGGTCGTGTGCAGTCCTATGCAGTGTTGACAACATTTCTGTGATTGTTAACAAAAAAAAAACAGATCTCAAAGTTGTGTATGAGATCTGCACATTTACTCCTGGCCTTGCTGAACATTAATATGATATCTTATATCATTGATAGTGATTGCTGGGGCTGAAGTACAATGAAGTATAATAAAAGAGTAGGTGTAGTATTTGTGAACCGCGATGATGCAGATGTTTACTGTTATAAAACCAGCTTGCTGGCTGCAGTACCAATTTCAGACAGCAGATGGTGGTGTAGACTTCCATTTGATGGACAGTAGCAGCATAAAGAATTAGGAGAATTTAAATGGGCACCATACAGAATCCAATTTCAGACACTTTTTTTCAGTTCTATGGGGGGGATTTAGGATTCATTGCTGTCTATGACCCTATCGTAGAGGTTTTCCCTCACCTCTTGGCCCTGTCACACAAAGCCAAAAAGTGAGGAAAGGTGTCATCGGGAAAAGAAGACACACTAAGGAAAGGGTAAGCAACCGTTGCACTCACGCTGTGTCGAAACTACCAATCAATCCCATCATGTCTTTGCCTCCGGAAATCATGTCTGTGGCTGTCAGTCTTGCAGTGTCTCATGGGACTTGCAGTTTCATCACAGCTGGAATGCCGTGGTTGCCTACTTCTGCACTAAGGGATCTATTGTTAAAAAAATGCTCATCGTTTATTAGTCTATTGAAATTGCATGTAAATTTGTGCTGCATTAATGAAGCAGCTGTTGTGAGAATGGAGCAAAAATATTCAGAATTTACATATTTTGAATGTCATTTCTCTTCTGGTTGAATATACTTTAATGAGGAAAATACAGTGTGATGGCCACTAGATGGAGCTGAGTATTGTAGGAAATAAATATATGCAATTCTAGAGATTGCTGAAGGGAATGAGCATATAAATGTAAACATTGATACTATGGGGATTTCAATGGTTACATTTATATGCTCATTCTCTCCAGCATTCTCTTGAATTGTATTTCATTATTTCCTATGATCCCCAGCTCCATCTAGTGGCCATAATGAGGTACTTTCTTCATTGAAGAGCATTCAACCAGGAAAGGATTTGCACTAAGAACTAGGGATGCACCACTACCCATACAAGTATGGGTATCGGTGCCGATACCCAGTATTTGGGCGAGTACCGGTATCGGTGCATCCCTACTAAGAACATTAATTTTTGCCCCATTCTCAAAACAGCTATTCTTTCAGTGAAATGTATCTAAACATCGGGCTCTCGAACTGTCAAAACAAATAGCAGAGAGGTGAGGTGAGTCACTGCTGCCTCTCTGCTATTTTGAGCTGTCAAATACGGGATCGCAAATTGCGGTCCTCTATTTGCATGTAACGGCTTCATTCTTTCATTAATGAAAGGAAGAAGCTTTTACAAAAAGCTTAATTATTTCATTAATTAATGCCTCAATACTGAGACATTAATGAATGACTGTTAAATGCTGAGAATCAGCAAATACCGGCATTACAAAGCCTGATATAACTCGTCACGTACAGTGTACGTGGCCAGTCATATAGGCACAAAGTGACAAGACGTACACTGTACGTCTCCCGTCACGAAGGGGTTAACTTGTACAGAAAGAATCATCGTGGGCGAATAAGCTATATGGATATTTTAGAAATAAACCCCTTAGTCTTAAACCACAAAAAAGTTGCTATAAAAGGTGTTTTTATTGCTCTGTGGATGTTGAGAGATTTTGGAGAATTTCCTGTCCTTGTGATATCCCTAAAAGGAACACGCACAGCAAAAGAAACCTGAGAGAGGATCTAACCTTTCCCCAATCTGTCCTAAACAAGGACTCAGGGACAATTCACACCAGCCTCTGCGCAAAATGCACAGCGGCTGGTGTGTGGCGCCCGACACATTACCAATGCACCATTTCCGGCACATCCCACTGTGTCCTTTTTTAGAACTTTATTGAAATGTCACAATTGACATATAATGAAGTTCTATGGGCACTGCGGGGTGTGAGGCGGTTGTACTGTGGTGCATTCCGCTGTTCTATAAAAAAAAGTACTGCATGCCATACTTTTTTCAGCGCACACCACCACTTGTGCAAACCAAGCTCATCTGTGACAAGGCAAATTGCCTTGTCTTATGGTGGGGTTGCTATGGAAAAAACAGCCAGTGTGACCCCAACGCATATGATGTGAATGGACCCTTAAAGTATTTGTGAACACATTTCTGCACAAGCCAATTCAAATACAGCAATTAGTATTTAAAGTGTAATCACATTGACTTTTTTTATGCTTTATTCGGAAACACAGACTCCCTTCACTCCAGTTATGTGCCGTGGCCTCCTGTGGTGGGTGAGGCATCCTCCAGCCCGCCGAAGCTCTGCCCCATCCTGCCGAAGCTCTGCCCTGTCCCACCGCAGCCCCGCCCCATCCCACCGAAGCCTCGTCCCCACCTCGGTAACCAAGCTGTGTGGGGAGGAGGAAGGGAGGAGACAGGTAGGAGTCCCTGTCCCTCACTTGCTCGTCACTATTGAGTCACTGGTGAGGCATCGAGATCGATGGCTCACCTACACTGTAACCAACTTAGTACCAGAGCAATTTTGTAATTTTTGGATAGAAAATTACTTTAAACCCCCAAACAATTATATATTTTCAGAAAGCAGAGGTCCTGTAAAATTAAAAATGATGCTGCATTTTTTCTGTTGTACATGCACAAATGTTTATCAAATCAATATTTTTTAGGGAAGAAAACCTACAATGAATTCTAGTGCACACAAACGCAATTTAATACCCAATTTTTCGGTGAAAAAATAAAGCACACGTGTCGTGTCGAGTAAATAGATACCTATTATCTCAAGCATTAAAATTGCACATACCTGTGAAAGGGCGAAAAACTGCAGTACTCAGAATCGTCCATAGACAATATTTTAAAAGCCTTTACTGGTCATCAGTTTAGAGTTGAGTGAATTATGGCCCCATAATTATTGCTCTCACTCGACATTTGCTGTGATACCGTGGCGCAATCATCATTTACGTACACATGTATGCCCTACGTGTATGTGTTCATTCACATGCAGATGGCGGGGCTGGTTTTAATTTCTATACATTTTTCTTTATCTAATATTATTAATTTTTTTTCTATCACTTTTAATTTTTTTTTTCCACTTTACTTTATTGCTATTACACAAACAAGCCCCTATGTGATAGCGTTTCAAGGTGACAGGTTCTCTTTATGGAGACATCAGAGGTCTATTAGACTTCTGATGTCTCCCCTGCCCTCCAATACAGAACAGAAATGTGCTTGATCACCTGTGTAACTAGAACTTCAGCTGGCTTCTGACAGCTCTGAAGCAGGAAGCGCTGAGAGCACAGCTCAACTCCCTGCTTCAATGATCACAGAGCAGATCGAGGATTGGACATTCAGCTGCAGCCATGATCTTGGTACAACCACTTAAGTTTGAGGATGTATATATACATATGGCTGTCCCGAAGTGGTTAAAACAAATTATGATGTTTACTTATCATACAAGTTGTATCATGATAACAAAATTCTAGAACTCTGGAATGAAGCAAAATGCTTGCTCAAGAAGTTTCCGATAGAAGCTGGTGCGTCCTGTATCATGTGCAGCATGCTAATTGCAAGGCAACCTATTTAGCGTTACTGCAACTTAAATAACTGAATGATTGGAACAAGTCCATTAATCATGGACTAGAGCTTTCTCCCTTTGTGTTGGTTTGTGACAAAGAATAATATTTGAGCAAGTCACCTACATTGTGTGCAGAAGAAAAATGTAGTGATATGGTGTTATGATTCCCAGAACTGTAATGTTCCACTCATCGTGAAAATATTGAAATCTGTGTTTGGAGTGTTTTTTTAGGCTGGAAAATAAACAAGTAAATTAAGTTTCCAGTACATAAGGATCTCATTGCGTCTACTGTGTGTATCATTTCACTGTGAACACAAATATAGACATATCTAACAGATCATCACCATGATCATCTTTCATTGTTCTAATATAAACCAACAAAAAGGTTGATTCTGATTGGTAGCTATAGGGCAGTGGTCCCCGGGCCGCGGACCGGTACCGGTCCGTGGATCAAATGGTGCGGGGCCACGCACTGCCGACGGGCTTCACAGTGAGGGGGCAGGTCCTGTGACTCCCCTCCCGGCCGCGTCCATAGTAACAGGCGGCGGGAGGGGAGGTGAGTCACAGGAGACGTATATGTCACAAGCCCCGCCCCCTGCAGTGAGTGCACACAACTCCCTGGCTGGGTAAGTCCGAGCGCGGGAGGGGGGAGAGGAGGCAGCAGCAGCTGGGTACAGCTGGTCGGTATATGGATGGGGGAGTTTGTAGAGGGGTGAGAAATATCTGGATAGGGGGGTTATAGAGGGGTAATAGATACGTGGTTGGGAGGGGGGG